>NW_025791096.1:0-344386 GCF_907164935.1 Osmia bicornis bicornis
GTATTCTATCCCCCAGTCACAGGGGAGGTTTTGATGGGTTTTCTTTCCCTTGGTGTTTGGTCCGCGGGAGCTATTTTATTTCACTCCCACCCTGCATGCACTCCGAAAACTGCATGGCCAGCATTCCCCTATCCGGCACCTGGGGACGTGCCACGGCGGGGTATCACCTCCCCGCCCAGCCAGTACACTTGGCCAGGTCCGCGGGTCCCCCTGAAACCTTGTTTTCTTTTTTTTTTTTGTTTCAGTTGGAAGAGGAAATGCGTTTGCGCACGAGCGGGTTGGTTCCCCTTTTCGTCTATTCGGGTAGAGGGGACCGGGCAGTGTGGGACTCATGTGCGCCCTGAAGGGGCAGCCTGGCGCCCGTGAGGTGAGGGCAAACCCAAAGGGGCAACGCCAGAAGGGGGCAACCTGGCAACCCAACCCTTAAGGGTTGAGTTTAGCCCAAGAGTAGGCCACAGCTCTGAAGGGGCGATCTAGACGGGCAGCCCAGAGTGGGCACTCCCGAGGCTGGACATACTACCCACTAAATCCTCTCCCCTAACATGGGCCGCCGGCACCTTTTCACTCGTTAGAATTCAGAAAGGAATACCAGCGTATAGCCACAACGACGTTTCGGCACTTCAACGCATTTCGCGTTATTGCGGCCGCCCGCAAATACGCCGTGCGGTAGGCACATGGCGCATCTGCGGATCCACGCCGTTGCACCTCCGATCCAGCGGTAGGACATACTCAACCTGTACGGTAAGGCACAGGATTTTTCTTAGGCCACGACCAGGAACCGAAGTAAGCCCATTCCGGGTGGTCGCGCCATGTGTTCACCTGCCAGGGCAGGAGCTTGCTCTTCGACACCGCCAGGAACCGGGACATCGTATCTCCACGGCTGACCGTGTCCATCTTCGTCCACCATGGTTGGTTGATAATGATGATGTGCCTTATCCTTGCAGTCATCATGCCCACCTGACCTCCCACGAGGACAGGCCATTTTTCTTCAGCAACGATCGGCACCGGGGGGACATCTTCCCGGCGTGACCGCGCCACCTCTTCGCCTGCCTAGCACTATTGCCAGGACAGGGGTTCCTCTTCGGCCACGACCAGGAGTGGGTGGTCGCGCCATATGTTCACCTGTTTTAACAGGGCTTGCTCTTCAGCACAGCCAGGGCCCGTGGCGAGTCCTTTCCCCGGTTGACTAAGCCACATCTTGGTAGGCTGCAATCCTCGATGACCTGTCCCATACATACTATACACACACACACACACGCTCATGACAAGCACAGCGCTTCGAGTAGCGCTTCGAATGCCCCAAATATGCAACGATAAATAATGAATAAATAATGAGCAGAGAATAAATGAATAAATAAATGAATAAATGAATGAGTGAATGAATAAATAAATAATGAATAATGAATAGGAATTAATAAGCACATGAAGCCCATGAATAGAATAGAGGAGCCCATACATTCAATAACAGCTGTCATAATAAGCATACTAAACATACTAAACATACTAAAACTGGTTAAATCAAATCACAAATACAACGGGAACTAAATATATATATGCATCTAATGCATCTAATGCAATAGAGCAGTTAATGAATAGTTAACAGTAAAAGAAACAGTAAGCAATATGAGAACGTGAGAAACTGTGAAGTAAACATAAGTAGTATTGCACGCAAGCAGGCAAGCGAGCATATGTGAACTGGACATAAGCAAATGACCAACAAAACCTCCAAAACCTAAAACGTCAAACATACATACATACAGCCGAGCAGCCAAGTAGCAGAAGAGGAATATTTAACATTCAACACTAGCGCACAATATAATCACATAAAATTAAACTCAAAATAAACCATAAATCTGAGATGAAATAAACCAAGGATGTGAACCGTAAAGTAAAATAAAGTCGCCAGACAGATAGCAAATAGCAAGCCAGCCATGAGAGAAGAGAAGCAAACATAACATAACATAGAATGCTACTAATTATTATCAGAGGTAAAGGTAAATAAGGTACAGTATAAAATATAGAATATAGGGTGTAACCAGAAAGTAAGCTGCGAAGAAAATAAATAGGTGAGCGTAATGTAATACTAATAATTGAAACCATTCTTTGAAACTATTAAGTTACTTAAATTTACTTGCAGGAACATTTACGCGACCACAACCTCAACGTGGTTGGCAAGCGAACATGATGGAGTACAATCAATGATCAAATGAAGGCAATAAAAAACAATTAGAAATTATTGCGAGCAAATCATCAATAAAGAGAAGTAGCAACATATACCTCATAATGAGAATAATAGGAGGAGACAGAACTGTTAACATCAGAAATTAACCATAGTATTAAATGTAAAATGTAACATAATCCTAGTCTATTTGCAGGAAGCCCTAACGCCAGCCAATGGAAGTGGAGGTAGAGTGTAATTAACGGATAACAGGAGAAGAGAATACCCATCCGATATAATATGGGGAGCACATGAGACCTAAATCGGCATAAACCATAAGGCAGATCAAACAATTCAAATAGTTATAAATTGAGTAGATTAGATTGTTACTGGATTATAATACCGCTCCGATAAGTATGGTATTAATATTAATACTGATACAGGTAAGTCGATGCAATACAGCGCGTGGTGAAAACTAATCAATAATGAACAATCAATAATAAACCCCACATACAACCATATTACTATTAAATCATAATATAAAGGTACAAGAAAACTAAACTACACTACAATAGATCAAAATTACTATGAACATATGTGTATATATAATATGTAACGAAAACACTCCAAATATAATCAATTTAATAAGTATACCGATGTAGATAATTAATTAAACTCCTCATACCATAGTCAGTTCAAATGATGCAGTTCCATTAAACCCCCTTTAATACCAATTAATAGAAAAGGCATATAGGTGCTAAACCAAGTCAGACACTCCTATAAGAAAGTCATATGAGATCCACGGTCAAGAAATTCAAAGAATTTAAGGAACCATAACGCATATATGTATGTATAGAAAACCATAAAGACATTGTATCATGCAGGACGGTCTACCGCAGCGTATGCCTCCCTGAGCACCAGCCGTATTAACCAATACTGAACTAACACTTTCCAAATCAGAATCAAAATCAGAATCAGAATTGTAATTAAGAAAGGGTAATTAATGTACAAAAGATTGCATAAAGTACCGTAAGTATTCAAAATACACAGATTCACAACTGTCACAGCTGCACTAATTCAATAATTCAATAATTCAATAAATTCAATAATTTCAATAAATTCAATTCAATTAATTAATTAATTTAGTTCAATTGACACTTATCACTTAACACTTCGTATCACATCACATCATAGATGACCGATGACCATGTCAACGTCAACTAAGATAGGAAACCGGGCGAAGTAAAATAAAGAGCGCGACCATAAACCATAAAGAACATAGATACCTAGTGTTCGAATTCCCTAGTCCATACCATAATGATTATCGACCATCAAATTAACCACCAATTCATCAAATTAATCAACTAAATATACAGAATATATAAACGTTGTAACGTGATGACACCCGTCCCCCCCCCCCCCCCCCGTTACAATCGCTGCGCTTTCCCCCACCTACGCGCCCACCTAATAATAACCTCTAACCCTTCCTTCACCTTACCCCTTTCCCCCAGCCACCGGTGTCGGACCGATGGAGGCGACGGACAGGTCAACAAGGATCACCCCCACAAGGAGCATCGAGGCCGGCGACAGACCCACCCCTCCAATAAACGGAGCAACGTGGCACTCCCAAGGAATCTCCCAGAAATTAAGATGAAGCGGCCCAAATTGACGCAAACGCCCACCCGGAGCCACCTGTCGCCGAGCCCGAAGACCTCAGCCCACCCGTCACTGCAGGAAGTTCGTCAGCCCCATCGACCCCGATCACCGGTGTATCGAGTATCAATAATCGATCAGTCCCATGCCGAACGTCGCAGCGGCGACGACGAGCCGTTATTGAGCCCTGGGCTATCATTGTAGAAACGTTCCGAGAATAAAGATTTTGTATTGCGATTTGAGAGTTATAGAGGATTATAGAGTGAGTTGTGTGAGTGAGGCGCTGGTAAGCCCTTTTCCTTCATTATTGAGATCTTGTATAGTTTGAGTTTGGCAACGGATACCCCCCTTCTCGTTTTGGAACCCTTTTTTTGTCAACCCCTATTTTTGGAAACTACGCGTAACGTAGAGACCCCGCGAGAACCCATCCCGACCCTGCACCTTCCTGTCCTCCACTATTTCCTCCTCGCGCACTCCCCCGCGAAATTGTATGGACGAAAGTGCCCGGGAACCCTTCCCTTTGTGAACACCCCATACCCCTTTCCCCTTTTGATTTCGGTTGCCACATTACGTGGCTGGCGCCCAACAACTTTGTATTTTGCGACGTCCCCGTTTTGTATAGAGTGAACCTCCGAAAGGGTCACAACGCTCAAAAGCGAAAAGCGGAAATAAAAGCGAAAATACTTCAACAAGCGCGCCAGTTACCCGGTACACACAGTTATCGACTGCAAAACCATCCATCGTGCAGCCGCGCAATCCTAGGAATCCATACTTACCATCAAACTTATCATCAAAGATAAGTCTGATATACAGTACTTTCACGAAGGTATAATGCACACGAACATCAAATCAAGCTTCCAGACAGATCAAGATGGAGGATAAATCAGTTAGTAAAATCAATACTACGGTTATTTATTATATATAAATATGAATCATACGTTTGTAATAGGGTGGAATGGAATAAATATAAATTACATATAAATTACAAATTACATACAATAAGGAAAAATAAAATGAAATCAAATGAATCAACCCGAATAAGATCCACAGATTGCGCAGATTGCAGGACACACTGTATTACTACATATCGCGCCGCAGAAAACAGATCATACAAAACAACAGAACAACAGAACAACAGAATCAACGGAATCAGGAATCGCCACAGAACGAAGAGCCGAATAAATAAATAGAATAAAACATTTAACTTAGACAAAATCAACCAGTAAAGTCAAACAACGTCAACAACGCATGCGATCAGGAAAGTCCCGTGAGCCCAATAAAAACAACTGTCGGTCAAATAATATTAGTTAGTAAAATAAAATAATAAATCAATGAAACTAGAATAAATCATGGTAACAGGCAACTAGCAGAAATGAAATATGAAGCAGAAATGAATCAATAAATCAAGAAAAATCGAATCAGATTAATGTATAGCTTTAATCGATCAACATCAAAATGAAGGAATGAATGAATAATAAATGAATGAATGTATGTAAACTGAATGCAGGTCAAACAGCTAAGGATATTCACAAATTGGGAACTACAGAAAGTGTGTAACGCGCAACATACGTAACCAACATAACCGACATACATAGCCGACATAATGTAATGTAATGCAATGAAATGTAATATAATGTAAAATAATAAATACAGCAAATGAGTTATATTCCAACTAAATATAACCTCAGGCCTTATTGGCTCAATCCCCACTACTGTATAAATTATAGATTATACGATTATAAGTCATAGTGTTCGAAAATGCGTTGATTTCAACCGTCGCCACACGAACCGCGGCAGCACTCTTCAGCGCGACCGGCAGCCACCTTGGATGCCGGTCAGGCTGACCAATCACCGAGCTTGACGTCACCGGGAAGAAGCCAACGGCTCTTGCTACGACGAAGCCGGTGGTTCGGCCATTACGGTTTTGTATCGTTACGGTAAACACGTGCAGTACTGATTCAAAAAATTAATAGTGCAATTAACGAATTTCGATTCTAAAGAACTCAGCATCGCAACGCGAATTCTGTGCCGACGGCCAACGCGAACTCGCGGTTAATCTAGTTTGTGCAAATCCACGAAATTAGTAGAATTTCGTGGTGACCACGTGTTGAACCAACACTGTTCATCAATGTCCAACAATGAAATACTGTTCATAGTGTATTTGTGCCTGTAAATATACATTGTTTGTTTTGTGCAATCTCAAGTGCATTCATTTTCAATTGCCGTCTCACTGCCGATCCTACATTCCGAACCGGTTCTCAATCGCAAACTCAAGACCTCCTTACAATCTCGAACACTTTTGAACACATAGATTGCAAATTGTAAATTGCAAATTGTAAATTGTAAGCGACTGCGTCCATACAAATGCAAAAGGAATAAAAATTTACACCGAAAGATGTATAAGGTGTCACGTCCTGTGACGCATTCTTTAAAATTTCTATTTCGCCACCCAAACTCTTTAAGCCGCTATTTCGCGACCTAAATTCTTTAAACTTATATTTCGCTATACAGATTCTTTAAACTTACATTTCGCGATACAAATTCTTTGAACTTCTATTGCACCATCCAAATTCATCGCTCCGCAAAAATTCTGAGTGAGCAACTCAGCCGGGTCGTCGTACGGCGAGAACGCTGACGATCCGGACGAGGTGGTTCATCCGAATTGCCAAATCAAAAGTCGACCTCATTAATCAATATATAATAACGAAACCAAACCGCCCGAAGGCAGACCAACTATAGTACAGAACTCGTATCAGATCAAATTTAGTGCAGACTCAAAAGTCATCGCGACCCGATCACTTCCGTGAAACTCGTTCAGAATCGGCCAGTCCGTTAACGCGAATCCGGATTTAATTCTAACACGCGTACAAAATCCGCAAAATACGACTCTGCTACGGGACCCAGAGACCCGACAGAGCAACTCGTCATTTGTAAAGCACGCGCAAGTTAAGAACTGTACGTAAGACCAATAAACATTTGTTGTGCTCGGAAGTGTGTGAACTTCAATTAAACGTCTACCCTACTGTCTACATTCACCAGGACGACTTATTTCTACAGGTATCCTCGCCCAGCGAAAGGTAAGTAAGAACCCCTACCTAGCTAACAACTTAGATACAAATCATACAAAAAAGTACGCGGAGAACTCAGTGAGAGGGAGAACTTCGCGATGTTACAGTGGTTCCGATACGAATCGAACGCCAACAGGCACTACTAACGTGTAATATAGGGTAGACTCATAAAAAAAATCTAACTCGAGAATATAAATCTTTGTCTGCAACTTCAACAAAAATTCAAGAAATTCACTTTCGAATCAATTTCAATATACAACATTATCAATTAATTGAGATACTGCTACAAAGTAAACATAAAATTCACCTAAACATAAAATTAACTCATTTATTCACTAAATAATTACAAATAATGAAACTTTCAAATGAATAATAAGAATTTTAAGCCAACGGATAACAAAAACATTAAAGACGAAAATAGATTAACAAGAAGCAGGACACAAGAAAATCCTGAACTCAAAAGTATTGTAGAAGATCGTAATCACGCATCAGCCTTTTTACAAAGCCGTAAAACACCACGTTCACCAACAGAACGAAGAACATTTGACTTCACACCAAAAGCTACAACCGAGGTATCAAACGCGAATACAGAATTAGGTGCAATACCCAGAACAAAAAACGTAAAGAATCTAACCATAAACACTAACCAAACCGATAACGGAGGTGCCAGTTGGCAAGATAAAGACATAGGATTTACAATCAATCCAAGTAATTCAGCTAATAAAAACAAACAAACAGGAACTTTCACTTCCCCACTAATCCGAATAAGCCCCCAAGATAATAGAAACACTACCGAAACATTAAACGAAACAATAAACAACAGTTACAAAAACGACATATCCCTACTCGAAATTGAAGGAATTACAGAACAGCCAAGCCTAATAGGAAATCTGGACGGAGAAAGTAGCGAAGGAAATTTAACACTCATCTGTGGAAGTCCGGGAAATAAAATGACAAACCAGCAAAATCAAATCCAACCTCTTCGATTACCTCTAAAATACGTAGCAAATTTAATACCAGAATTCGATGGGAAAAACATTTCGGTCATAGAATACATTGAAAAATTAAAGCATGCTAAAAACATTATAACACCCGTAGATGAACCAGGTCTAATCCCGATTCTAAAAATTAAATTAAAAGGAGAAGTATACAAGGCACTAATAAATTCACCGATAAATAACGTAAATGATTTTATTCAAGCAATAAGGTTATTATTCCCATCTACCGAAAACATACACAGTTTATATGGAAAATTAACGGAATTGACACAAAAACCAGACGAAACAGTACTCAGCTACGGGAATAGATTACAGGAACTAGTAATACAAATTAAAGAATTAAAAAGAATGGAAACAGGCATAAATCAACAAATCATACAGGACTTTGACAGGACGATAAAAAACGACGCAGAAAAAAGCTTTAGAAACGGGTTAAAGCAGGAAATTAGAATAGAGTTAAAACAGAAAGACGATTTAAACGTCCTTATACAAGAGGCCATCGACATCGAATCGAGGTTAAAGAAACAAAACATACTGAGAGGCGACTCAGCTAGTGTACTATGCAGTCTCGAGAAATATGACACAAACCCAGTAACATACACGTGTCAAATATGCAGAGAGCCAAACCACGAAGCATTATTTTGTAATAACGCGGCATGTGTATACTGTAAAAACAGAGACCACGTATCATACGATTGCAAATTCACCAGAAACAAGATACAGCTTATTTGCAAATATTGTAACACCCAGGGACATTCCATCGACGCATGTAAAATGAATAGATCAAAGGGAAATTATTGCCAATATTGCCAAGTAATGGGCCATACAGTCAGCCAATGCCCATTTATAATTGAATATGAAACATGCTGGAAGTGCAAAGGAAGTGGTCACGATCCAAACACCTGCACAAGATTTCCAAAGATTACAGAACTCTGCGAAATCTGTAATAGTAGGTACCATACAGCTGAAAATTGCCCAACACCTATGTGCCCACTTTGCAGGAAATTGGGCCATACTACAAAACACTGTCCGTTAATGAAAGACAATGGTCTGCAATTAATCATGTGCACAAACTGCAACGAAGAAGGCCATGACGCAGAAGAATGCGAAGGGGCAAGAGTTTTCCAAACAAGGACACACCCAATTAAATACCAAAATCGCAACCAATTGGGTCACTCGTCAGGAGACTACCACGAATTGAGAAACCCTCAACGTAGGTCAAATAACTCGTATGGAGACAATCACAATTTCAACCATAATAATAATAACTTCCAGAGAAAAAATAAATACAATGAAAATTTTAACGGCAATAACCACTTCAGAAATAATAATAGCAATGGAAATTTTAACAGCAATAACTACCCCAGAAATAATAATAGCAATAGAGATAACCCGAGACACATGAACGAACCGCGAAAATTTTGTGACTATTGTAAAACCCCAAATCATACAATAAAGGAGTGTAGAAAACTGAAAGCCATTGAACTACGAGCTCAAAAAAGAGATATCTGTTCCTATTGCGAAGAACCAGGACACCAAATAGACGCATGTAGGAAACTTAAAAGCTTGGAGAACAGCGCCGGAAAATTCTGCAACCTTTGCAAAAGTACGAATCATACAACAGAGGAATGCTACAGAAATCAGAATCATCAACAGCACAGAGCGGGAAACGAATAGATTCTTCCTGGAGGGAGCGCACAGGAAGAAGTAACGATGAGCCGCTCGAAACATATAAAATTAACGACAACACAAAACCGAATGAATCAGAACAAGAAAAACCTCCTGAAACAAAACTACCCGACAATCGAAACATAAACGAAAAAAAGATATCAACAAGAATGGCAATGTATTCACTGAGACTGGAAAACCTATTGCAATACATCACAATAGAAAACCCTTACACAAGAGGGGAATGCAACCTACTCATCGATAGCGGTGCACAATTAAATATCATAAAAAAGGACCAGATACCAGCAAACGCAATACTAGAAGATAGGAAAATATTACTTTCAGGCATTACAGATAAACCATTACAAACTCTTGGAGCAACAAAAATACCCATAAATTACCAATATTTTGACTTTCACGTAGCACCAGAAGACTTTTCAATACCTTACGACGGAATATTAGGCATAAAAGTACTCCTCGAACAAAAATTAAGACTAGACGAAGGATACGTAGAAATAAATAACGGAAAATTTGAATTAAGGTCAGGAGAAGCAAATACAAATCACAGATTATCTTCACAAACAGTCGAAACAGTTAAATCGGAATTAACAGATGAGCAGAAATGCTTCATCAACAAGATATTACAGGGCACGACACATGCTAATGACACACTTACAACCGTACATACTGACTCGGAAACACTGCAACAAACAGGAATCAGCGAAAACTCGAGCGACATTGACAATGCAAACCAAGACCTTCCGCAACCGGATAATATGACAGGAGACTCAGACGATAGCTTCAATAACGATATACTACATTTATTAAACATAGTGGACAAATTAAATAACGAACCAAGTAACGTAACAATAAATACGGAACAGACGACGTCAGCAAATCTCGAAGAACATTTAGAAACGGACAACAAATACGCAGGACAGATAATAAACAGTATAAATACAGTACTCGACAGCCACGAAGGAAAGTGCGAAATAGAGCCGTACGACTATACAACATTTCTAACAAAAGTAGATGAAAACACAAGCATCAAATTCAAAAACGAAACTGACCTTTTAGAAAACAAATATAACTATGCAGCATACGATGTAGAAGACATATTGGAAGGATTTCAGGAAACAGGAAACCTACCAGAAATAGACGAAAGCGAAATATTAGAAGTAGGAAAAATCAGTTTTACATAAAACAAGGAAAATGGTACTGTGACGAAAAGCAAAGAAACGGAAAATCGGCGGGATAAACTTTTAGAAAAAATTCGGCTAGGAAACCTATCCGAAGATAAGAAAGCCATAATGAGAGAATTGATCGAAGAAAATAATGACATATTTTGGTTAGAAGGAGATAAAATAGAGTCCTACAATACGGAACAACATGAAATTAACCTAACGGACGAGAAACCCGTATATGTAAAACAATTTCCCTTGCCACGTAAATTAAAAGAAACTGCGGTACAAGAAACGGAAAAATTAATCGCAAACGGTTTTGTCAGACACTCAAAAAGTGCTTTTAACGCCCCAACTTGCGTAGTCAAAAAGAAGGAAACAGCCGAGGGAAAGAAAAGATGGAGACTGGTAATAGACTACAGAAAATTAAACGAAAAAACGATCCCAGACCCATATCTACTCCCAAATATAACTGAAATCTTCGACCAATTAGGACAGGCAAAACTATATCACGTAGTAGATTTAAAATCAGGCTTCCATCAAATCAAGATGAACCCAAGAGACATACATAAGACAGCTTTCAGCATACATCCATTGGGACGATTTGAATTCAATGTCTTACCTTTCGGATTAAGAAACTCGCCACGAACCTTTCAGAGGGTAATAAACACAGCATTAGGCGATTCAATTGGAAAAATTTGCTTTGTTTTCATCGATGACATCATAATATTTGGAGGAAATTTAGAGGAACTCAACACGAGATTTAACACAGTCGCACAAAAATTAAGAGACGTAAAATTAAAACTTGAGCCCGAAAAATGCGAATTCCTTAAATCGGAAGTATGCTTTCTAGGACACATACTAAGTGGGAAAGGTATAAAACCCGACCCAGCAAAAACAGAAGCTGTACAAAAATTTCCAACTCCTAAGAACGTCAAGAACATAAGAGAATTCTTAGGACTCGCAGGCTACTACAGACGATTCGTAAATAATTTCGCAAAAATTGCAAAACCTTTAACAAGTTTATTGCAAAAAGACACAAAATTTTCCTGGAACACGGAACAGCAAAACGCTTTCATAAAACTCAAGGAAATATTATGCAACGCACCTATACTACAGTACCCCAAATTCGATGAACCATACGTTATCACGACAGATGCATCTAAATACGCCCTAGGTGCAGTACTATCGCAAGGAGAAATTGGGAAAGACAGACCAATCGCATACGCATCACGAGTATTACAGGAAGCAGAAATCAAATATGACACCTACGAAAAAGAAGCTCTAGCAATAATGTTCGCAATAAAAACATTTCGAAACTACATTTATGGAAATAAATTTACAATAGTTACAGATCATAAACCACTACTTTGGCTAAAAACAGCCGACAATAATACTAGAGTACAAAAATGGAGATTAAAATTATCGGACTACGAATACGATATAGTTTATAAACCAGGTAAGCAAAACGTGAATGCCGATGCATTATCGAGAAATCCGGTGGACAACGTACACGTGTCCGTTACAACAAGAGCGCAAGGAAAGAAAGATATCAGCAAAAACTCGGCAACCGCGAAAATTCCAAGTCAAGACAAAGTAGAAGACGATCATATAAAGGCCAAAAGGAAAAGGGGTAGACCAAGAAAGGAAGTTCAAGAACAGTCAGGTCAAGAAACAACCGCAAACAGTAGTAGCAATGAAAGAACGGATAAAACAAAAAAAGACAATATAGAAGAACAGGAACAAAAAAATTTAATTTACACGAAAAACTCAATCCAATTTAGAAATGATAACATCGTGCACATAATTACTAAACAGGGCATACCTTTGGATAAAACCACCAATGAGTTAATGAAAACTAAAAATATAAAAATAAACCCCAACCTATCGGAAAATGAAGTCGAAATAATAGAAATAAATAATAAAAACCTCTTTGTTTTATGTCTAAACATAGCATCATCATCAGAAATAATAAAACAGAACTTGATAAAACTATTCAATATATTAAAAGATTTACTTATACGAAAAAACATAAAAATTTTCAGCATTTCAAAAGATATTAAAATACTAAATATAAACTGGAACGAAATAGAAGAAATAATAAAAAACACTTTCGATAAAACCGACATTAAAATAATAGTTTGCCTAAATAATATAGAATATGTAAAACCCGAGAACAGAAATAAAATATTTGACCAATTCCACTCTACAAAACTAGGAGGTCATTCAGGTGTAAATAGAACATATAATAGAATAAAAGACAAATTCTTTTGGGAAAATCTAAAACAAGATATTCAAAATAAAATCAAAAAATGCGAGGAATGCCAAAGAAACAAATTAAAAAGAATTAAAACTAGACAACCAATGGTAATAACAGACACACCAATGAAAACTTTCGATAAAATCGCAATGGACATTGTCGGTCCACTCAACGTCACAAAAAATAATAATAAATACATTTTAACCATACAAGACCAATTATCAAAATTTTTAGTAGCAGTACCTTTAAAAGATCAAACAGCAGAATCAGTCGCAGATGCTTTTGTAAAAAAATTTATATGCACTTTTGGCTCACCTAAAATAGTACTTACTGATAGAGGAACAAATTTCACTAGTAAAATTATGAAACAAGTTGCAAAAAGATTTAAATTCTCAAAAATCGAAACAACATCTTTTTCACCTCAATCAAACGGATCATTAGAAAGAGCACATCATCCACTTTGCGAATATTTAAAAAATTTTTCAACAAAAAAATGTGAATGGGATGAACTTCTAGAGCTAGCACAATTCAACTATAACACAAGCATTCATTCCGGTCACAATTTCACACCGCATGAACTGGTTTTCGCTTACCCAGCTAGGCTACCTTCGACCGAACCTCTAAAGAAATCAGAACAGTTACCTACACATAACGATTATCTGGAAAACCTAATAAAAAACATGAGAGACATAGCTACTATGGCACGCGAAAATCTAATAGACTCAAAAATGAAATCAAAAGAATATTACGATAGATTCATTAAACCGGTAGAATTTAAAATCGGAGACAAAGTATGGTTACTCAAAGAACCTAAACCGGGAAAATTAGAAAAAGATTGGTATTTAGGGCCATACGAAATACTAAAAATAGGTGATAACAATAATATAACAATCAATTACAAAGGAAAGTCAAAAACAGTTCACGCGAACAAATTAAGCATTCAGCAGCACAGGAAATAACATAAGCCTTCTTTCTAGGAAAAGAGCCGACAATGAAGTTAATTCTATTAATTTATATCAGCACATTCAAAATTAGCAAAGCAATAATCGGGTTTGATTGCGGCGCAACGAACCCGATCGTATCGACATACTCTTTACTGGACACCGGAGAATGCGACTTCCACCATGCAGACGTTAGCATAACCAACACAACAATACGACTCCTACAATTAGCAGAATTCAGAACGGCTCCAATCATACAATGCAAAATAGAGATCCAACGCACAATCTTCCGATGCGGAATGTTCAGCCACTTAGTACCAGTAGAAAACGCGATACAAGAATACCTTCTAGACATAAGCCATGAAAACTGTAAATCCATACACAACACCGGAATATTTAGATACGATAATTTTCACACAATCGCGAATTTAAAAGTAAATTCAACGAAATCCGTAGGAATAAGTCTAGCAGGAAATGCAATAGAGAGCTCGTGTACAGGAGCGTCCTATTCCGATAGCTACGGAACATGGAATAAAGTATATGTACAAGGTCTTATAAAAATTACATTAATAGAATACACCGCGCAAGTTAGCCTTAATAATGATAAATTACGTTTAGCATCAGGAACAATTTGTAAATTTTCGGATGAACACTGTATTGACATGGAAGGCGGACATACCTTCTGGTCAGCGCATACCAGCCACAATAGAGGATCTAAGAATTACCAATTTCATTTTAGAAACATTAAATTTAAAAGTTAATAAAGAAGCCCAGAAGTGTCGGTCTACAATATTATTCAGCACACGCACTATATGTAGTTCCGCTACGCAACCCTACCGCCTCAACCTCAGCGGGGAGGGAAGTAAATGGTCATCCGAAAACCATTTACTCTTTGTAACATACCAATTCGTAAACGCAAAAAAAATATTAGCAAAAAAAAAAATTTTTACCCAGCGCAACAAATTCACACCAACAAAAAAATATTGTAATTACACTCACCTTAAAATTGTAAAACTCATCTAACTCATAAAACCGCAAACTATGAATTTGGATAACACAATCGCTTAAAGAAAATTTTCTTTCCAGATTTATTTGTTGATATCGTACCGATATGCAACAATCTAGGCGGCCAGGTGTCACGTCCTGTGACGCATTCTTTAAAATTTCTATTTCGCCACCCAAACTCTTTAAGCCGCTATTTCGCGACCTAAATTCTTTAAACTTATATTTCGCTATACAGATTCTTTAAACTTACATTTCGCGATACAAATTCTTTGAACTTCTATTGCACCATCCAAATTCATCGCTCCGCAAAAATTCTGAGTGAGCAACTCAGCCGGGTCGTCGTACGGCGAGAACGCTGACGATCCGGACGAGGTGGTTCACCCGAATTGCCAAATCAAAAGTCGACCTCATTAATCAATATATAATAACGAGACCAAACCGCCCGAAGGCAGACCAACTATAGTACAGAACTCGTATCAGATCAAATTTAGTGCAGACTCAAAAGTCATCGCGACCCGATCACTTCCGTGAAACTCGTTCAGAATCGGCCAGTCCGTTAACGCGAGTAGTTGTTCTATGCGGATTCTAAATCACTGGCGTCAGCATTTTTTGTAATTTGACACCACACCGTCAGCAGAAATATGATACCCCCCACCCCGACAACATCCACCCCTCTCCCCACCCTATGACCTTGAACTGACATTTGACACCACCGTCAGCAGAAATATGATACCCCCCCCCTCCCTCTCCCTCCCCCGCCCCATAACCACCACCCTTAGCAGAAATAACTAACCACCCCCTCAGCAGAAATACCCACCCTATGACAACCCCCGCCCTATAACCACCCCCTCAGCAGAAATACCCACCCTATGACAACCCCCGCCCTATAACCACCCCCTCAGCAGAAATACCCACCCTATGACAACCCCCGCCCTTTAACCACCCCCTCAGTTGAAATACCCACCCTATGACAACCCCCAGTTGAAATACCCACCCTATGACAACCCCCACCCCATAGCTATCCCCACAGGAGAAATATCCCCCCCCCATGACCTTGAACTATTTTTGTCTTATCGGAAGACGACACAAGGCCCCAGCCACTTTTCTACGTCTTGAAAATGGGATTTTTTGTTGGCGCAGCAAATCTGACGCTGCAATTCGCGACTATAGAAGGTAGAGGTTTTGCTCATGACCTTGAACGAATTTTTCTACGTCTTGGAAATGCGGTTTTTTGTTGACGCTGCAGAATGAACAGCAATTAAACACTTTCGTCAATGACAGCCCTACTTTAATAAAATGGGAGAAAATTTTGCAATGTGTGTCATATGTAGTTTGACAATTAGAAGTGCAAGGCTACTTAACGTGTTTGTGGAAAAGAGAAATGGAGGCCATGTTACTGCAAGAACTCGAACGCATCACCGAATTATTGGCGCAGCGGGCGATAAACATCAATACTGAAGATGAGCGTTGTGATTGCTTGATGCAATGTGACCAGTGCATCGAATTGATAGACGAACGATTACAAATGGGAGACGATTTATCAGTCGAAGGATGGCGAGATATAGAAGCATACAAAGAAAGAATCGACGCCTTGCGTAGGATATTGTATCGTGACAATGATCATCCTAGTGGTCAAAAGGCAATATTACTAAACGAACTTGCTTGTATAGAACAACTTTTGACACAACGTATTGCAGTCATAAGTAGTAACGACGACCGAAACGCATGTCTGGTGCAATGCAATCAATGCATTGATTTAATGATAGAGCGATTGCAACTCGAAAAGGACTTATCAACTGGTTTGAAAAATAGTTTAACAGCCAGGATAGCGAGATTTAAATCGTTAAGAGCAGAGTTACACGGATCTGTAAAAATAGGCGAAGGTCAAAGGAGAACAGATGCTGAATCACGTGCATCATCATCTCTTATCTGGGAGAATGTAGAATCAGCTTTCCATAACCGGATAACTACAGGAATTATAATCAACACCGAGCATATTGAACCACGAAACTTTTTGGAAAATGCTAGAAAAATAGTATTCCAACGTCTAGCGGAAGTTTTTCTAAATCATTCATGCATAAAAGTGAATACGGTGTTGTATGGGGAGTTTACCGCTAATAATAAAACTGATGTGAAAAGTTTCAGTGTAAGAAATAAACAATTATTTTCTACATCAAACTTGAACGATTGGTATGACAAATACGTTGTGAACTCAACTTTAACACTGATGGAAGAATTTCAGGAACGGGACAGTGGTTGGGCAATATCGAAAATTCTGCATTTGATGTTAAATATCAATAAATGCAATCCGATGCATGCTGGTTGTTACACAGACATACCAAAAACAATCAAGGACAAAAGAGCGGTAGTAAATGTGACAGTTGACGATGATACGTGTTTTGTCAGATCGATAGTTGCAGCATTATATCCCGTCCATGTGAATGCAAATCGACCATCATCGTATCCCAACTATGACACCGTTTTAAATTTGGAGGGCATCGCATTTCCAATAACCCTTAATCAAATACCAAAATTTGAGCGCCAAAACGATGTTTCGATAAACGTTTATTTTTGGGACTTGAATGTGAAAAGGTGTGCTCCGCTCCAACTCACCACCAACAAAAGATTTCGTCACGTTAACCTGCTGATGCTTGAAACGCCCAACCGTAATGTGCGTCACTTTGCATGGATTAAAAATCTTTCCCGGCTTGTTTCAAACCAGCTGAGTGCACATAAGAGTAAAACTTATATTTGTGACAGGTTTGTATCATGCCATTACGATCTATTTTAGTGTATGCGTTTGTTCTTTTTGTACTAATGCAGTTACTTTGTTTATATGCAGATGCCTTCACTACTTTTATGCGGAAGAAAAGTTATTGAAACATACGAAGGACTGCATGAAGATGAACGATTGCGCAATCATTCTACCATCGAGTGAAGATAAAATAATAAAGTTTGATAATTTTTGTCACCGAGAACGTCATCCATTCATCGTGTACGCCGATTTCGAATGCATGCTTAAGAAGGTTAACAGCAATCAAGGACACTGCAATGCATACCAGCAACACGAAGCATACAGTGTGGGATATTATTTTCACTGTTCATACAACGCATCGGTGTGCGAGTATCGCGCGTATCGGGGTCCTGACTGTGCTGAATGGTTCGTGAATGAACTTGAGAGCCTTGTAAGAAAAATTGCACCATTATTTAATACGAATGTGCCCATGACAAATTTGACGGGTGATGACAGAGAAAATTATATGAATGCAACGCATTGTTATATTTGCGAAAAACCGTTCGACATCGACGAAACAAAAGTTCGAGATCATTGCCATTTCACTGGTCGTTACCGAGGACCTGCTCACCAGGGGTGTAATTTAAATTATAAAAATAAACGTTTTATACCAATAGTGTTTCATAACTTATCGGGATACGATGCCCATTTTGTAATAAAAGAATTGGTAACGATTATCGAAGGCTCGACATCAGTCTTGCCAATTACAAAAGAAAAATATATTTCATTTTCAACGAATCTAAAACGTTACAAAATTTCGCTTCGATTTATAGATTCATTCAAATTTTTAAATTCAAGTTTAGATAAATTGAGTTCATATCTAGGGAAAGACGATATGACGATTTTACGGTCACAATTTAATTTTTTGAACGAGATAAGATTCGATTTGCTTACACGAAAAGGCATCTTTCCATACGATTATGTTACCGACTACATGAAACTGAGCGAGACAACATTGCCGACATGTGACAAATTTTATAATCAACTAAGCGACTGTGCCGTTTCACAGCAGGATTATGACCACGCGATAAAAGTCTGGCACAGTTTTAATATAAAAACACTTGGCGAATACAGCGATTTATATCTAAAAACAGACGTTTTATTATTGGCCGACATTTTTGAAAATTTTCGTGGCAGCTGTTTGAGAAGTTACAAATTGGATCCTGCATATTACTATACTTTACCCGGTTTTACGTGGGATGCAATGCTGAAGCACACGCGTATCGAATTAGAATTATTGACGGATATCGATATGCTACTTTTCATAGAGCGCGGCATACGTGGTGGTTTAAGTCAATGTTCTAATCGATACGCAAAGGCCAATAATAAATACATGGATTCATACAATTCCGAAGAACCATCGCGATATTTAGTTTATTTCGACGTTAATAATTTGTATGGATGGGCAATGTCGCAGTATCTACCTTACGGCGAGTTTAAGTGGTTAGACGATAATGAAATTAAAACTTTTAACATTCATGCGATATCCGAAAATTCGGACATTGGATATATTTTGGAAGTCGATTTGAAATACCCGCTAGAATTACACGATAAGCATGCAGATTTACCATTTTGTCCAATACGCGAGAAGCCTCCTAATGCCAAACACGAGAAACTACTCGCTACAGTTCAGGATAAGCAACGTTACATCATCCATTACCGCAATCTTCAACAATGCTTAAATCATGGTTTAAAAGTTTCTGTAATTCATCGCGTTTTAGAATTTAAACAATCTCCATGGCTTCGCGAATACATTCATTTAAACACGCAACTTAGAACTGCGGCTAAAAATGATTTTGAAAAGAATTTATTTAAATTAATGAATAATGCAGTCTTTGGCAAAACTATGGAGAACGTTAGAAATCATGTAGACGTTAAATTAGTTACAAAATGGGATGGTAGATACGGGGCCGAGGCCCTGATATCAAAACCAAATTTTCATAGCAGATCAATATTTTCGGAATATTTGGTCGCAATAGAGATGCGAAAGTTGGAAATTAAATTTGCAAAACCCATTTATGTTGGTATGTGTATTCTGGATATATCAAAAACATGTTTGTACGAATTCCATCATGATTATATTTGGCCGAAATTTAAACATCTTTGTAAAATATTATACACAGACACAGACAGTCTTATATACGAACTGGAATGTGATGACATATACGATGTAATGAAACGCGATATACATCGGTTTGACACGAGCGACTATACCGAGGACAATGTTTACAGTATGCCACGAGTAAATAAAAAAGTACCGGGATTAATGAAGGATGAAAATAATGGGTGTATAATGACTGAGTTTGTCGGACTTCGGTCGAAAATGTATGCTTTGCGCGTAGAGGGCAAACGGGACACGAAAAAAGTGAAGGGTGTCAAAAGTAACGTAGTTAGGAAAACTATTTCCTTCGATGATTATATACGTTGCTTGTATGAACGTTTAGAAGTGCATCGTGAACAGAGATGTATTCGTTCAAAATTGCACAATGTATATTCTATATGTGAAGAAAAGAAGGTGCTTAGTCCTTACGATGATAAACGATTCATAATTCCACAATCCACAAGAACATTGCCTTGGGGGCATTATAAAATAAATAATTATTCCTAAAAACATAATTTATTCTTTGCTCCACGAGTAAAATATTAATTTCCAAGTATCTTTATAAGCCTGTAGGGTTTCGAGTTCATGCAAACCTTGCAACTTCATGAGAGAGAGAAAGAGACTGGAGTTTTTACTTATCTCAGGTCTTAGAGTTTGGAGGGAGATGTTTTCACAGTGCTTTATAAACCCAAGCGTGTTCGTTTTATTCATTATTTTCTGTTCAACGATGACGATCCCAAGGTTGGAATCCTTAGCATTCTTGGCGATTGTCAAACATTATCGTAAGTAATCTTCAACAATTACCCAAATTTTATTTATTTTTAACTAATTGTTTTCGTCTTAACAGCCATAGTAATGCCGATCTTTGAAATTGCGCCGGCGGAGGACGACGCGCGACTACCCGCAAAGTGCCGCGAGCGGCAGGAGTGGCGGCGCGACTATGAAGCGCGGTGGGCGGCTACCTGGACGGAGGTCGATCTGTTCGACCTCCGATATTTGTTCGGAGAAGAAATCGATGTAAGTTGCCTGTCCGATTTTATTTTGATTTATTAGATTTTTACTGCGTATTAATGTATATTTTATCTGTTATAGCCGGACTGGTGGTAGCCGCCTACATTGATATTTTTTTGTTTTTCCTTATTATATATATATTATTTAACGTAAAATATAAATATCTATAACCGTTATTAGTGTAATTTATTCTGTACCACACCCTTCCCCATATTCCATTAATGTAATATGAAAATAAAAAAGTATATAATCGTTATTAATGTAATTTATTTTGCCCAACCCTTCCCAATAATCATACTTCATATCCTTATATTTCTTCTGTGTGTCTGTATGTGACTGAACTCCTCCTAAACGGCTGAACCGATTTTGATGAAATTTTTTGTGTTTTCAAGTTGACTCGAGAATGGTTTAGATTCGCAATTCGGTCCACTACATAATGTGTTTCTAATTAATTTTTTATAATTTGTTGTTGATCTTGGAATGTTTTCCATGCGTGGGGAAGGGCGTGGCAAAAAAAATACTTTGATTTCATCTTTACTGTATATTTTATTAAAGGAAGTATAGGAAAGGGTGCGACAAAAAATAAATTACATTAATATTGGATATACTTGTATTTTATTATTAGTATTATTATTCATATGTTTTTTTAATTTTTTCTTCTATCACCATTCCGGCTATAACAGATAAAATAAAACATACATTAATACATAGTAAAAAAATCAAATAAAACAAAAACGTGCAAGTAACTCACATCAAGCTCCTCGCGGAACAATTGCCGCAAATCGAATGCGGCGTCCGCCCATATCTTCTCAGCGTTCCGTCGCCTCTCCGCCCGCTCCCGCCGAACATTTCGGAGGTCTTTTTTCCGTACAAATCCTAAACTCCTTAAGGTAGCGGCTGTTAACAAAAACGAATTAAAAATAAATAAAATTTACGCGCTAAAAGTAATTATTGAAAAAACTACTTACGCTGAGAGGCGATGAACGCCTGCAGAGCAAGGAATTGTTCGTTTGTGAAGTTCATTTTGAATAACGAAAACGCGGCGCTGATACGCTTATAAAGCAAACAGGGGAAACATCTCCCTCCATTTCTAACAATGAAAACCGCCAACACAATCTGAGATTAATCTGCCGGATATCTTACATGTTGTAACAACTCGGAATCGGCATGAAATTAAAAGGTTTGCAAGAACTCGAAACCCTGCATGCGTATAAAGATACTTGGAAATGCATGGCCAGCGAACACGTGCGAGTCAGTAAATACAAATCCTTCATGTATTCGCAGCTTTGCCCGCTCTCATAAATAAAAACTTCAAGAATTTGAAGTAATAATTGTTGTATTATTTTTGGTGATCAATCTCTAGTATTTCAGAAAAGTAGGTATTGCTGCTTGCAGAAACAGTAGAAAAGCGGCGACCCATACTACATAATGCGTTGCCACGATCGCACACGAATAAGCAGAATTCAATGCGATAGTTTCCATAGTTTATTAAAATAATATAGCCCATGTCACTCCAGAGAAGGCATGGAAGCTACTGTTAAAATTTGGTATCAATCGGGCAAGTAGTTTTTGAAATTTTTCTGTACATACAAACGCGGTCTCTTTATATATAATAGTACTAGCTGCGTTACCCGACTTTGCTCGGGAATTTTAATCAACTATTATCCCTACTTCCTTATTCTTATCCCTATTTCCCTGCCCTTATCCCTACTAATATATAAAAGTGAAAATGTCTGATCGTTTGTTCCTCTTCACGTTTAAATGGCTACACGGATTTTAATGAAATTTGCACTATTGGACTGATTATTCTTTTAAGATGGACATAGGCTATGTCATATTGCGATTTGCCCTTCCCCCTACTTCATTAATGTAATATGAAAATAAAATTGCAAAACCGTTAATGCGATATGAAAATAAAATTATTCAATCGTTATTCTTTGCAACGTTCAAGTTTTTGCGAACCGTGCAATTTCATGAGAGAGAGAGAGGTGCCCGACTCGGAGTTCTTGCAAATTTGCAATTTCGCGAGATGCTGAAAGTCTAGTGTTTGGATGTATTAGGATTGGAGGGGATATTTTCTCGGTGCTTTATAAACCGATGAGTTTTCATTATCCGCTATTCAGTCCGCTATTCATTTCGCATTAATCAGTTTACGATGGCTACCGTTCCACGACTTGAACTACTTGCCTTTAGGGCACTTATTGAACAGTATTGTAAGTAGTCTTTAACGATTACTTGTCTTGGTGTGTTAATTTTATTTTTTAACTAGTTGTTTGTTAAAAGCTGAAAGGTTAGGATTAGTGCCAATAAAAAGATTCATCGAAGTGCGCCGGAAGCGAGCAGATCATCGGTTCAGCCAGATGTTAATGTGGGCCGAAGGTTGGAATCCGAATCATGAAGGTTTATTCGATTTGAGGGCGCTGTTTGGAGAGGAAATAGATGAGGGCCCTATTTGGGGAGATATTGATGTGTATCACCACGTTTACCATACACGGAAAATTTAAGTGGCCAATAAATGCAATCCGATGCCGGTTGGAGGAGATTGATGTGAGTTGCCCGTCCGTTTATGTTTTTAATTTATTAGATTTTACCTAATGCGGGTTTTATTTTGTCTGTTATAGCCTCCACCTCCCAGCGAATTGTATTATTGTATTATGTATTATGTATTACATTTATTGTATTAAAAAGTATTCAAAATTATCAATATAATTTATTCTTAGACCAATCTCCCTACATTTATAAAATAGCATTCCCCTGTAATAAAAGTAAACACAAAATAAAGCCGAAAAATTATTTATTCATATAATCTGT
The DNA here is from genome assembly GCF_907164935.1 of Osmia bicornis bicornis. Lineage (NCBI taxonomy): Eukaryota > Metazoa > Arthropoda > Insecta > Hymenoptera > Megachilidae > Osmia > Osmia bicornis. The sequence goes on from NW_025791096.1 coordinate 23,650, forward strand.
ATAATTACAAACATTTTTAAATATAGATTATAAAATATTGTTCGCTCCTATCCATGAATTGTGCGTAGAATCAAACCCCAACCATTTGACGAAAACTTTATTTCCCCTTCGTTGTAGAACCTTCTCCACTAAGTATACATCGTGATTTTTTACTTTTTGTAGCTCATATTCGTAGAACCCGCCAACCAACGGTTGTTTTTGCATATCTTGCAAGAGATACGTTACAGGATTTGTTCGTTGAATTTTAATAATTGTGAAAATTTCAGTTGTCCAATTCGGTGTATAACCCTTTGCGAATAAGGTTTTGTATTTACTAACTCGCACGTGATCACCGACCTTGTACTTGGCCGGAGCTGCAATCTTTATGTTAGAATATACGGACGATAAAAGTCTGTCCGCGTGTTCCGGTGTCACGTCGATGGGACGCATTCTAATCGTACGATGCCTTCTATTGTTATAATCTGAGACCAGCGCCGGTAAGACGGTTGTCCACGCATAGCTTCCATTAAGCGTGAACTTTTTCCACATTTCGTTTTTCAACGTCCTATTCCAACGTTCTATTGTCGATGCTTTCATTACACTGTGCGTAGAGTAATGATTTATATCGTATTCTTTCATAAGATTTCGGAATTCTGCATTATAAAATTCCTTTCCCTTATCCGTTTGAAGATTTTTTGGTTTTCTTCCATCATTCAAAACGTTTAAAAATGCATCCGTAACGTTTTTTCCATTTTTCGCTTTCACTGCTACGGCCCAAGCGTATTTAGATAAGACATCGATGACGGTGAGTATGTAATTGTGGCCATTGTTGATTCGCGCATACTGTCGCATCTCTACGAGATCCGCTTGCCAGAGATCATCGTAACCCCGTACAATGACTCGTCTACGTCTAAAGTTACGTCTCGCCGGCGCGAGCAACTCATTGACCAGCTGTAGCTTCTCGCCCGTGATATGATTGCTCTTCACCTTCTTCATGTTTGTAAACTAACATCATGCTTTACGAACGCATCAATTTATAATCAACCCAGCTTCTCGAAGTTCTTCGATTATAGAAACGATCTCGTTGTCATGCCCCGTATGTCCTGCGGATTTCGAGGATACGAGAAGACGTAATCTATCGACGAGCTTGTTTGGGTCATTCCAGTGCACGTAGTCCACCGCGTTATCGTTAGCCACCATATCGAACGGTATCAGATTACCTCCACGCCGCTCGTTCTTAAGCAATTTTGCAATGATATATTTATACTTGTAACCCTTGTTACTTTTCACAAGCCCCGACGAGATATGGCTGCGTCTATGAGCGTTCGACGACTTTAATATTTCCGCGTATTTGTGTAAATCAGCATCGTTGAACAAGGTGTCATCAGGCATTCTCATGAATAGTAATTCGTACAAACCAGTTGTTCCTCTGTACTTCACCCCATTAATAATCACATCGTCGTTTTTGTTTACGTCGAAAACTGAACTTCCAAGCATTAATTTGTTGCGTTGTACGTATACTCCATACACGTCATCTATCTTCTTCTCACGATCGGTGAAGAGTAATTGAATGTATTTAGCTGCCAACGGCCCTAAATTTTCCGTGAAATGGCTACGTATGTTTTCGCTAGGGTTGTCCAAAATTCGCTGCATAGAAACATTAAGATTCTCGTCGCTGTCGCCGTACGTTTCAACGGCATGTATCGATTCATCACGATCTTTCGTCACATCCACCGTCTGTTCACTCGAAGATGTACCAGGTTCGGAATAAATGCGCGCTCTTGCAGTTTGTGCGCTTTGAGGGTTAAGAAAAGGAGTTGACGTCAATTTTTGCGGTTCTTTAATATTCAAAGTTGGGAATGTCGACTCGGATTTTATATCGATCGTGTCTGAATGTGGCGATACCGCTGATATATTCTCGATAATTCGTTCCAGCGGTTCTACCACGGGTCTCAATCGTCTTTCGATGACTCTCTCTTCGTCGATGCTCTCCGATTTGAGAGCTCTGCGTTTTTTGCGTATAGCATCGCTTGTTTTAGCTATAGCATTCGCAACTTTACTCGATTCTTTAATATTACTATTATTCATTGCAAAGAGAAGACGTCTACTCGCTAAGCGTTCTATCGATGGACTAAATGTTTCAGAAAACGGCAAATTCGTTAAATCCTTTTCTGTAACGGCCATGTTCCATCGAGCTGTCCTTGTCGATTATTACGAAACCATATTTCTGTTCCCAACACTGCGCACACAATTTACAAAAGTTTTCGTACGACATGTCTGTATTTACATGATCATTATAAATGTAGTGTAGATTCGTGCCATCTTGTTTGAACACGATCAAAAGGTTGGCATTGTCGCGAATTAGGTGTTTCGGTATTCTCGCATAAGTCTGACAGAGATAAAAACAGTCCACGCGCGAGTGCCTACCCATAGCGAAATATTCTCTTATCACGTCTTGCTTGTCGCACGCAACGTCATCGAATATAAACACCGAATCGGGCAGCGCCTCGTTCGGTGGCACGACTTCGGCATTATTTGAAAATGAAAAGTATCCGATTTCAGGAACGTTTGTCAAAATTCGTTCGAGATATTTGTACTTTGGTTGTTGCAATGATTTTGAGTATACATATACGTTATTGAATCTTACACCGTTCGGGCTCTCGATCAGACTGATTACGACGTTCGTTTTACCGCAGTTCGATGGACCGCAAATTATACCACGTATCGTATTCGGCAAGAGGGGCCCGTGTCGTCGCCGACGATCGTCCATGCGTGTTGTCCTCTCGTCTAAATCGAGAATAAGGATGGACAGGGGCTGCTTTGCGAAACGCATATCGTCTATATAATAACCATATATTTAATGATTCAGCCTCTTTATAGGTTGCGGAAAAGCTGCTTGTCCGCGTCGTGAACGCGCTTTAACCGCGGCCGTAGACGAGCTTTAACCGCGATTAACCCTTTTTCTCCGCGGCGATAACGCGCTTTAACCGCGATTAACCCTTTTCTCCGCGGCGCGGCGGCAACGCGGCGGCGGCGGCGGCGGGCGCGCGGTGGTGGCGGACACGCGGAATGTAATTCGTGACCGAGCCATCAAATACGCATCCAAGCAACAACGTGACCGAAAGTCTGTCTCGACAATGCTCGCTCAATCTGTATCAGATTGCACTCGACACGTGTCTACCTGTAAACATTTCACCCTACCCCCTCATGTTAACCGCGTCAGCAAGCCGTCAAAGAGGCATCCAAGCAAAACGTGACCAAAAGTCTGTCTCGACGATGCTCTCTCTATCTGTACCAGATTGCACATCAACACGTGTCTGCATGTAAACATGGATTTCGCCCTACTCCCTCATGTCTTTGAAATAGAAGATCATTCCTTTTGTATCTCCTACATTGGAATATGAAACACAAACGTTACACATACAATCGTTCTAGGTAAAACAACATTAAGACGCATAAAGTATATTTTTACTAAATAGATTTTATTGTTTTACAGTAATGAATAAAATTAATAAATGATATTAAATGTTTCGTGTTTTAAGACAAATGTAACAATTTTTCTTTTTCGGTGGAGGTCCATCTATGTGCGTGTCATCCCCCGGCCGGTTATAATGTTCCATGCACAGCTCTTCATCTTCCTCCTTCCTTTTTTTTAACCACCATTCTTTTAATATCGATACGTTTCTCATAGCACATGCCCCGTTCGAGTCGTTCAACGGAAAGCCGTTCGAGCCGTTCAACGGGCCGTTCGAGCCGTTCGAGCCGTTCAGCGGGCCGTTCGAGCCGTTCGCGGACCGTTCGAGCCGTTCAACGGCAAGCCGTTTGAGCCGTTCAACGAGCCGTTCGCGGGCCGTTCGAGCCGTTCGAGCCGTTCGAACCGTTCGCTGGCCGTTCGAGCCGTTCGTGCCGTTCAACAGGCCATTGATTATTATGTTTATATTCATGTTATTTTTTACACCGCCTAATATGAAGCCTCACTGTCAATTCTTCTCCACGGAAATTTATCAGATTATCGTTTTGATCGGTAATGCGTATACTAAGGTGATCAATGGCTCTCACGATAACTGGAAGATAAATGACGTTCGTAGGACTTTCCGAAATTTTATATCCTGGTGGCACGCGCGGTGAAAACTCATGAATGGTATGAACACATTGACCGTTGCTATACGCGCCAGTCGTAATATTACATTCGATCCTCAGCACATTTACTTTCATAATATTTACGGGTATATCCGACTCGTGCCATTGCCCCGGCGGTAATATGCGATATGTAGAAAACCCGAGAAGCGATCCTATATTATTTGGTTTGGTAAAATCGATTGTATAATCACTATATATTTCACTTTTCAAAGTGCTGTTATTTGTACGAAATAAAATGATTTTTGTCTTGTCCATTATTTTCTCTTGTAAGTATTTATTTAGCGCTTCGAGTTCATACGAACCATCCGGTATCGTGATCTCACCATCGGCATCAAAGTAAAATTTATTGTTTGTAAAGTCAACGTTTGGTATTGTGTTGAAAGCTTGAAAATCAACGAGTCCGAGTTCGTAATTATCATCCTTCAAGTCTATAGGTGGAAAGTAATCAGTGCTAAGCACAGAATTTTTTCCGCTTAACGTAAACGTCAACGACATCTTTGCAACTGTGACGACTATGTGCATTGAAACTATTTTATACATTTCCAGCTAAAAAATGCAAGCAGAGTTGTCCACATACACTCGTATTGAATTTTTGATACTGCGTGTGATTGTATAAAATCGTTACATGCTTTCCGAAGTAGTTTATTAACTCTGTTGGTGGTCTCAGATTTCCAAAAGAATCGAAATATTTAACACAATTACCCCGCTTTACGTAAGCTACCCAGTGTGTACCAGGACCTTCCGATTTATCTAAATTCACGATACCGCATTCGTTTAAGAACGATTTAGAGGGTAAATTTGTACGCATGAAAACACCTCGAAAATATGGAAAGTTCAACTTTCGTGCAAAGTTATATAACTGTACATTTGTCATTGCGCCCTTTGGAAGCGTTACAATTTGCCGAAGCGCTTCTTTTTTTTTTCTTTAATTCCTTTTCCCCGTTTATATGGTGCAAGGTAAAGTCCATGTCCTTCCATAACACGATTGTGCCGTTTCACTTCCTCTAATGTTTTCCGTGCTGCAGATGCATCGTTGACTGCCTTGGCGATACCTGCTGCACCGCCAGCCACCGTGCCCAAAGCTGAAAGGCCTGCAAAAATAGGTACAAGTGCTGGAAGAAATCCCCCACGTTTTGCAACTGGAAGTTTGCGCGACTTCGTCTTCTTCTTCTTGTTACTTTTCCGCGGTGCCATTACTTTCTTCTTTGGCTAACAATATTCCAGCAACGCGCGCAGACAAAAGTATTTTCCAATCTGGTGCGAATTCTTTTTGTGCTAATTCGAAGATCAAATTTACATATGCACATCGTACGGCTATCGTATAGGAAGTGAAATTTTTCCTGGGATGTTTGGGTTTATATAGGTAGAGAGAGAAGTTGCAAATGATGCAATACATTATGATTTATTAAAGTATAATTTCTAACATAATTTGTAACATAATCCTTTTTTCTCTGTTAAGATGCTGCTGATGCAGCTGTTATTATTGCCTGAATACCTAAAGCTACTAATTCACAATCGATAATTGAATTTGGATCATAAATATCAGTTTCTTTGATATGCTGCACAACCTCTGCATGCACTTTTACATCTCCGTATCCCCGAACTAATGCAACAAACTCTTTAAATTTTTGTTCCACCGAATACAGTTTATCATATAATGCATTATGCATTTCAATTATACAATCATTTAAAATTACCATTTTCTCAAATGCTTTTTTCATCATGCACATACATACAGTGTGTCCCACGTAACTGGAAACACTCCAATATTTCCTAAACTATTAAAGATACAGGAAATTGCTTTGGTGGTCATTGTATGATAAGATAGAGCAACATTTTGACGTAGACAAATTTTTTTTTGCATCATTATTTTCAAAAATATAATGGCAAAGTTTGGTTTTTTAAATGGAACTATATATTTTTCTTTCGATCATTTGATAGTGCTTTTGAAATCGAATTCATTAAGCTTGCATGTGTACACTTGATTTTCATTTGTTTACGAGATATTGCGCTAACAAATTTGGAGATTTTTCACGGGAGAAATTCCCTTCAGTGGGAAATATCAGCAGGGGTCCTGTTCGCGCGTGAAGTTTGGGCCTGCCGTCCTACTGGCCACCTGTGGTATCCATTTCAAGCGGTCCTGCTTAACACGTGGCACTTGACGCGCGAACAGGACCCCAGCTGATATTTCCCACTGAAGGGAATTTTTCCTGTGAAAAATCTCAAAATTTGTTAGCGCAATATCTCGTAAACAAATGAAAATCAAGTGTATACATGCAAGCTTAGTGAATTTGATTTCAAAAGCACTATCAAATGATCGAAAGAAAAATATATAGTTCCATTTAAAAAACCAAACTTTGCCATTATATTTTTGAAAATAATGATGCAAAAAAAAATTTGTCTATGTCAAAATGTTGCTCTATCTTATCATGCAATGACCACCAACGCAATTTCCTGTATCTTTAATAGTTTAGGAAATATTGGAGTGTTTCCAGTTACGTGGGACACACTGTATATCATTGCTAATCAATTTAATTACTTTTACGCCATATAGCACTCCAAATTCAACACTTATATCATTAAAATTAATATTGTCGCGTGTATCTTTTGAATCGTCAAAGAAGCTGCATACGTTGTCCGCTTCGGCTACAATCAGCGACCACGTGACTATGCTCAGCTCCAGGCGGTTGTTTCGGCTGTCTGATAATATGAGTTGCGGGTAGAAATTGTCGCCAAGTATATTTATGCCGATTTCCAAATGCTTTGTACAAGAATCCGTCAATGGATATTTTCGACCCAAAATTCGACATGATAATTGTGGTGCGATTCTAGAACAAATAAATACCGTTTAAATATGTTATTGGAACAAATAAATACCAGCAGCGTTAAATGTAATGTGTTTCGAACACTTACTTCACGTCGTCCTGATGTTTTGTCATTTTTTTGCGTGCCTCTTCTTCTTGAGTAGAACTTGCGGGGCGCTTCCTTTGGCAAAAAAACTCTTTGAAACTTTGAGAATACATATTTCACTTTTCACAATACAATCTCGCGAACGATGCGCTTGCGGTGATGGTCAATTTGGTTTTGCGTATGCTTGAAACTTTAGCAAACCCCCTACCTTCTATAGTCACGAATTGCAGTGTCAGATTTGCTGCGTCAACAAAAAACTCATTTCCAAGACGTAGAAAAAATCATTTTCAAGACGTAGAAAAAGTGACCTTCCGATAAGAACAAACAGTTCAAGGTCATGGAGGGTGGGGGTAGGGTGTTATATTTCTGCTGACGATGTCAAATTTCAGTTCAAGGTTATGGGGTGGGGGGTTGTCATGGGGTTGGGGTGTCAAATTTCAGTTCAAGGTCATAGGGTGGGGAGAGGGGTGGATATTGTCGGGGTGGGGGGTATCATATTTCTGCTGACGGTGGTGTCAAATTTCAGTTCAAGGTCATAGGGTGGGGAGAGGGGTGGATATTGTCGGGGTGGGGGGTATCATATTTCTGCTGACGGTGGTGTCAAATTTCAGTTCAAGGTCATAGGGTGGGGAGAGGGGTGGATATTGTCGGGGTGGGGGGTATCATATTTCTGCTGACGGTGTGGTGTCAAATTACAAAAAATGCTGACGCCAGTGATTTAGAATCCGCATAGAACAACTACTAACGCGAATCCGGATTTAATTCTAACACGCGTACAAAATCCGCAAAATACGACTCTGCTACGGGACCCAGAGACCCGACAGAGCAACTCGTCATTTGTAAAGCACGCGCAAGTTAAGAACTGTACGTAAGACCAATAAACATTTGTTGTGCTCGGAAGTGTGTGAACTTCAATTAAACGTCTACCCTACTGTCTACATTCACCAGGACGACTTATTTCTACAGGTATCCTCGCCCAGCGAAAGGTAAGTAAGAACCCCTACCTAGCTAACAACTTAGATACAAATCATACAAAAAAGTACGCGGAGAACTCAGTGAGAGGGAGAACTTCGCGACGTTACAAAGTATAAATCAAAGCACGCCTCGCAAGCATCCAAGTTTCTGCCACGCGCGCAAATCCGGCCGTAAATAAACAGGCTTGTATGCACTCTCGTACAGGGACTTTCCAACAACCAGGCAACTGGGCAGCATGCATCGATTCAGAGAAAAGAAGAGAGATCCATATTGGGGCCTTGCAAGACAACACAATCGGCCAGCGTGGTCGCTCCAAACGACAATAAACAGCCGTTCAAAACGAACGTCTTACCGATTAGGTAAGGAAGAAGAAACACTGTGGTCCCTTTCTTTGAGGTAACTCTGTACTATTCTAAGCTATATTCACTATTCCCAGCTGTAAATGCCACTTCCAGCGCAACTGTGCAGAAGAAGACCCAGAAGAGGAAGAAATATCTCGGAATATGTGCGTGACGCCCCTTTCCTTGAGGAAAATCTGCAAATATCTCGGAAACGGTGCGAGCTATGGCAAAATGGTGAGATACGTTTTTTGTGTAAAATTAAATTTCCTACTATTTATGTTTTATAATATTTTTTGATCAGATGCGTAGTTTTCGAGATATATCGAGATATTTAAAAGTTCCGAAGCCGTACCAACATTATAAGGAAGAAGAAACACTGTGGCCCCTTTCTTTGAGGTAACTCTCCACCATTCTAAGCTGTATTCACTATTCCGAGCTGTAAATGCCACTTCCAGCTCAGCTGTGCAGAAGAGGAACAAGAAGAAGAAGAAATATCTCGGAATATGTGCGTGACGCCCCTTTCCTTGGATATAATGATATTGTTATTAAATGTACATTGTTCCGTAGGAAGGAATCAGCATATTACATTATATCTAATGTAGATATAGTAATAATGATACCGTTATTAAATGTATAACACATATCTAATGCAGATATAGTAATAATGATATTTTTAATAATTGTACATTGTTCTGTAGGAATGAATCAGTACGTTAAATTATATCTAACGTAGATATAGTAATAATGATATTGTTATTAAATGTACCTTGATCTGCAGGAAGGAATTAGTATATTACATTATATCTAATGTAGATAGAGTATTAATGATATTTTTATTAAGTGTATATTACACATCTAATGCAGATAAAGTAATAAAGATATTGTTATTAAATGTACATTCAACTGCATGAAGGAAAGAGTATATTGCATTATATCTAATGTAGATATAGTAATAATGATATGGTTGTTAAATGTACATTGTTCTGTAGGAAGTGTTACGTCCGGATTATTCTAATAATCTGACCGTGGCTAGGATCTATTTTGTTATTTTATTGTTATTTATTTTCAATAGTTTACTAGCTAATGTACCTAATTTGTGTGCCTCGTCGGTGCGACGCACTTGGAAGTACCCCAGGCGAGGAACACAAAAAAGGCAATATTCGGCTCTTTCGAATAATTCAAATTAATCTTCCTTGGGACGATTGCCGTTGGAACTACGTTTGGAAATGTACAGAAGTTTGAAATCGTTAAGGTCAAAGAAAGGTATCATAAGATCCCTCGCCGCGCGGTTAAGCAGTGCGACGCACATGGAGGAATGCCAGCTTAACTGCGCAGAATAAAGAAAATGCGATTTTCGCCCTTATTTTACAAGCGGATACCGCTCATACCTGCAAAGCATGCGTCAACCGATCCTTCCACGGGAGAATGAGTGCAATAACGAATGAAAGTGATTGGTTTGAATAATATGAAACGATCTGTGAGTTTGAAAACGTCGTCGAACGTTTAGGAACGTTCGAGACAACGGTCTACGGGGATCGTGAACGCGTATTGTCACGAATAGGCAACAAAAACTGCCAAGCAATGTTCTGGAACATATTCCAAGAATATGTTAACGGATATATGTATATTATTCGATATGCGTGAACTTGCGAAAACGCGAATCCGATACGTACCGTATCACGCTCGCAACGTACCAAAACTAACGCCTGTGATGATATAAATGCACATTTTCGCTCCATTCAGCCAAAAAATCGAACTTTAGTTGCGCTCCGAAATATTTCAGTCCTGGCGGCGTATTGCTTCGCTCTTAGAACCGATTAGTCGAAAATTTTAACAATGTTATTTTTACATTCTGTATGACTGATCCATTGTTAAACGCTATTAAACCAACGCCTGTGATGATATAAATGTACATTTTCGCTCCATTCAGCCAAAAAATCGAACTTTAGTTGCGCTCCGAAATATTTCAGTGCTGGCGGCGCATTGCTTCGCCTCTTAGTACCGATTGGTGGAAAATTTTAACACTCTTATTTTTACATTCTGTACGACTGATCCATCGTTGAGCGCTATTAAACTAACGTCCGTGATGATATAAATGTACATTTTCGCTGCATTTAGCCAAAAAATCGAACTTTAGTTGCGCTCCGAAATATTTCAAGGTCCTGGCGGCGTATTGCTTCGCTCTTAGAACCGATCAGTTGAAAATTTTAACAATCTTATTTTTACATTCTGTACGACTGATCCATCGTTAAACGCTATTAAACTAACGCCTGTGATGATATAAATGTACGTATTCGCTCCATTCAGCCAAAAGATCGAACTTTAGTTGCGCTCCGAAATATTTCAAGGTCCTGGCGGCGTATTGCTTCGCTCTTAGAACCGATTAATCGAAAATTTTAACAATCTTATTTTTACATTCTGTACGTCTGATCCATCGTTAAACGCTATTAAACTAACGTCCGTGATGATATAAATGTACATTTTCGCTCCTTTCAGCCAAAAAATCGAACTTTAGTTACGCTCCGAAATATTTCAAGGTCCTGGCGGCGTATTGCTTCGCTCTTAGAACCGATTAGTCGAAAATTTTAACAATCTTATTTTTACATTCTGTACGTCTGATCCATCGTTAAACGCTATTAAACTAACGTCCGTGATGATATAAATGTACATTTTCGCTCCTTTCAGCCAAAAAATCGAACTTTAGTTACGCTCCGAAATATTTCAAGGTCCTGGCGGCGTATTGCTTCGCTCTTAGAACCGATTAGTCGAAAATTTTAACAATCTTATTTTTACATTCTGTACGACTGATCCATCGTTAAACGCTATTAAACTAACGCCTGTGATGATATAAATGTACATTTTCGCTCCATTTATCCTAAAAATCGAACTTTAATTGCGCTCCAAGGTATTTCAAAGTCCTGGCGGCGTATTGCTCCGCTCTGAGAACCGATTAGTCGATAATTTTAACAATGTTATTTTTACATTCTGTACGACTGATCCATCGTTAAACGCTATTAAACTAACGCCTGTGATGATATAAATGTACATTTTCGCTCCATTCAGCCAAAAAATCGAACTTTAGTTGCGCTCCGAAATATTTCAAGGTCCTGGCGGCGTATTGCTTCGCTCTTAGAACCGATTAGTCGAAAATTTTAACAATCTTATTTTTACATTCTGTACGACTGATCCATCGTTAAACGCTATTAAACTAACGCCTGTGATGATATAAATGTACATTTTCGCTCCATTCAGCCAAAAAATCGAACTTTAGTTGCGCTCCGAAATATTTCAGTCCTGGCGGCGTATTGCTTCGCTCTTAGAACCGATTAGTCGAAAATTTTAACAATCTTATTTTTACATTCTGTACGACTGATCCATCGTTAAACGCTATTAAACTAACGCCTGTGATGATATAAATGTACATTTTCGCTCCATTCAGCCAAAAAATCGAACTTTAGTTGCGCTCCGAAATATTTCAAGGTCCTGGCGGCGTATTGCTTCGCTCTTAGAACCGATTAGTCGAAAATTTTAACAATCTTATTTTTACATTCTGTACGACTGATCCATCGTTAAACGCTATTAAACTAACGCCTGTGATGATATAAATGTACATTTTCGCTCCATTCAGCCAAAAAATCGAACTTTAGTTGCGCTCCGAAATATTTCAAGGTCCTGGCGGCGTATTGCTTCGCTCTTAGAACCGATTAGTCGAAAATTTTAACAATCTTATTTTTACATTCTGTACGACTGATCCATCGTTAAACGCTATTAAACTAACGCCTGTGATGATATAAATGTACATTTTCGCTCCATTCAGCCAAAAAATCGAACTTTAGTTGCGCTCCGAAATATTTCACAGTCGTGGCGGCGTATTGCTTCGCTCTTAGAACCGATTAGTCGAAAATTTTAACAATCTTATTTTTACATTCTGTACGACTGATCCATCGTTAAACGCTATTAAACTAACGCCTGTGATGATATAAATGTACATTTTCGCTCCATTCAGCCAAAAAATCGAACTTTAGTTGCGCTCCGAAATATTTCAAGGTCCTGGCGGCGTATTGCTTCGCTCTTAGAACCGATTAGTCGAAAATTTTAACAATCTTATTTTTACATTCTGTACGACTGATCCATCGTTAAACGCTATTAAACTAACGTCCTGTGATGATATAAATGTACATTTTCGCTCCATTCAGCCAAAAAATCGAACTTTAGTTGCGCTCCGAAATATTTCAAGGTCCTGGCGGCGTATTGCTTCGCTCTTAGAACCGATTAGTCGAAAATTTTAACAATCTTATTTTTACATTCTGTACGACTGATCCATCGTTAAACGCTATTAAACTAACGTCCTGTGATGATATAAATGTACATTTTCGCTCCATTCAGCCAAAAAATCGAACTTTAGTTGCGCTCCGAAATATTTCAAGGTCCTGGCGGCGTATTGCTTCGCTCTTAGAACCGATTAGTCGAAAATTTTAACAATCTTATTTTTACATTCTGTACGACTGATCCATCGTTAAACGCTATTAAACTAACGTCCGTGATGATATAAATGTACATTTTCGCTCCATTTCAGCCAAAAAATCGAACTTTAGTTGCGCTCCGAAATATTTCAAGGTCCTGGCGGCGTATTGCTTCGCTCTTAGAACCGATTAGTCGAAAATTTTAACAATCTTATTTTTACATTCTGTACGACTGATCCATCGTTAAACGCTATTAAACTAACGCCTGTGATGATATAAATGTACATTTTCGCTCCATTCAGCCAAAAAATCGAACTTTAGTTGCGCTCCGAAATATTTCAAGGTCCTGGCGGCGTATTGCTTCGCTCTTAGAACCGATTAGTCGAAAATTTTAACAATCTTATTTTTACATTCTGTACGACTGATCCATCGTTAAACGCTATTAAACTAACGCCTGTGATGATATAAATGTACATTTTCGCTCCATTCAGCCAAAAAATCGAACTTTAGTTGCGCTCCGAAATATTTCAGTCCTGGCGGCGTATTGCTTCGCTCTTAGAACCGATTAGTCGAAAATTTTAACAATCTTATTTTTACATTCTGTACGACTGATCCATCGTTAAACGCTATTAAACTAACGTCCGTGATGATATAAATGTACATTTTCGCTCCATTTAGCCAAAAAATCGAACTTTAGTTGCGCTCCGAAATATTTCAAGGTCCTGGCGGCGTATTGCTTCGCTCTTAGAACCGATTAGTCGAAAATTTTAACAATCTTATTTTTACATTCTGTACGACTGATCCATCGTTAAACGCTATTAAACTAACGCCTGTGATGATATAAATGTACATTTTCGCTCCATTCAGCCAAAAATCGAACTTTAGTTGCGCTCCGAAATATTTCAAGGTCCTGGCGGCGTATTGCTTCGCTCTTAGAACCGATTAGTCGAAAATTTTAACAATCTTATTTTTACATTCTGTACGACTGATCCATCGTTAAACGCTATTAAACTAACGCCTGTGATGATATAAATGTACATTTTCGCTCCATTCAGCCAAAAAATCGAACTTTAGTTGCGCTCCGAAATATTTCAAGGTCCTGGCGGCGTATTGCTTCGCTCTTAGAACCGATTAGTCGAAAATTTTAACAATCTTATTTTTACATTCTGTACGACTGATCCATCGTTAAACGCTATTAAACTAACGCCTGTGATGATATAAATGTACATTTTCGCTCCATTCAGCCAAAAAATCGAACTTTAGTTGCGCTCCGAAATATTTCAAGGTCCTGGCGGCGTATTGCTTCGCTCTTAGAACCGATTAGTCGAAAATTTTAACAATCTTATTTTTACATTCTGTACGACTGATCCATCGTTAAACGCTATTAAACTAACGCCTGTGATGATATAAATGTACATTTTCGCTCCATTTCAGCCAAAAAATCGAACTTTAGTTGCGCTCCGAAATATTTCAAGGTCCTGGCGGCGTATTGCTTCGCTCTTAGAACCGGTAGGTCGAAAATTTTAACAATCTTATTTTTACATTCTGTACGACTGATCCATCGTTAAACGCTATTAAACTAACGCCTGTGATGATATAAATGTACATTTTCGCTCCATTCAGCCAAAAAATCGAACTTTAGTTGCGCTCCGAAATATTTCAGTCCTGGCGGCGCATTGCTTCGCCTCTTAGTACCGATTGGTGGAAAATTTTAACACTCTTATTTTTACATTCTGTACGACTGATCCATCGTTGAACGCTATTAAACTAACGTCCTGTGATGATATAAATGTACATTTTCGCTCCATTCAGCCAAAAAATCGAACTTTAGTTGCGCTCCGAAATATTTCAAGGTCCTGGCGGCGTATTGCTTCGCTCTTAGAACCGATTAGTCGAAAATTTTAACAATCTTATTTTTACATTCTGTACGACTGATCCATCGTTAAACGCTATTAAACTAACGCCTGTGATGATATAAATGTACATTTTCGCTCCATTCAGCCAAAAAATCGAACTTTAGTTGCGCTCCGAAATATTTCAAGGTCCTGGCGGCGTATTGCTTCGCTCTTAGAACCGATTAGTCGAAAATTTTAACAATCTTATTTTTACATTCTGTACGACTGATCCATCGTTAAACGCTATTAAACTAACGCCTGTGATGATATAAATGTACATTTTCGCTCCATTCAGCCAAAAATCGAACTTTAGTTGCGCTCCGAAATATTTCAAGGTCCTGGCGGCGTATTGCTTCGCTCTTAGAACCGATTAGTCGAAAATTTTAACAATCTTATTTTTACATTCTGTACGACTGATCCATCGTTAAACGCTATTAAACTAACGCCTGTGATGATATAAATGTACATTTTCGCTCCATTTAGCCAAAAAATCGAACTTTAGTTGCGCTCCGAAATATTTCAAAGTCCTGGCGGCGTATTGCTTCGCTCTTAGAACCGATTAGTCGAAAATTTTAACAATCTTATTTTTACATTCTGTACGACTGATCCATCGTTAAACGCTATTAAACTAACGCCTGTGATGATATAAATGTACATTTTCGCTCCATTTCAGCCAAAAAATCGAACTTTAGTTGCGCTCCGAAATATTTCAAGTCCTGGCGGCGTATTGCTTCGCTCTTAGAACCGATTAGTCGAAAATTTTAACAATCTTATTTTTACATTCTGTACGACTGATCCATCGTTAAACGCTATTAAACTAACGTCCTGTGATGATATAAATGTACATTTTCGCTCCATTCAGCCAAAAAATCGAACTTTAGTTGCGCTCCGAAATATTTCAAGGTCCTGGCGGCGTATTGCTTCGGCTCTTAGAACCGATTAGTCGAAAATTTTAACATACTTATTTTTACATTCTGTACGACTGATCCATCGTTAAACGCTATTAAACTAACGCCTGTGATGATATAAATGTACATTTTCGCTCCATTCAGCCAAAAAATCGAACTTTAGTTGCGCTCCGAAATATTTCAAGGTCCTGGCGGCGTATTGCTTCGCTCTTAGAACCGATTAGTCGAAAATTTTAACAATCTTATTTTTACATTCTGTACGACTGATCCATCGTTAAACGCTATTAAACTAACGCCTGTGATGATATAAATGTACATTTTCGCTCCATTCAGCCAAAAAATCGAACCTTAGTTGCGCTCCGAAATATTTCAGTCCTGGCGGCGTATTGCTTCGCCTCTTAGTACCGATTAGTCGAAAATTTTAACACTCTTATTTTTACATTCTGTACGACTGATCCATCGTTGAACGCTATTAAACTAACGTCCGTGATGATATAAATGTACATTTTCGCTGCATTTAGCCAAAAAATCGAACTTTAGTTGCGCTCCGAAATATTTCAAGGTCCTGGCGGCGTATTGCTTCGCTCTTAGAACCGATTAGTCGAAAATTTTAACAATCTTATTTTTACATTCTCTACGACTGATCCATCGTTAAACGCTATTAAACCAACGCCTGTGATGATATAAATGTACATTTTCGCTCCATTTATCCTAAAAATCGAACTTTAATTGCGCTCCAAGGTATTTCAAAGTCCTGGCGGCGTATTGCTCCGCTCTGAGAACCGATTAGTCGATAATTTTAACAATGTTATTTTTACATTCTGTACGACTGATCCATCGTTAAACGCTATTAAACTAACTCCTGCGATGATATAAATGTACATTTTCGCTCCATTCAGCCAAAAAATCGAACTTTAGTTGCCCTCCGAAATATTTCACGGTCCTGGCGGCGTATTGCTCCGCTCTTAGAACCGATTAGTCGAAAATTTTAACATACTTATTTTTACATTCTGTACGACTGATCCATCGTTAAACGCTATTAAACTAACGCCTGTGATGATATAAATGTACATTTTCGCTCCATTCAGCCAAAAAATCGAACCTTAGTTGCGCTCCGAAATATTTCAGTCCTGGCGGCGCATCGCTTCGCCTCTTAGTACCGATTGGTGGGAAATTTTAACACTCTTATTTTTACATTCTGTACGACTGATCCATCGTTAAACGCTATTAAACTAACTCCTGTGATGATATAAATGTACATTTTCGCTCCATTCGGCCAAAAAATCGAACTTTAGTTGCCCTCCGAAATATTTCACGGTCCTGGCGGCGTATTGCGCCGCTCTTAGAACCGATTAGTCGAAAATTTTAACACACTTATTTTTACATTCTGTACGACTGATCCATCGTTAAACGCTATTAAACTAACGCCTGTGATGATATAAATGTACGTATTCGCTCCATTCAGCCAAAAGATCGAACTTTAGTTGCGCTCCGAAATATTTCAAAGTCCTAACGGCGTATTACTTCGCCTCTTAGAACCGATAAGTCGAAAATTTTAACAATGTTATTTTTACATTCTGTACGACTGATCCATCGATGAACGCTATTAAACTAACGTCCGTGATGATATAAATGTACATTTTCGCTGCATTCAGCCAAAAAATCGAACTTTAGTTGCGCTCCGAAATATTTCAAGGTCCTGGCGGCGTATTGCTTCGCTCATAGAACCGATCAGTCGAAAATTTTAACAATCTTATTTTCACATTCTGTACGACTGATCCATCGTTAAACGCTATTAAACTAACGCCTGTGTTACGTCCCTAGCTATAACCCATTTTCTTCTTTCGCCATTCCAAAGAGGTCTTGCTCTGGAATCCGCAAACCATCAGCGTTTTCTCGCTTAGCGACGACCGCGATACGAAATCAGGGAACTTGCGGAATGCGATGGCGAAAACCCTTCGCTTGCAGGTTTTCGCAAGCAAAGAGCGTGACCTACTCCCCTTTTGGGAGTATAAGTTATCGGTGCAACGCAAGTACGCCAGTTCCGTGATAGCGTAAAGCAAGGACCGAAGTTCTGTCCGTTCGCGACCCACAGTAGATTCACGTACAAGGCTACTCGAAACCAGGAAGATCATAAACGACGTGCTCGGCCGACGGTTCAACACATGTGTATCGCCGCAATCTGAGATAGCAGATTCATAATTGGACCAAGTCCAGGAGTGCACCCGTGTGCTGTGCAGGACCACCACCAACCGCTTGTATCTCCAAGGTCGAGTCGTAGCCACGCGCCGCGAGTCTGGTGTAACGTCCGAACCGCGAACATAGCGTAAAACGAGACCTCTCGAGTGGATGAACTGTGAGTGAATACAAGAACGAACGAGTGACGTACAACACCTGAAGTCACCGAAGGGTATGTAACGACAAACGAGAATATATATATTATTGAAAACCCATACACGTATCAACAATTACTAAACGCCCTATCCTGCATCCTTGATTATCCACAAGGAAGGGCAAGGTACGCTTTAGCGTTTAAATCGGCATAACCCGAAGATCAGAGTAACAGAGTAAGAACCACCCGTCCGGTGGGACGTAACAATTTGGTGTCAGAAGTGGGATCTTTCGTTAACCACACGGATTCACGTAATATTAAAATTCATTAATTTCCGTTGCTTAACGCGCCGTAACTTGATCAAACGCTTGTCCACTCACAACGCTCACTATGCCTCTCGTTCACGACACGATTCCCCCTCGCAACTCACCACTGCCTCCGACAGCCTCGCCGTCCATAAGAGACACGAGGAGCCTCGGTCAATCCGGGACATCGCATATTGAATCATGGTTTATCACCGAAAGGGAGGAGAGAAAGGTGGATCGGATTTTAGAAAAAATCCCTGATTTCGACCCTGACAAGGTTTCGTTCGAAGACTTTTTAAACGCGATACACAAAGTAAAATCACGAGCCCCCCCCCCCGGCCAGGAGACCACTTTTCTCGAAGGTCTAATGGATAAATTGGTCCAGCACGTTAAATTTTACGTAGAATAACAAGAATGTACTAGCGTTGTAGATCTGTTAAAATTGCTCCGGAAAAGATATGCCCCTAACAAAACGTATAAGGAACTCTGCTTAGAACTCGCAAATCTCCCAATGAGAGATAATGAAACCGTTTTGGAATATACCCACCGTTTCACCAGGCTCCTTTATAAGGCATCAGCCAGCGGTAGCGACGAAAAGGGCAAAAATTTTGACCCCGAAAAATTTGACATCTTAGCAGGGCGAGCCTTCATCCGAGGCTTGCCAGCAAAATTAGCTCAGGCTGTAATGACCGCAAGAAAGACAACGCTCACCGGTATCATGGACGAGGCTCTTTTAATAGATAAGAATGATGCAAAAATGAAAAAATTGGCCCCTCCGGCAAATTCTCACGTTCATCCTTTACCAGCAACCCCTCCTTCACCATACGACTACAATCGAACCTGGTCTGAATGGCGAGAACCGCCACCGCAGGTACAACCAGAATACCCTAGCCATCCATGTGGCTCTTGCTATGCGAACACGGTCCAGCCCGCGGCCCCTCCGGCAAACACGTGCCAATCTCGGTACGCAACTCCACCGTGCGGGTCCGGATGCCCACACGGCTGTGCACCATACATACCCCCGCAGCCGTCTTGTTTCTGCGGGTGCGGCCACGCTCAAAGGGCACCACCCCAAGGTCCATATTACCATAATCACCATAATTACCATAACGCACACGGAACTCAATATTCAGGTCCAACAAACTATTCAAATAATTATTCACGCGGACCTAATCGGCGCCAAGGACCACGCCGACCACTAGGAAATAGCTATCCTGAACGTGGGCGCGATCCTCCGCCGAGACTAGACAACAGACAGTCGCGAAATAGTACGCCAGAAAGGGAAAATTTAAACTTCAATCGCGCCCGTTCACCCGCGGACCATCGAGCGGGCGCAGCTTTTACGCCTCGCCGCGATCACCACCAGCCCCAAGCGAGTCCCCAGGACTCTTACAGGCTCCTTCGCCGCGAATCAGGATCCGCTCAAAGGAACTAAAGAAGGGAAACGGAGAATTTATAATAGACACCGGCTCGATGTTGAACTTGATTAAGTCAAACGCGCTACGGACCGACGCGCCGATCATTAAATGCGAGAGCGTCAGCGTAAAAGGACTGCAAGGATACATCATTGCTGCCGGTATCATAAGCATCAAAATAAGCGAAAGCCAAACCCTCTTCTATGTCGTCGACAACCCGGATTTCCCTGACGGAGTTATAGGATTATTAGGTAGCCCGTACCTCCTACAAGAAGAAAGCGAAATTTCTTTTCATCATAGAACCCTAGTAACGAGCAAACGGCCGATTCATCCTATCGGATTCTCGAACTCACGGGAGATAAAAGAAACGCTGACATCTTCTCAACGCAACCAGGAAGCCCCACGAGCGCTCCTCGGTGAACAGGAATGTACGAAAATTGCGTCAGCCGATTGCACAGACGATAACGACGAAGACGCGGACCGCGCCGTCGAACGGCTGACCCAGCAGAATCCGCAGGAGTCCAGTGACGAAACGCGCAACGTGACCGACATTACTGACCCACCTAAGCCGCTGACACCGCTGACAGACGAACAGCTGGAATTTCAAGGCGAAGACCTATGAGACTATGTCGTCACGCAACACTCCGACATTGAAAGAATCCATAAAATTAACAAAGCGTTAAAATTAGATCACTTAGAAGACAAACCGCGACGCATGGTTGAAAGTATCGTAACACGTTACGCGGATAGATTTTTTATTCCCGGCGATCCCCTGGGAGATACGAAAACAATCGTTCACAACATCCCTGTGGACGACAAAACTCCGGTATTCACGCGACAGTATCCCTTCAGCGTTGACCAGGAGAAAGAAATATCGAAGCAAATTCAAAATTTAGAGGATTTGGGAGTAATAGTTCCCTCGAACTCACCATACAATTCGCCCCTCTGGCTAGTTCCGAAAAAACCAGATTCGAAAGGAAATGTGCGCTGGAGAATGGTCGTAGACTTCCGTAAATTAAACGCGAAAACAATCGACGACCGTTTCCCGATTCCCCGCATTTCAGATATTTTCGACCGGTTAGGAGGTGCGAAATATTTCGCTGTGTTTGACTTGGCAAACGGATTTCATCAAATACGCATGGCCCCGGAGGATCAGGAGAAAACGGCATTCTCAACTCCGGATGGACATTACGAATACGCGCGCATGCCGTTCGGTTTGAAAAATGCACCTGCCACTTTTCAAAGGCTCATGCAACTCGTTTTAAAGGGATTAATTGGGAAAATCCTGTACGTATACATTGACGACATAGTAGTTTACGGACGCACCTTGGAGGAAATGGAAACACGACTCGAAACGTTATTCCAACGCCTACGCGAAAATAACCTCACATTACAACCAGATAAGGCAGAATTCCTGAAAAAGGAGGTAACCTATTTGGGCCATATCATCTCATCCGAGGGAATAAGACCAAACCAGGAGAAAATTCGAGCAGTAGAAAGTTTTCCGACTCCAACCACGCGCAAAACACTCAAACAATTTTTAGGATTGGTAAACTACTATAGGCGATTCATCCGGGATCTGTCACAACAGGTCAAACCTCTGACAGAATTAACGAGTCCCAAGAAACCATTTGCATGGACCGAAGCCCACCAGAAAAGTTTTGAAGAACTACGACAGACATTGTGCAAAGAACCCGTTTTACGCTATCCGAGTTTTGATGAACCCTTTATTATCACCACCGACGCATCAGACATCGCTGTCGGCGCTGTCCTAAGTCAGGGCAAAATAGGCAAAGATCCACCTATCGCCTACGCATCGTTAGCTCTTACGCCGGCTCAGCAAAACTATTCTACAACGGAAAAAGAATGCTTCGCGATCATTTTTGCAGTCAAACATTTCAGAACATATATCTATGGCAGAAAATTCACGTTAGTAACTGATCATCGCCCCCTACAATGGCTATTCTCGGTTAAAGACCCGGTGTCACGTCTAGCCCGATGGCGAATACTCCTAGAGGATTATAATTATGAAATCATATACAAACCGGGTCGTGTAAATGCAAACGCAGACGCCTTGTCAAGGAATCCGGTACCTTTTGCATTACCAATAACGCCTTCGGAAGAACCCATCGCAACCCGGGTAAGCGCACGCCGTGCGGCCCAACTTAGGCCAAGTTATGAGGAACCACCATCCTTGATCCTGGATGAAACACAATCCATAGGGAATATAGAACCGGAAGAAATCGAGCCCAATGCAAACTCCACCATAAGGGATGACAACATCACCACGGAGCAAGAGCATGAGGCACTGGCGAGTAGTACCCCAAAACCAAGAAAACGTGTATCTTGGGGGTCACCTCTCTCCACCCGGGAACCTACGCATCCACCCACAGATCAAGATGATTCAGAACATGAACCATCCTCGCACGAGCTCACGCAAACAGATACCGTCGAACAACCAACACGCACCTCATGGGATTTGCCATCTCCTTCAAAAATACTAGATATACCGCAGTCTACGTTTAGGACCCCCAAATTCACTCGCGAATGGAAGGAGATAGATAATATTTACGCACCGGACCCTCAGGTCACCGCCGGCCCAACAACAACAGCAACTCATTGCAAAATAGTAATTTCTAAAGCTCCTCTCACGGAGGGCCCTGGTAATATCGCGCACTTTATCCCTGCCGATAAAATTCTCACCAGCCCTATTTGCAGAACTTTAAAAGCTCTAGGAATGCTATCAGAGACAAACCTACTCAACGAAGATCTAACTGAAGGCCGCGTAATTATTACCCAAGCCGAGGAAAGGCGAATCTTTAGCATTGTAGGAACAAGACATTTTTTCCACACAATCGAACCACATCAATTACCCTACATATTACACGCATTAAAACTCAGCGCCAAAATAGAAGGCATAGATAACCTCCGCATTCCGGCAAGCGGAGAAACCTTACTTCAAGTTAGCATACCAATGCTCCAACAGCATTTATATGAAGTATTTCATGACTATCCCATAACTATCACAATCTGCACGGGCGAGGTACAGACTCCACCAGAGGACCAACGCGAAGATATTATCCGTCATTACCACGAGAGCCTGATAGGAGGTCACAAGGGAGTGACCAAAACCTACCGCCGCATTCGAGACCGATTCGAATGGCCAAAATGCATCGAAACATAGAAGATTACATACGTTCCTGCAAAAGCTGCCAGGAGCAGAAACTAGTAAGAATAAAAACTCGTGAACCAATGCTTATTACCGATACCCCAGCAAAACCATTTGACAAGATAGCATTAGACACAGTCGGACCTCTTCCATTCACGCCAAGCGGAAACCGTCATATTCTCACACTGCAATGTCAACTTTCAAAATTTTGCATGGCTATTCCATTACCAGATATTCGAGCTGAGACCGTAGCAGACGCCTTCTCGCGTTACTTTATTGCAATGTTCGGCGCGCCACGGGCAATCCTCACGGATCGCGGAACGTCGTTTATTAATCAAGTTCTTAAAGGAATAGCAAAAACTTTTAATATTGAACACGTTACCACCTCCGGTTACAGGCCTCAAACTAACGGTTCCCTTGAGCGAAGTCACCACGTACTCATCGAATACTTAAAACATTTCATTGAAAACAAGTATGACTGGGATATTTTCCTCCCATTCGCAACATACTCATATAACACATCAACACACGAAGCAACAAACTTTTCGCCTTTGTAACGGGGTCGGTCGGTTCGGTGCGCACGGCGTTGCGCACCGCGGTCGGTTTCCCCGTGCCAGGGTTCGCAAGGGAACAGGTCGGTAAATAACGAAACAGGTTTAAGTAGAAAAATATGAATTTATTCAGAAGAAAACTGTAACTACTGGTTACTACGATGCTCCAGCGGCGGTCCTAACCTCGCCGAGCTGGTGGCCGGGCGGTGGTCTCCGGCCTCGGATACTATAACCATAAAATAGGCTGGTGGTTAGACGAGTGGAGCCGCTTTCCTTAGAACTACTGTATAGATCTTACGTACTACGGTCGGAACCCGGTCCGTCACAGAAATCACGCGGAACTTATATCTAACGCTCTTACAAGCTAAACGGACGCACGCTGGTATACGCGGAGCGCGGGCGCAAGCGGAGCGCGAACGCGAACAATTCAGCGAAAGCGACGAGGCACTATCGAGTGCCGAGGAAGTGAACGCAAAAGTCAGGAAAAAGGAAAGACCCGATTGGGCCGACGGTATTTTATTCAATCGCGCTGCGGTGTTTCGCGCTGCGGTGGAGTTGTTGCCCGTTTGCCTCACGCGGCTCGTCTTCTCGTACGCCGAGGTAGAACCGAGCAGCGAACGAGACGACGACCAATCCTGGCCAGCCTGGGTAGCGCCGCGAAGCTGGACGGAATCGGCTGCCAAAGGCAGAATACGGTGCCGTGTAGACTAGCGTTCGGAATCCCCGCGGAAGCACCAGCAGAGATTATGAACGCGCACTAGCTTGGTCACCCCGGGTCAACCACGGGACTGACGAGGCTAGGCGCCTACGGCCGCTGGACCTAGAGGAGCTGCCAAGTCATAGCGTAGTGCAGTGCTACGGCCCGTTGGCCAGAGATCTCTTCGCCAGGAAACCCATGGCGTCGAGAGCTCTGATGCTCCGGTCCGGACCTCCTAGGAGGTCCCCTCGGGGCCGAAGCCCCGAGGCAACTCATCGATCATCGCATCGACCGGTCCTACTTATAGTCTAATCGCACGGAAGTGGGGATGCCGCCGCGGTGGGGGCCCGCGATGCGCGAAGCCGATCCGCGGCTGTCGTCGCACCTTATGAAGTAGTTTTCGGCCAGCTAGCAAGAGACCCCTTCACTCCTATGACCCGCGAAGAACTCCTAACCTATCCCACATACATTCAAAATTTAGTACAGAAATTAGAAGAGATACGGCAAATAGCAAGAAAAAATCTTGAACAAAGCAAAGAACGTTCAAAATTACAATACGACAAGAAAAGTAATGAAGTCCAATTCTCGCCCAACGATCAAGTTTATGTATTAAAAGAGCCACGTCTTAGTAAATTCGACCCTCATTATATCGGCCCGTTCAAAATTTGCGAAATAACTGACAATAGCAACCCAATCCTCAGGGACGAACAGGGAAGAAAATTTGCAAAACACCTTAACAAATTAAAACTCGCTCATTCGAAAAGCTTTGAAAACAAATCCGATAACACCTGGAAGCCTCCCCCTTTCGACTCGACTTGAACAAAAGGGCATTTATTTTAGGGAACTCAGTAATTTAATTAACAGTGCTGACTTATAGATAGGTCAACCGTGTCAGCGTGGACACCTGGCACCTGCTTCTAAGCATCACCTTGATCCAGTTCGCGATCGCGAACCGTATCAAAGGCGACTATTCCGTTACCACTCTGGGACACAGGTCCGGTTTGTATCCTGAGAGACTAGCCCCAGTCCGCACGTTTTGGACAACGTGGAGACTAGTCACAGTCACGGACGCAACGGAAAACACCACATTAGCAAATCTATAATAGCTACAACGGAACGTCTATAATCAGCGTATCCACGTGCACCGCGCTTCAATTCCATTCTCTTTATTTTTCTCGGCATCCTTTTCAAAATTATCGAATGTTTAGCGTGGGGGGGGTGTGTGCTCTGTGGCCACTTCCCGCACAAATTTTTCCACTTTATACATAAGAACAACAACACAAAACCTGTACATATCTTCGACACTTTATATACATATTTCTTTTCTTTATATTTTCAACAGCTGCGCGCCATTGTATTCTCTTCGGCACTTTTTACTTTTATATTTTGAACAGCCACCTTTTATTGTAAATTTTTCACTATTATATATATACTTTGTGAGTGCATGAAAATGTATGATTAAGCAAATGAGGGTGGCGAACGACGAAAACACCTTACACAAAATGACCTCGCGAGAGCATTTTGTGTCTAGCGTGGGGGGTGTTACGTCCCTAGCTATAACCCATTTTCGTCTTTCGCCATTCCAAAGAGGTCTTGCTCTGGAATCCGCAAACCATCAGCGTTTTCTCGCTTAGCGACGACCGCGATACGAAATCAGGGAACTTGCGGAATGCGATGGCGAAAACCCTTCGCTTGCAGGTTTTCGCAAGCAAAGAGCGTGACCTACTCCCCTTTTGGGAGTATAAGTTATCGGTGCAACGCAAGTACGCCAGTTCCGTGATAGCGTAAAGCAAGGACCGAAGTTCTGTCCGTTCGCGACCCACAGTAGATTCGCGTACAAGGCTACTCGAAACCAGGAAGATCATCAACGACGTGCTCGGCCGACGGTTCAACACGAGTGTATCGCCGCAATCTGAGATAGCAGATTCATAATTGGACCAAGTCCAGGAGTGCACCCGTGTGCTGTGCAGGACCACCACTAACCGCTTGTATCTCCAAAGTCGAGTCGTAGCCACGCGCCGCGAGTCTAGTGTAACGTCCGAACCGCGAACATAGCGTAAAACGAGACCTCTCGAGTGAATGAACTGTGAGTGAATACAAGAACGAACGAGTGACGTACAACACCTGAAGTCACCGAAGGGTATGTAACGACAAACGAGAATATATATATTATTGAAAACCCATACACATATCAACAATTACTAAACGCCCTATCCTGCATCCTTTATTATCCGCAAGGAAGGTCAAGGTACGATTTAGCGTTTAAATCGGCAGAACCCGAAGATCAGAATAACAGAGTAAGAACCACCCGTCAGGTGGGACGTAACACCTGTGATGATATAAATGTACATTTTCGCTCCATTCAGCCAAAAAATCGAACTTTAGTTGCGCTGCGAAATATTTCAAGGTCCTGGCGGCGTATAGCTTCGCACTTAGAACCGATTAGTCGAAAATTTTAACAATCTTATTTTTGCATTCTATACGACTGATCCATCGTTGAACGCTATTAAACTAACGTCCGTGATGATATAAATGTACATTTTCGCTGCATTCAGCCAAAAAATCGAACTTTAGTTGCGCTCCGAAATATTTCAAGGTCCTGGCGGCGTATAGCTTCGCTCTTAGAACCGATTAGTCGAAAATTTTAACAATCTTATTTTTGCATTCTATACGACTGATCCATCGTTGAACGCTATTAAACTAACGTCCGTGATGATATAAATGTACATTTTCGCTGCATTCAGCCAAAAAATCGAACTTTAGTTGCGCTCCGAAATATTTCAAGGTCCTGGCGGCGTATAGCTTCGCTCTTAGAGCCGATTAGTCGAAAATTTTAACAATCTTATTTTTGCATTCTCTATTACTGATCCATCGTTAAACGCTATTGAACAAACGCCTGTGATGATATAAATGTACATTTTCGCTCCATTCAGCCAAAAAATCGATTTTTATTTACGCTCCGAAATATTTCAAAGTCGTGGCGGCGTATTGCTTCGTCTCTTAGAACCGATTAGTAGAAAATTTTAACAATGTTATTTTTACATTCTGTACGACTGATCCATCGTTAAACGCTATTACACTAACGCCTGTGAAGATATAAATGTACATTTTCGCTCCATTCAGCCAAAAAATCGAACTTTAGTTGCCCTCCGAAATATTTCACGGTCCTGGCGGCGTATTGCTTCGCCTCTTAGAACTGATTAGTCGAAAATTTTATCACTCTTATTCTTACATTCTGTACAACTCATCCATTGATAAACGCTATTACACTAACGTCTGTGAAGATATAAATGCCCATTTTCGCTCCATTCAGCCAAAAAATCGGACTTTAGTTGCGCTCCGAAATATTTCAGTCCTGGCGGCGTATTGCTTCGCCTCTTAGAACCGATTAGTCGAACATTTTAACAATCTTATTTTTATATTCTGTACGACTGATCGATCGTTAAACGCTATTAACCTAACGCCAGTGATGATATAAATGTACATTTTCGCTGCATTCAGCCAAAAAATCGAACTTTAGTTGCACTCCGAAATATTTCAAAGTCGTGGCCGCGTATTGCTTCGCTCTTAGAACCGATTAGTCGAAAATTTTAACAATCTTTTTTTTACATTCTGTACGACTGATCCATCGTTAAACGCTATTAAACTAACGCCTGTGATGATATAATTGTACATTTTCGCTCCATTTAGCCAAAAAATCGAACTTTAGTTGCGCTTCGAAATATTTCAAGATCCTGGCGGCGTATAGCTTCGCTCTTCGGACCATTTAGTCGAAAATTTTAACAATCTTATTTTTGCATTCTCTACTACTGATCCATCGTTAAACGCTATTAAACTAACGTCCGTGATGGTATAAGTGTACATTTTCGCTGCATTTAGCCAAAAAATCGAATTTTATTTACGCTCCGAAATATTTCAAAGTCGTGGCCGCGTATTGCTTCGCTCTTAGAACCGATTAGTCGAAAATTTTAACAATCTTTTTTTTACATTCTGTACGACTGATCCATCGTTAAACGCTATTAAACTGACGCCTGTGATGATATAATTGTACATTTTCGCTCCATTTAGCCAAAAAATCGAACTTTAGTTGCGCTTCGAAATATTTCAAGGTCCTGGCGGCGTATAGCTTCGCTCTTCGGACCATTTAGTCGAAAATTTTAACAATCTTATTTTTGCATTCTCTACTACTGATCCATCGTTAAACGCTATTAAACTAACGTCCGTGATGGTATAAGTGTACATTTTCGCTAGATTTAGCCAGAAAATCGAATTTTATTTACGCTCCGAAATATTTCAAAGTCGTGGCCGCGTATTGCTTCGCTCTTAGAACCGATTAGTCGAAAATTTTAACAATCTTTTTTTTACATTCTGTACGACTGATCCATCGTTAAACGCTATTAAACTAACGCCTGTGATGATATAAATGTACATTTTCGCTCCATTTAGCCAAAAAATCGAACTTTAGTTGCGCTTCGAAATATTTCAAGGTCCTGGCGGCGTATAGCTTCGCTCTTGGAACCGATTAGTCGAAAATTTTAACAATCTTATTTTTGCATTCTCTACTACTGATCCATCGTTAAACGCTATTAAACTAACGTCCGTGATGGTATAAGTGTACATTTTCGCTGCATTTAGCCAAAAAATCGAATTTTATTTACGCTCCGAAATATTTCAAAGTCGTGGCCGCGTATTGCTTCGCTCTTAGAACCGATTAGTCGAAAATTTTAACAATCTTTTTTTTACATTCTGTACGACTGATCCATCGTTAAACGCTATTAAACTAACGCCTGTGATGATATAAATGTACATTTTCGCTCCATTTAGCCAAAAAATCGAACTTTAGTTGCGCTTCGAAATATTTCAAGGTCCTGGCGGCGTATAGCTTCGCTCTTCGGACCATTTAGTCGAAAATTTTAACAATCTTATTTTTGCATTCTCTACTACTGATCCATCGTTAAACGCTATTAAACTAACGTCCGTGATGGTATAAGTGTACATTTTCGCTAGATTTAGCCAGAAAATCGAATTTTATTTACGCTCCGAAATATTTCAAAGTCGTGGCCGCGTATTGCTTCGCTCTTAGAACCGATTAGTCGAAAATTTTAACAATCTTTTTTTTACATTCTGTACGACTGATCCATCGTTAAACGCTATTAAACTGACGCCTGTGATGATATAATTGTACATTTTCGCTCCATTTAGCCAAAAAATCGAACTTTAGTTGCGCTTCGAAATATTTCAAGGTCCTGGCGGCGTATAGCTTCGCTCTTCGGACCATTTAGTCGAAAATTTTAACAATCTTATTTTTGCATTCTCCACTACTGATCCATCGTTAAACGCTATTAAACTAACGTCCGTGATGGTATAAGTGTACATTTTCACTAGATTTAGCCAGAAAATCGAATTTTATTTACGCTCCGAAATATTTCAAAGTCGTGGCCGCGTATTGCTTCGTCTCTTAGAACCGATTAGTCGATAAAATAATTTTTAACAAAAAACAAATCCGACTTCGAAATGCACTAAAAAGTGTCAAATAATTTCTATTTCATTTATACCAATATTCCATAACTATTAATAATATCTACTTAATCGTTAAATAGGATACCAAATACATTTCAAAGTTTTCGCAGGCGGCGCAAAATTAAAAACTTTTCCTCTGCTGGGAAGATCCTAACTCGGGCGTCGGCAACCTATGATAAATGACCCATTTGATAATTTCAAGTAAACCATATTCAACGGGAATCAACATACCCATTGTGAATTAACTATACTGCAGTTCACGAGTGACCGCACTTAACTCGCGCAGCTCACTAGGTCTAGGGAGATTTTTAATAGCCCGTGTGGTTCCCCTTTACAGCTTGCTTCTTTACTTTGCGTTCACATCATTTTTTTTTCGAAAAATAATAGGAATTTCATTGTATCGTGAAACTTTACAATATCATCACCGGTTATCAGTTATCGTACGTCATATGTATATTTCTGCCCATCATTTATATGTAAAGCATAACAAGAAGCAAGCTGTAGAGGGGAATAACACACGTTACTAAAAATCTCTTTAGACCTAGTGAGCTACGCGAGTTAAGTATGGTCTCTCGTGTACTGCAGTACAGTGCATGTACATCAGGAGTGCTGCCAATTTCTGACATAATCGTTACAATTACAAATGTTTTCGGCCGTATCTGTAACGTTTCGAACTTGTTTTCTTACGACTTATTAATTATCAAGCTTGCCATACCGCAATCAAATCGTTATTGGCAGCATCGTTTGTTCGGGTATTTTTAATTTTGCGCCGCCTCCGAAAACTTTGAAATGTATTTGGTATCCTATTTAACGATTAAGTAGATATTATTAATAGTTATGGAATATTGGTATAAATGAAATAGAAATTATTTGACACTTTTTAGTGCATTTCGAAGTCGGATTTGTTTTTTGTTAAAAATTATTTTATTTCACACTTTTTAGTGGAACGTGTAGTACTTGTTGGATAGTGTAAGGTGATTTTAGATTTCTGTTGCTTAGCTAATAACCATAAACCGAAAAAAATTGACCGAATTTAAGTTGTTAATAAACAACAAATTTCATAAATTTTTGTAAGTGGGATCATCGCGGATATACCTCCTACTAAATGTGAAAGGTTTCATCGCTATCGGTACATTCCCTGCAGCATAAACGCCGGAAGATATAAATGAAGTATTACGTATTTTGCGATAAAAGACGTTAGAAATGAAAAAATACAAAAATCTTGTTGCAGGACCAATTAGAAGATATACTCTACAAGAAGCAAAATTTTCAATCCGACTGGTCTATCCGTTTCGCGGTAATCGGTGAAAAATGTAAATCAAGCATTACGTTCTTGCAAAAAAATCGTTAGCAATGAAAAAATGCAAAATGCCTTTCTGACGGGACCAAGTGGGAGATATACTCTACAAGATGCAAGAAGTTTCGTCCCGATTAGTCTATCCGTCTCAGAGTAATCGGCGAACGTACGGCGCACGTACATGAAATAGTACGTTTTTCTGCAATAAAAAGCGTTCGGAATGAAAAAATATAAAAGGTTTTTTTAACAGGGACCAATCTGGGCACATACTTTAGAAGATGCAAAAGGTTTCGTTCCGATTAGTTCATCCGTTTCGGAATAATCGGCGTACATACATTTAGAAAAAAATGTCGTTAGGAATGAAAAAATGCGAAATATTTTTCTATGGGACCAATCAGGAGACATACTCTACCAGACGCAAAAGGTTTCGTTCCGATTGGTCCATCTGTCTCAGAGTAATCAGCGAACATACATTTAGAAGAAAAAATCATTAGGAATGAAGAAACGCAAAATATTTTTTTTACGGGACCAATGGGGTGTTGTACTGTACAGGATGCAAACAGTTTCATTCCGATTGATCCATCCGGCTCAGAATAATCGGTAAACATACACCGCACGTACATGAAATAGTACGTTTTTTTTGCAATAAAAAGCGTTCGGAGTGAAAAAATGTAAAATGTTTGTATAACGGGACCAATCGGGAGATATACTCTACCAGATGCAAAAGGTTTTGTTCCGATTGTTCCATCCGTTTCGGTATAATCGGTGAACATACATAAAAAAAAAAAAAAAAATATATATATATATATACACATCGAATTGAGTATCCTCCTCCTTTTCGAAGTCGGATAAAAATTTTAACAATCTTATTTTTACATTCTGTACGACTGATCCATCGTTAAACGCTATTAAACTAATGTCCGTGATGATATAAATGTACAGTTTCGCTGCACTTAGCCAAAAAATCGAATTTTATTTGCGCTCCAAACTATTTCACAGTCGTGGCGGCGTATTGCTTCGTCTCTTAGAACCGATTAGTCGAAAATTTTAACAATGTTATTTTTACATTCTGTACGACTGATCCATCGTTAAACGCTATTACACTAACGCCTGTGATGATATAAATGCCCATTTTCGCTCCATTCAGCCAAAAAATCGAACTTTAGTTACGCTCCGAAATATTTCAGTCCTGGCGGCGTATTGCTTCGCCTCTTAGAACCGATTAGTCGAACATTTTAACAATCTTATTTTTATATTCTGTACGACTGATCGATCGTTAAACGCTATTAACCTAACGCCAGTGATGATATAAATGTACATTTTCGCTCCATTCAGCCAAAAAATCGAACTTTAGTTGCGCTTCGAAATATTTCAAGATCCTGGCGGCGTATTGCTTCGCCTCTTAGAACCGATTAGTCGAAAATTTTAACAATCTTGTTTTTACATTCTGTACGACTGATCCATCGTTAAACGCTATTAAACTGACGTCCGTGATGATATAAGTGTACATTTTCGCTGCATTTAGCCAAAAAATCGAATTTTATTTACGCTCCTAAATATTTCAAAGTCGTGGCGTCGTATTGCTTCGCCTCTAAGAACCGATTATTCGAAAATTTTAACAATGTTATTTTTACATTCTGTACGACTGATCCATCGTTAAACGCTCATAAACTAACGCCTGTCATGATATAAGTGTAGATTGTCGCTCCATTCAGCCACAAAATCGAACTTTAGTTGCCCTCCGAAATATTTCACGGTCCTGGCGGCGTATTGCTTCGCCTCTTAGAACCGATTAGTCGAAAATTTTATCACTCCTATTTTTACATTCTATACGACTGATCCATCGTTAAACGCTTTTAAACTAACGCCTGTGATGATATAAAGGCACATTTTCGCTCCATTTAGCCAAAAAATCGAACTTTAGTTGTGCTCCGAAATATTTCAGTGCTAGCGGTGTATTGCTTCGCTTCTTAGAACCGATTAGTCGAAAATTTGAACAATCTTGTTTTTACATTCGGTACGACTGATCCTTCGTTAAACGCTATTAAACAAACGCCTGTGATGATATACATGTACATTTTCGCTCCATTCAGCCAAAAAATCGAACTTTAGTTGCGCTTCGAAATATTTCAAGGTTCTGGCGGCGTATAGCTTCGCTCTTAGAACCGTTTAGTCGAAAATTTTAACAATCTTATTTTTGCATTCTCTACTACTGATCCATCGTTAAACGCTATTAAACTAACGTCCGTGATGGTATAAGTGTACATTTTCGCTGCATTTAGCCAATAAATCGAATTTTATTTACGCTCCGAAATATTTCAAAGTCGTGGCCGCGTGTTGCTTCGCTCTTAGAACCGATTAGTCGAACATTTTAACAATCTTATTTTTACATTCTGTACGACTGATCCATCGTTAAATGCTATTAAACTAACGCCAGTGATGATATAAATGTACATTTTCGCTCCATTCAGCCAAAAAATCGAACTTTAGTTGCCCTCCGAAATATTTCACGATCCTGGCGGCGTATTGCTTCGCCTCTTAGAACCGATTAGTCGAAAATTTTAACAATCTTGTTTTTACATTCTGTACGACTGATCCATAGTTAAACGCTATTAAACTGACGTCCATGATGATATAAGTGTACATTTTCGCTGCATTTAGCCAAAAAATCGAATTTGATTTACGCTCCGAAATATTTCAAAGTCCTAGCGGTGTATTGCTTCGGCTCTTAGAAGCGATTAGTCGAAAATTTTAACAATCTTATTTTTACATTCTGTACGACTGATCCATCGTTAAACGCTAGTAATCTAACGCCTGTGATGATATAAGTGTACATTTTCGCTGCATTTAGCCAAAAAATCGAATTTTATTTACGCTCCGAAATATTTCACAGTCGTGGCAGCGTATTGCTTCTGTTACGTCCAGACTAAGAAAAATTCCATTGTCTTCAATTTCAAAATTACGAAAGCGTCAGCAATCAGGAAGTTGGTTCATTGACTGACCTCCTTAGAGTCATCAGCGTCAACAAATTCTCTCTTCTTCTCGAAACGCTGCGTCGAAAATATGTAGCAATGATAGACATTCCAACAGGTCAATATACTAATGAACTCTTTCCTCCAAACCATGCGAAATCAGCATTTTCGACTCTAATAAAAAATCCGATTACGGACAATAGGGACACAGTCGGCCATACAGTCGCGAGGTGCGCGTTCTCTCTGTCCGAGGAACGTTTAGTATTGCGAAATACGTCGAGCAGAGTTTCGTGAAAATCAACTATCACACGAAAAGACTCAGTTTTCTCGTTAAAATAAAGACTCAAGTTTTCGAACCATCTACAATTAAAAAACTCTTAGTGTAAGGCCATAGTTTCACTCAACAAGAACATTGTCCAACATCCGTACGTCGAGAGGAAGAGAGAGAGAAGGGAGCAATTCATCAAATTAACCGTTTACCGTTTCTGTACATCTAAACATCCGGTGAGTCCAATCAAGATCAGGATTCTCTGTCCTCGGTAATTAAAGGTATCACAATATCTTCTGAATACGCGTTATATTTTTATACTTGTGTACCAATCAGATTTTTGTAATAATTCATTCTTTTTGTCTAAATATATAATAATTATTTACTCAAATTTTGATCATCATTTAGTGCGTACTTTCCAAACCTTGTATCCAGCGAGCGAGAGGCTTGTATAAGTCTAGACCGAATCCGAATCCTATATTATCTTTCCTAAACAAAGAAGGTGTTTAAGCGTTGCGTCGGAACATAACATACCGCAGAGTAGTCACCTATCACTACGCCTGCTCCGCACGTAACAGCTAAACTGGTGGCAGCGGTGGGATGTGAATTTGGTCAATTTCGTTCGTTGATGCAATTTTGGGAAGTCAAAATTTAAGAAAACTATAAAATTCAACGATAACCTGAGGACAGATCGATAATTAAATCTTTCGCTTTGAATTCCAACAGTTTTGAAAGAGGGAACCCCCACGTATCGATTTGCTATAGTAACACTTGTAAGTCAACCCTCCCTTATTTTTCTGTTCTATTCGACTATAATTGATAACCGAGCTATTCTATTTTCTATCTGATCAAATATTAATAACGTACGAAATGTCTTTATCCAACCACACAATGAACACAAATTCAAGTAACCCCGATTTAAACGTCACAAACACGATGCTAACATCAATGGCAGAATGTTTTACCTTACAATACGGTACACTAAATATACCTTTCTTCGATGGAAAGAATATACCATTAAAAGACTTCCTGCAAGACATTCAAAACGGTGCAGTTTACGTACCACCGGCTAGTGAAGGAGCATATGTTAGAGCAGTTATAGGCAAATTACAGGGATCCGCACGTGATAGTACGTACGGGAAAACATTTGGCTCGTTAAACGAATTGATCAAACATTTAAAAACTAAATTCGCTCCAGGAAAATCTTTTCCGTACTATCAACATGAAATAGGAAAAATTCGAATGCGGAGAGACGAATCCGTAAGTGACTTCCATGATCGATTAAATATTTTAATTAGTGGTGCTCGAAATGCGTTAGAAGATTCTTATGGTAAAGAAGCCGAACCTATGATACGTCCTGTATTAGAGTGTGCTTGTGATGCATTTCTCCGAGGTTTGCCTGACGATATGGCGCGTTATGTGGACGCACGCAATCCTAAATATCTAGATGAGGTAGCAAAATATGCCGTCCGATTTGAAACTCGCATAAAATCCGGAATATTCTCTTCTCGTGATGAATCCAGTAAATTATTTTTGTCTCGACAAAACGAATCATACCAAAATTCTCGATCAAATTCTCCTAATCAACATGGAACAGAGACACATTTTTCCATTCATCGTAACCGACCTCGAAGTCCAAGTCCGATTCCCCATAGAATTACCGATATTTCAGAATCACCAACGGGGATTCTCAAATCACCACGAAACACTTCCGAACAATATAAATACCAACAACCCAATCTTCCTCAGTACCCACCTCATCCATATTTTCCTTGTCCACCATATTACCCGATGCCTTATCCTCCTTACTATCCACCAAATCCGTATGACTCTCGTAGCCCATATAATTCTTATTCCGCTAATAGTTTCCAGTATCAAACGACTCCCTCGGGACCTCCGCGAAGTCCAAGCCCGGGTCCTCACACATCCTTTACACCGTCAAACTCAAGGTTAGAACAGCGAAAACCTTCTCGTTACAACGACAATAGATCCACTTCACCGAATCGTGTCCGTTTCTCCTCACCACAACCTCAATCGTCAACCAGCTCAGATTTAAACTCCAGAGTAGCTCTCCAGAAGGACGAGATGGAGGGTTACCAAGATTCAATGCGTCATCCAACGGTACGACATTTAGAGAGAAACCAATAGTATTAGATATACATTCTCGTCGCGATTCACCCCTTATCAAATTATCCGCGGACGAACTCAGGTCAAAAACAGCTACATTTTTAATAGATACAGGCGCAGACATTAATCTAATTAAATTGAAAGCATTGCATGAGGATCTGACAATAGATACCCACGATTCAACCGAAATGTCAGGAATTACTTCAGAGAAGGTTGAAACTTTAGGAACAACCACAATAACAATTTTAGGCCAACCCGTAAAATTTCACGTAGTACGATCATCATTTCCAATCAGTAGTGACGGAATTCTAGGAAAAGACTATCTAAGACAAGAGCAGGCTGAAATCTCCTTTGCACACAATACGTTAGTAACGAAAAGTGAACCTATCAAACCGTTTCGTTTTATTGGTGAAAATCCTCCAAAAGAAAAATCACGGCAATACAAACCTAGAGTTTACCGAATTCAAAGTCGATCGCGACAAGCAATAGCTATAGATACGATTGATTGTGACCTAAAACAAGGTTACCTCCCTTTGCTTCAAACTAAAGATGGAATATATATTGGAGAAGCAGCCGTAAGCGTCAATCAGGGCGTGTGCCATGTTTTCGCGATAAATACTTTAAACCAAGACGTAGAAATAGAAATTCCACCACAAGAAATTTTGCCATTCAAATATCATAATTTCCCTGAAGAAAAAGAACACCTCAACTTAGATTCGGAACACGAGAATCCATCAGAATCGGTAGACCGCGTAGCAGAAATTTTGACCACACTCCGTTTAGACCATGTAAACAACGAGGAAAGGGAACATGTAATTGAGTTAATCAAGGAATTTCCAGAAATATTTCATTTACCAGGTGACAAGTTAAAATCCACTCCGTTGATACAACACCCAATACATACCATAGACGACGTACCCGTTAACACTAGACAATACCGTTTTCCTCCAATTCATCAAGCTGAAATATAGCGTCAAATCACTATGAAATTAACCGCAGGAATAATAACTCCTTCAAGTTCTCCCTACAATTCACCACTATGGATAGTACCAAAGAAACCAGATTCTAAAGGAAATCCAAGGTGGAGAATGGTAATTGACTTTCAGAAACTTAACGAAAAAACGATAGGCGATGCATATCCATTACCCAATATTGTGGACATTCTAGACCGCTTGGGCGAGGCCAGATATTTTTCCATCTTTGATCTTGCAAGTGGGTTCCAGCAAATTGAAATGGATCCGAAACATCGTAGCAAAACCGCATTTACAACACCTCACGGTCACTACGAGTACATTCGCATGCCTGAAGGGCTCAAGAATGCTCCCGCAACATTTCAACGGTTAATGGATCAAGTATTGCGCGGATTACAGAGTATAGAGGCTCTAGTGTATCTCGATGATATTGTAGTTTACGCGAAAAATTTGGTAGAACACGGAAAGAAAATTCGGCGTCTATTTACGCGATTAGGCGAAGCAAGGTTAAGTCTTCAACCGGATAAATGTGAATTTCTGAAAACCGAAGTAACCTATTTAGGACATATCATTAGTTCCAAAGGAGTAAAACCGGATAAAAAGAAAATAATCGCTGTAAAGAATTTTCCTCGACCGCAAAACGCAAAGAACATAAAACATTTTCTAGGACTTGCAGGTTACTATCGTCGATTCATAAAAGATTTTGCCGCAAAAGCCAAGCCATTAACGGAATTATTAAAGAAAAATAGCAAATTTATTTGGGGAAAGGAACAAAAACAGAGTTTCAAAACTTTACGTAAAGCATTGTGCAAGAGCCCTATACTGCAATATCCGAACTTTGACAAACCATTCACTTTGACGACAGACGCATCTGACTTTGCAATAGGCGCAGTACTTAGCCAAGACGTAGACGGACACGACTTGCCTGTAGCCTACCTTTCAAGATCGTTAATAAAAGCAGAACAAAATTATTCCACCACAGAAAAGGAATGTTTAGCAGTACTGTATGCCGTATTACATTTCCGACCATACTTATACGGAAGAAAATTCACCTTGGTTAGTGATCACGAACCCTTAAAATGGATAGACTCTATAAAGGATCCTGGACAAAGATTAGTGCGTTGGAGATTAAAATTGCGCGATTACGAATACGATTTCGTCCATAAACCCGGCCATTTGAACATAAACGCTGATGCACTTTCATGGAATCCCATTAAAGAATTATACGATACAAGTTCAGATTCAAGCTCAAAAGAAACTTCCGATAGCGAAGAGGAATGTGAGAAAATTCTTCCTATTCGAAAGCCAACCGTCAAACCAAAAGTAACAATCCCACCCGCATCCCATACAAAACCTGCAGTGGAGCCCCGGAGACCTGTGGGCAGGCCACCAGGCAGAAAGACACAACCAAAACTAGATCAACCCACATTAGATAAAAGTGCCATTTCAACAAGAACGCGATCCAAGTCAGAAACTGAGGGATCGCCCAAACCTATAAACTATGCAGAACCTTCCACTTCCGATATATCACAAAATACCGATGAGGATGAGGAACCCATTGAGACGTCTGACCTACCAGTATTTAGAGGATGGAAAAGCGTACTACCTAGTCTCGGTCCACCCACTGTATCACCACCAAATTTACCAAGGAAAACAGTTATTTTGGAAAACCCTGAGAACATTCCTGATGCAGAGTCTGACAATGACAAGGACGAAACCACAGAGACACATCCCGACAATGTAATGATAGAAATTTCAGCTCCTCTTGATAATAGCGACGATGAAGTATTTCTCCCTAACACCATCGAACAACCACCTATTAACCTAGACGAACTACATGAATCTTTCGACCGTTTTGACAAATCCCTCCACGAACATAGCGAAATTCTTCAGGAATCTCCCGACAAAGCAGAACCATGTAACGACTAACTCCGCCGGGGAGTCCGGGGTTCGGGTAAAAAAACTGTTGCGAGAATTAGCGGAATAACGTGGTTTATTCTAGCGAGTTGGTTATAGTAGACTTAGCCTAGGTTCGCGTAACTACAGTGTGCTTATTCTACGGCCCTGAGCGTCCTTCCAATCTAGAATACCTTATACTATGGCGCGGACTTATAACTACGGCGCGATACGGTGCGGACTTATGACTACGGCTCGGCGCGGTACGGTTCGGACTTATAGCTACGGCGCGATACGGTGCGGACTTATGACTACGGCGCGGTGCGGTACGGCGCGGTACGGTCGCGGCGCGGGTGTGACCCGGTGGTTTGCGGCGGAGGCAGGCGGACGATACTTCGGGAGCGGGTTGAGCTGTCACTGAGGCGGACGACCGCGGTGCGCGTCTCGTCCCACCTCGACAATCGGAAAACCGTGGCTCCGGTGGAAGCTCGGATGTCGTGTGCGTCCAGGCCGGCGGTCGGGATGCCGTCCGGGAGAGTCCCCGGCAGTGGCGGGCGGATACAGTGGAGCTATCGACGGACGACCGCGGTACGCGTCTCGTCCGACGAACACTGTTGGAGGATGTTTGTAGGAGTTCAAAAATGTAGCTGATCGTACTATCGTTATCGCTGGTCGGAGACTCGCTTCGGAGAGTAGATCTGCCTTTCCTTGGTTCGCGGCGCGGTATATGTATGCTCGCGAGGCCGTCTGCCTTGAGAGTTCCGCGGTTCTCGCGGACGCCGCCTGGTGGTCGCGTCGCGAACCTGGGCGCTCGCGATCTCGTGGTTGCGGGTCCGCGGGGGCCCGCCATTTCGCGTTCGGTTTTTACCTTACAACCAGAATTAGAGGAACTAGACGAGGAAGAGCTAAACAAACGAGTAGACAAGTTACTGGCACGATACGAACAGGACCAACAAGACGCGACAAAACAGACTATGATACGACCTACATCCAAGGAATTCACACTAGACACAATTCATGAAGAAAACGAATTAAACGCACCAACCGAATTTGAAGATACCGTAGTAGTTCGACAACCATACAGATCCATATTACCCACACCAGTATCCTTAGATAAACCCTTAGCCCTTTCCACCCCTTTTCCACAGACTACTAATTCAGAAACAAAATCGAATCCTTCCATTTTACCAAAACGACTGATTACCTCACAATCATACGATACAAGTAAAATCACTCAGTACCGACCCGGCATTCAGATAACTGAAAGTATTCTACCAGATATAGAACCCGAACATCCATCCAGGAAAACAATTAAATTTACACGAGAAAATTTGACGAGTATACGCAGTCATTATGTTCATTTCATCCCGGCTGACATAGAATTAACCACTCCAATCAGTAGGTTACTCGTAGATATGGGTGTTATAAGCATTGCAAATCTGAAAGCAGCAAATCCAAAATTGGGACAGGTACTTGTTACACCACGAGGTAAATACAAAATTTTTAGCGTAGTAGTTAAACAGAAACATTACGATGTTATCTCAATTTCAAACTTTAGAATTGCTTTACATAATTTAAGACTGATTCTTTCCAAATTAAAAATAAATACAATTCGAATTTCGAGATCTGGCGACTTTACCGATACGCTTCCCCAGGGTACCTTAGTGAACGTGCTAAGGGATACTCTTGGAGATAGCGATGTCGAAGTAACGATCTGCACAGGAAACATACAAGTCCCACCCGAAGAACTCCGTCTGAAAATAATTTCAGAATTACATGGAAGTTTAGTAGGAGGACACAAGGGTGTAACAAAGACCTATCACAGAATTCGAGAAAGATTTCATTGGCCAGGAATGCGTAACGATGTGCAAAATTTCATTAGAACTTGTGAAAAATGTCAGGAAAACAAATTAGTTAGGACCAAAACCCGTGAGCCAATGCTTATAACAGACACTCCTCTCCAACCATTCGATAAGATCTCATTAGATACAGTAGGACCCCTTCAAGTAACTCCTAGCGGTAATAGACACATTTTGACTATACAAGACAATCTGACAAAATATTGTATTGCAGTAGCGGTACCAAACATAAAGGCAGAAACAATAGCACATGCATTAGTGACACATGTGATTTTGCAATATGGAACTCCACGCACAATACTAACCGATCAGGGAACCAGTTTTATTAATAAAGTATTAAAAGAAATTGCAAAGGTTTTCAAAATTAATCACGTAACTACATCCGGCTACAGACCACAAACTAACGGATCATTAGAACGAAGTCATATAGTATTAACTGAATACATAAAACATTACTTAGACGATTTCGATGATTGGGACAGAATAGTACCGTTCGCAATGTTCTCCTATAACACTTCCGTACATGAAGCAACGAATTTCACCCCATATGAACTGGTATTTGGAAAAATAGCGCGCTGTCCTAGTGCATTCCCGTCAGAAGAA
This sequence comes from Osmia bicornis bicornis, assembly GCF_907164935.1. Classification (NCBI taxonomy): domain Eukaryota; kingdom Metazoa; phylum Arthropoda; class Insecta; order Hymenoptera; family Megachilidae; genus Osmia; species Osmia bicornis. Next base: position 65,243 of record NW_025791096.1, read on the forward strand.
TCACTACCGACTTACAATAACTACCTCCAGGAACTAATTTCACGTTTAACAGAAATGCAAACTATAGCAGGACAGAATTTAATTCAGGCAAAAGAGAAATCAAAACTTTATTATGACGAAAAGGTACAACCATTTCAAGGAAAAATAGGGGACATGGCGCGAGTCTTGGTTGAACCCCAGAAAGGAAAACTTGGTAATCGATATCATGGACCCTACAAAATTGTTGGAATTTTAGAAAAGAACAATGTAATTTTAGAAGCAGAAACGGGTAAACGTCTCATTAAACACGCGGACAAGTTACTACTATATCACCAGAAAAGCTATCAAGTAACTCTACCTAATTAATTGTTGCAACAGAGCAAAATGAAATTGGTAATATTCATTTCTCTCACTCTCACTCTCTGGAGCGGATCGCACTCGGCGGAACAGGAGAAAACATATGAAATAACAAAACTTGACGCGACACCAGGCATGTACTTCGAGGCACTACACAACATCCGTTTGATAGCCGACTGGCGGGTGACACTGTCAATAGACCTAATAAGCTGAAGACACAATTTCTTCTCGAATATTCAGAATTAGACGGTGCCTACGGGAAATGCCTCACTCTAGAGACGGCAACCGCTTGCGCAGCAACCGTGCGATTATCCCACGTGTATGGAAAAGCAAAACAAACACTAACCTTACAGGATGAACTAAACAAAACAATATAGAAGCCAAATTAGCCGAAATGGATACACACCATCGAAGCCGGAATCTTACAACCAACGCGCTGCACGAAAGCCTAGCCTACCTGGCTATTCTAACCATAGCAATCTTTGTATACTGTACACGACATGCCACGAAGAAAATTTGGATAACAAAAATCTGTCAGGACCGAACCACAAAACCAACCTACACCCCCGGAGCAGCTCCCAACAACCACTGCAGTCACTACCTCAGCAGCAGGCACTAGATTAAGGAAAAACTATTTATTGTAACAATTTATTTATTTTCTGTCCGTTTTCTCTTTCGAGCCTCGCAGGGATTACACGTGTTCTGTCATAAGTTTAAAATTTCATGTACTTGTAATTTTTATCCGACTTCGAAAAGGAGGAAGATACTCAATTCGATGAGGATATTTTTTTTTTTTTTTTTTTTTCTGGCTTTGTTCACCGATTACGCCGAGACGGATGGACCAATCGGAACGAAACCTTTTGCATCTTGTAGGATATGTCTTCCGATTGGTCCCGTTGAAAAAACATTTTGCATTTTTTCATTCCGAACGCTTTTTATTGCAAAAAAACGTGCTATTTCATGTACGTGCGGTATACGTTCGCAGATTACTCCGAGGCGAATGGACCAATCGGAATGAAACTTTATGCGTCTTGTACAGTACAACTCCCCATTGGTCCCGTAAAACAAATATTTTGCATTTTTTTTTTCCCAACGACTTTTTTTTCTAAATGTACGTTCACTGATTACTCCGAGACGGATGGACCAATCGGAATGAAATCTTTTGCGTCTTGTAGGATATGTTTTCCCATTGGTCCCGTTGTAAAAACATTTCGCATTTTTTTATTCCGAACGGTTTTCATTATTGCAAAATAAAAACGGGAAGTTTGTAATCTCAACATAAAATGACTTCAATGATCCTTTAATATATTGTCGGGAGCATGATTCTGAACAACTTTTTCATTATGCATAATTAACGGAAACCTTTAGTTTTCGAGATATTCGTGAAAAACTATTGTTATTTTTTCTGCCTTTGTTCGCCGATTATTCCGAGACGGATGGACCAATTGGAACGAAACCTTTTGCGTCTTCTAAAGTATGTCCCCCGATTGGTCCCGTTAAAAAAACATTCTATATTTTTTCATTCCGAACGGTTTTTATTGCAAAAAACGTACTATTTCATGTACGTGCGGTGTATGTTCACCGATTATTCTGATATGGATGGATCAATTGGAATGAAACTTTTTGCATCTTGTACAGTACAATTCCCCATTGGTCCCGTAAAATAAAATAATTTTTAACAAAAAAAAAAATCCGACTTCAAAATGCACTAAAAAGTATAAAATAATTTCCATTTCATTTATATCTGTATTCCACAGCTATTAATACAATCTACTTAATCATTAAATAGGATACTAAATATATTTCAAAGTTTTCGGAGGCGGCGCAAAATTAAAAATACCCGAACAAACGGTGCTGCCAATAACGATTTGATTGTGGTATGGCAAACTTGGTAATTAATAAGTCGTAAGAGCAAAATTATAGGTCCGGTTGAAAACATTTGTAATTGTAACGATTGTATGAGAAATTGTCAGCACTCCTGATGGACATGCACTATACTGCAGTTTACAAGAGACCATACTTAACTCGTGCCGCTCACTAGGTCTAGAGAGATTTTTAATGACGTGTGTTATTCCCCTCTCCAGCTTGCTTCTTATTATACCTTGCGATCATATAAATGGTGGGCAGAAATATATGACGTACGATAATTGAAAAGCGGTGATGATATTGTAAAGTTTCACGATGCAATGAAAATTCTATTATTTTCCGGAAAAAAATGATGTGAACGCAAAGTTAGAAGCAAGCTGTAAAGGGGAATCACACGCACTATTAAAAATTTCCCTAGACCTCAGTAGGTCACTAGCTGCGCGACTTAAGTGCGGTCACTCGTGAACTGCAGTATAGTTAATTCGTAATGGGTATATTGATTCCCACTGAATATTGTTTACTTGAAATTATCAAATGGGTCATTTGTCACTGGTTGCCGACACCTGAACTAGGATCTTCCCAGTAGAGGAAAAGTTTTTAATTTTGCGCCGCCTCCGAAAACTTTGAAATATATTTAGTATCCTATTTAATGATTAAGTAGATTGTATTAATAGCTGTGGAATACAGATATAAATGAAATGGAAATTATTTTATACTTTTTAGTGCATTTTGAAGTCGGATTTTTTTTTTTGTTAAAAATTATTTTATCGTTATTTTATTAGGATTATAGTATTTTGAATCTCCTGCATCCTCCGATAAATAAAACAAAGAAGACTAGCATCACCAAGTCAGGAATCAACAGTACGAGTTGAATCTAGGAGGGTCTTCGTCACGCGCCTAGCCCATTACACCAGGCAAAAGAATTTCCTCGAAATGATACTAGATACGAGCCACCACGGTCAATACCACTGCCCGGAGTGCGCTACACAACTACGAGACATCCACCATTCATAGATCTCGCAAAGATGGAACGAGTGTCCGAGAAACAGGCAGCAGGGCGTGAGTGGATACCTTCGCCAAACGAAACCTCTGGATCTCACCGATCCGAGATGAACCAACAAGGGAGGGTACAGGAGAATATCGTCCGATGTTTATTTTTGGTAATATGGCACTGTAATCCCTGTCCAAAGTCATTAGTTTTAGTTAACGACGCAACTACCAATTATCAAAATCAATCACATCTAACATTAGATAAACGCTCCTACGACTATCCATATAATTCACATCATCGAGGACGATGATGACTCTAAGGGGGGAGGGATGTTACGTCCCGACTAAGAAAAATTCCATTGTCTTCAATTTCAAAATTACGAAAGCGTCAGCAATCAGGAAGTTGGTTCATTGACTGACCTCCTTAGAGTCACCAGCGTCAACAAATTCTCTCTTCTTCTCGAAACGCTGCGTCGAAAATATGTAGCAATGATAGACATTCCAACAGGTCAATATACTAATGAACTCTTTCCTCCAAACCATGCGAAATCAGCATTTTCGACTCTAATAAAAAACCTGATTACGGACAATAGGGACACAGTCGGCCATACAGTCGCGAGGTGCGCGTTCTCTCTGTCCGAGGAACGTTTAGTATTGCGAAATACGTCGAGCAGAGTTTCGTGAAAATCAACTATCACACGAAAAGACTCAGTTTTCTCGTTAAAATAAAGACTCAAGTTTTCGAACCATCTACAATTAAAAAACTCTTAGTGTAAGGCCATAGTTTCACTCAACAAGAACATTGTCCAACATCCGTACGTCGAGAGGAAGAGAGAGAGAAGGGAGCAATCCATCAAATTAACCGTTTACCGTTTCTGTACATCTAAACATCCGGTGAGTCCAATCAAGATCAGGATTCTCTGACCTCGGTAATTAAAGGTATCATAATATCTTCTGAATACGCGTTATATTTTCATACTTGTGTACCAATCAGATTTTTGTAATAATTCATAGTTTTTGTCTAAATATATAATAATTATTTACTCAAATTTTGATCATAATTTAGTGCGTACTTTCCAAACCTTGTATCCAGCGAGCGAGAGGCTTGTATAAGTCTAGACCGAATCCGAATCCTATATTATCTTTCCTTCACAAAGAAGGTGTTTAAGTGTTGCGACGGAACATAACATACCGCAGAGTAGTCACCTACCACTACGCCTGCTCCGCACGTAACACTTCGCTCTTAGAACCGATTAGTCGAAAATTTTAACAATGTTATTTTTACATTCTGTACGACTGATCCATCGTTAAACGCTATTAAACTAACGCCTGTGATGGTATAAATGTACATCTTCGCTCCATTTAGCCAAAAAATCGAAGTTTAGTTGCGCTCCGAGATATTTCAATGTCCTGGCGGCGTATTGCTTCGCCTCTTAGACCCGATTAGTCGAAAATTTTAACAATCTTATTTTTACATTCTGTACGACTGATCCATCGTTAAACGCTATTAGACTAACGCCTGTGATGTTATAAATGTACATTTTCGCTGTATTTAGGTAATTTAATTTCCTACAAAAAAGGTCGCTTAACATTTTGCCATAACTCGCACTGTTTCCGAGATATTTGCAGATTTCCCTCAAGGAAAGGGGCGTCACGCACATATTCCGAGATACAGTAATGCTTCGAAATAAGCAAGTGGCTCGGGACCGAACAGTTGCTTATTTCGAAGCAGGTATGCTATTCGGCTTGACTTTGTTTTCTAAACGGGACGATAAGGAACGCGAGAAACGAGTCAGAGATCCGAGGTAGCGGCAAATCATAAAGTGATCGGCCGAGCAGGAATGTTATTTTTTGAACAAGGATAGAATATAGCATGCCCTCTCATTCTCGCACTATGCTTTATTTCGAAGCAAATATACCAGACTGAGAAAGCATTATATATATTCCATCCATCTTCTACTAACCGATGTCACTGCTGAGTCCAGCGTGAAATTTATTACGCTAAACATCGGCTTCGCGCTTTCATGGACCTCTCACTCATTTCTCGTACCTCTGACTTTGCGGGCGACTTCAAACAAAGAAGAGGGGATAGCGAGTTGCTTATTTCGAAGCAGAGAGCACTTGCTTATTTCGAAGCATTACTGTATTTCTTCGTCTTCTTGTTCTTCTTCTGCACAGCTGCGCTGGAAGTGGCATTTGCAGCTCGGAATAGTGAATACATCTTCGAATAGTGCAGAGTTACCTCAAAGAAAGGGCCCACAGTGTTTCATCTTCCTTACAATGTTGGTGCGGCTTCGGAACTTTTAAATATCTCGATATATCTCCAAAACTACGCATCTGATCTAAAAATGTCACAGAACATAAATAGTAGGAAATTCAATTTCCTACAAAAAAGGTCTCTGAACATTTTGCCATAGCTCGCACCGGTTCCGAGATATTTGCAGATTTACCTCAAGGAAAGGGGCGTCACGCCCATATTCCGAGATATTTCTTCTTCTTGTTCTTCTTCTGCACAGCTGTGCTAGAAGTGGCATTTACAGCTCGGAATAGTGAATGCAGCTTAGAATAGTGCAGAGTTACCTTAAAGAAAGGGGCCACAGTGTTTGTTCTTCGTTATAATGTTGGTGCGACTTCGGAACTTTTAAATATCTCGATATATCTGGAAAAGTATGCATCTGATCAAAAAATGTCATAGAACATAAATAGTAGGAAATTTAATTTCCTACAAAAAGTTTTCTTAACAGTTTGCCATACCTCGCACCGTTTCCGAGATATTCGCAGATTTACCTCAAGGAAAGGGGCTTCACGCACATATTCCGAGATATTTCTTCTTCTTCTTGTTCTCCTTCTGCACAGCTGTGCTCTAAGTGGCATTTACAGCTGGGAATAGTTAATACAGCTTAGAATGGTGCAGAGTCACCTCAAAGAAAGGGGCCACAGTGTTTCTTCTTCCTTACCTAATCGGTAAGACGTTCGTTTGGAACGGCTGTTTATTGTCGTTTGGAGCGACGACGCTGGCCAATTGTGTTGTCTTGCAAGGCCCCAATATGGATCTCTCTTCTTTTTTCTGAATTGATGCATGCTGCCCAGTTGCCTGGTTGTTGGAAAGTCCCTGTACGAGAGTGCATACAAGCCTGTTTATTTACGGCCGGATTTGCGCGCGTGGCGGAAACTTGGATGCTTGCGAGGCGTGCTTTGATTTATCCTTATACATCTTTCGGTGTAAATTTTTATTCCTTTTGCATTTGTATGGACGCTATCGCTTACAATTTACAATTTGCAATTTACAATTTGCAATCTATGTGTTCAAAAGTGTTCGAGATTGTAAGGAGGTCTTGAGCTTGCGATTGAGAACCGGTTCGGAATGTAGGATCGGCAGTGAGACGGCAATTGAAAATGAATCCACTTGAGATTGCACAAAACAAACAATGTATATTTACAGGCACAAATACACTATGTACAGTATTTACAATAAATTGTGCGTTGCACGAATTTATGATGATCGTAGATCGTGAAGATTCACCCGCGTCGCGGCGAATTTGCGATTGAGATTGCGCTGTATTAAAACCACGTGTTGGTTCAACACGTGGTCACCACGAAATGCTACTAATTTCGAGGATTTGCAGGAACTAGATTAACCGCGAGTTCGCGTTGGCCGTCGGCACAGAATTCGCGTTGCGATGCTGAGATCTTTAGAATCGAAATTCGTTAATTGCACTAGAAATTTTTGGAATCAGTACTGCACGTGTTTACCCTAACGATACAAAACCGTAATGGCCGAACCACCGGCTTCGTCGTAGCAAGAGTCGTTGGCTTCTTCCCGGTGACGTCAAGCTCGGTGATTGGTCAGCCTGACCGGCATCCAAGGTGGCTGCCGGTCGCGCTGAAGATTGCTGCCGCGGTTCGTGTGGCGACGGTTGAAATCAACGCATTTTCGAACACTATGACTTATAACCGTATAATCTATAATTTATAAAGTAGGGGGGATTAAGCCAATAAGGCCTACGGTTATATTTAGTTGGAATATAATTCATTTGCTGTATTTATTATTTTACATTATATTACATTTCATTACATTACATTACATTATGTCGGCTATGTATGTCGGTTATGTTGGTTACGTATGTTGCGCGTTACACACTTTCTGTAGTTCCCAATTTGTGAATATCCTTAGCTGTTTTACCTGCATTCAGTTTACGTACATTCATTCATTTATTATTCATTCATTCCTTCATTTTGATGTTGATTGATTAAAGCTACAGTAATGCTTCGAAATAAGCAAGTGGTCTCTGCTTCGAAATAAGCAACTCGCTATCCCCTCTTCTTTGTTTGAAGTCTCCCGCAAAGTGAGAGGTACGAGAAACGAGTGAGAGGTCCATAAAAGCGCGAAGCCGATGTTTAGGGTAATAAATTTCACGCTTGACTGAGCAGTGACAGCGGTTAGTAAAAGAAGGATGGAATATATATAATGCTTTCTCAGTCTGGTATACAATTTGCTTCGAAATAAAGAACTCGCTCCGGATGATACTGACATAGTGGGGTATGTATTAACTGTGAGTAACAACAATATACAAAATATATGAAATATACAAAATGTACAAAATATACAAAACTCCTTGTCCATGCGCCAGTGAAGAAGCTGATGTCCTGTAAAAAAATTGTAGTTATCTTTTTGAGTAGATTTAGTTTCTGTTTTTTCTACTATTATTTGACAAAATCTTTTCTTACCTTATATTAGTCTTTTCACGGTTGGCTTTCTTTTGTACGTAGCGGTTCTTTTTCTAAAATGGTTTTAAGAGCCTTCCCCACGATTAACGTTGCGTTGTTATCGTTAGCATACTCCTTAATAATATTTTCAAGTATGATTAAATCCCTCTTTTTTTTCAATTCTATCTGCCTCAGTTGTTTGTATTTCTTCTGTAGTATCATGTTCTTCCTCTTTTTCTTCTTCTTCATTTCCATCTCTTTCTATTTCCATCGCCGTACTGTCATCTTCATAATTAATTGTCTCCTGTTCATCCAAATGTGTTAGTACGGTGTTTAATTCTTCGCTGTCGTTGTTTTCGCCCGTAAGAGCATTAATAATATCTGTCATTTCTGAATGTATGGAAGTGTCGCATACATCGATTTCTCCTGATTCCCTGCAGAAAATTTTATTCCAACTTGCTTTTAGATTGGCAGATGTAATATCCGTCCATGATTCCGCCACTAAATTTATGCATTCTTTAATATTAAATTTATGATAAAACTCCTGTATTCCTTGATCATATTGTAAAACTCGGCGTAACATCTTATGTCTATAACTTTTTTTAAATTTGGCAATGACGCCTTGGTCCATGGGTTGTATCAGGGCTGTCGTATTGGGGGGTAGATAAATAATTTCAAAATGTTCATCTACTTGGGGTGTAATATTTTTATGGCTGGAGCAGTTGTCCACCAACAGAATTACTTTCCCTAACATACCGCTTTCTGTTTTATACATTTGTACGCTAGGTTTGAAATGCTCCTCGTACCAGCAATTAAAAATTTCTCGCGTCATCCACGCTTGACGCTGTGCTTTGTATACCACTGGCAAATTTCTGCAGTTTTTCAAAGCTCGTGGATTTTGGAATTTATGAATAAAAATCGGGGCCAATTTATGTGTACCAGTTGCATTACTACACAAACCAATGGACACCCTATCCTTTTTTAATTTTCTGCCTTCCAATTTACTTTCTGCATTTGTTATGAGGCTCCTCGAAGGAATAGTTTTCCATAGAAGGCCTGCTTCGTCCATATTAAATATTAAATTTAAATTTAAATCCTCTTCCTCGATTTTTTCATTAAATATCTTTATAAAATTTCGCGCACCGTCTTCGTCAGCACTTGCTTTTTCGCCATGAGTATGGGCTGAATGGATCGCATAGCGTTGTTTAAATTTCCACAACCAGCCCCTGCTTCCAGCATATGATGTTCCTCCCTGCACATCCAATATTTCGCGGGCCTTTTCCAGCAACAGCAAATCTGTTATGGGGATTCCCATCGCTCGTTGTTGAACGAACCATGCATACAATCCCTCTTCTAAATCTTCAATCGAAGATCGTCTTCGTTTTTTGTGTTGCAATACACGGCCCCCTCGGGTCCCAAAACTGGATAGGAGTCTACAGTCGCGACGAATCCGATGAATCACATCCTGCGATACTCCATATTCTCGACAAAGTGCCTTCACCGTAATTCCCTTCTGTAATTCTTCGGCAATTTGCATCTTCTGCTCCACCGATAGAAAAACTCTTTTCTTTTTTTGAATTTCGGCCATGCTTACAAAAAAACTTCACTACAACTCTTGACACTAACGATTTTCACTTTCTGTATTAGTCCTGCAACGGTTGTCTAAAGACTGACCAAAGCCGGAACGGTGTGAATTTTATGCACCGATTCAGGTACAGATTCTTGGGTTTTTCCGGAAAAGTCATGACGTGTCTGCATGAAGGGACAAGAAACCTTCAGGTTCCTACAGGGCCGCATCTTCTTCAAGGCGTACGATTTTATTCAACAACATTCAAATGAATCTTAAGCAAAGTAATAAAAAAATATTTATTTCTTCAAGAGTGGCATTTAAAACATCTTTTCGTATATTAAATATCCATTTATGTATATCAATAATTTAGGGAACATTTTGAATATTTGTAATTACATGTCTTGTGTATTATTTAAAACCTATTATCTGGAACAGCAATAATTATATAACATTCGTACACAGATGTGCACTAATATTAAAATAATCGTCAAAAGAAATAAGAGGGAGTGAAACACGCAATTAGTAAATTGGAGCATGTTTCGTTCATGTGATTCCGCATGCCTACGGAAACGCATAAGGCGAGAATGAGAGGGCATGCTATATTCTATCCTTGTCCAAAAAATAACATCGCTGCTCGGCCGATCACTTTATGATTTGCCGCTACCTCGGATCTCTCACTCGTTTCTTGCGTTCTCTATCGTCCCGTTTCGAGAACAAAGTCAAGCCGAATAGCATACCTGCTTCGAAATAAGCAACTGTTCGGTCCCGAGCCACTTGCTTATTTCGAAGCATTACTGTATACATTGATCTGATTCGATTTTTCTTGATTTATTGATTCATTTCTGCTTCATATTTCATTTCTGCTAGTTGCCTGTTACCATGATTTATTCTAGTTTCATTGATTTATTATTTTATTTTACTAACTAATATTATTTGACCGAGAGTTGTTTTTATTGGTGTAACGTCCCGGAATTATTCGCGAGCACGCTACTGCACCGACGCGTAGGGAGAGCGGTTCCGTAAGAGCAGGCGACTCGTATTTTTATATATATATATTATGTATATTAAAAGGAAGGGATTATAGGTTCGGGTGGCACGCGGTAAAGGAGTAAAATCCAACGTTGATTCCTTTCTCAAATAATATATATGTGAATTTATTCAAAGAAATTATGTGTGTTGTTTTGGTTGTTTATAATATATAAAAATAAAAAAGAAGGTAAGTAATATAAAAGAATATTGAACGTAATTAAATAATGTGATTAAATATTGAATTTAAATAATGTAATTAAATAACAAAAGTTGCGCCCTGTATTTGAAATACAAAAAGAAAATAATAGTATTAGTAATGTACAATGAGTACGCCCTGGATTGAAAAGTACAAACAAACTAACAATCGTGTTTGTGCTAAAATTTGGAATACAATAAAGGAAAATTAGATTATTAATTACAAAAATAATTCAATCTAAAATAAAAATACAGAGGAAAATAAATTGATTAGTAAATGCGGTTCTAGATACGATTATTAAACTTGAATTTATAATTTAATATAATTTAATATAATTTAATATAATATAAATGATTTGAATGATTTGTCGGGAAATTGGCCAAGATCCGTTCTGACGCTGTAGGAGTTGGCTCGTTCGGCCGCAGTTCGGTTTCTGGGCAACTTAGCCGTCACTGAACAGGCCGCATCCAAGGAGCTTCTGCTTTCGCTCGCTCGTTAAGCTTGGTAGCGAACTCTGCAAAACGGTATCGTCGCTCTAGAGCCAGTGTACTGATAGGCCGCATCCAAGAAGCTTCGGCTTTCGCTCGGTCGTTAAGCTTGGGTGCGAACCTGACACGTAGGAGAACCGCTGCGAACCGATAGTTGAGCGCCCCGGGTCTGACGCGGGACCTTTGCCGCTTTGCCGACAAAAGAGTCTAAGATTACTGAATTCTATATAAATCGTATCATAGACCCGTCTCGGACTACGATCAGAATCGAAGTGAAAATTCTTTGCGCGGCACGCTCGTATTTATACCGGAGAACTGCTGACGTAGCAGTTTTTTCTACCTGTGTTTTCGATACCGGAAGTGTTCGGACTTTGACCTGCGCGTACGTGACTCCGTGCGTATCGCTATCTCTGTCTACGCGCTATTGCCGTCTCTTTCTACTCTGCGCTTGTTCCTATCCCTCTCTATTCGCTATTGCTGTCTTTCTCTATTTATTTCGCGCGCTGTGTCGATCTTTTATCGACGCGGTAGAATTATCGACGTATATTTTAAAGTATATAGAATTTTTGTTAAATGTAAATATTAATAAATATAAGATTCTCTTTAGTTATTAAATATAAATATAATTATTAGGTTAAATCATAGTAGTACAAATAATAAATAAAATGAACTGTTACAAATTTGTAATAAAAACGAAAAATGAATAAATATATTAATAAATACTAATTATCAAATTTCTTCTTATTTATTCTTCTTGTTGGATGTTACATTGGGCTCACGGGACTTTCCTGATCGCATGCGTTGTTGACGTTGTTTGACTTTACTGGTTGATTTTGTCTAAGTTAAATGTTTTATTCTATTTATTTATTCGGCCCTTCGTTCTATGGCGATTGCTGATTCCGTTGATTCTGTTGTTCTGTTGTTCTGTTGTTTTGTATAATCTGTTTTCTGCGGCGCGATATGTAGCAATACAGTGTGTCCTGCAATCTGCGCAATCTGTGGATCTTATTCGGGTTGATTCATTTGATTTCATTTGATTTTTCCTTATTGTTCGTAATTTGTAGTTTATACGTAATTTATATTTATTTCATTCCACCCTATTACAAACGTATGATTCATATTTATATATAATAAATAACCGTAGTATTGATTTTACTAACTGATTTATCCACCATCTTGATCTGTCTGGAAGCTTGATTTGATGTTCGTGTGCTTTATACCTTCGTGAAAGTACTGTATATCAGACTTATCTTTGATGGTAAGTTTGATGGTAAGTATGGATTCCTAGGATTGCGCGGCTGCACGATCGATGGTTTTGCAGTCGATAACTGTGTGTACCGGGTAACTGGCGCGCGGTAGGTAATTGCTGCGCGGCAGATAATTGGTCTGTGGATAACCGTTACGGAACCGTTACGGAGCGAGCGGCCGAGTATTATGTGGTGGATGGAATATTTGCGGTTGGTAATATCTCTGGTGCTGCGGTTGGTTACCGACTAGGGATAGCTTTACGGCTTATCTTCGGGCAGTATTGCATGCTTTACTTATTACGATGCGTTTTGCTATCGTTATCTTTCGTAGGTACCTTACTTCTGGTTTTCATCGCGGTGATTTATTGAAAGTTGTTGAAGTATATCCGCTTTTATTTCCGCTTTTCGCTTTTGAACGTTTATATATTCTGCATAATGAGTTGATTAATTTGATGATTTGGTGGTTAATTTGATGGTCGATAATCATTATGGTATGGACTAGAGAATTCGAACCCTAGGTATCTATGTTCTTTATGGTTTATGGTCGCGCTCTTTATTTTACTTCGCCCGGTTTCCTATCTTAGTTGACGTTGACATGGTCATCGGTCATCTATGATGTGATGTGATACGAAGTGTTAAGTGATAAGTGTCAATTGAACTGAATTAATTAATTAATTGTATTGAATTTATTGAAATTATTGAATTTTGAATTTTCTAAGTTAAATTTTGTATTTATTCGTGCGGATGTGATTGCTGTGACAGTGCGCGTACTAATTTGCTGCGCTCGGAGGTATTGTATTGTAGTGTAATTGCAGTGTATTTGTTAATAAATTATATGCTGTATTATGTTATATTGTATTATGTTATAATATTGTATTATACCATGATCATATTGTATTATTTTATTTATGTTATTAATGTTATTACATCCAAGCTACGTTCAATCTACGTTCAATTGCGTTCAGCCTGCGTTCAATCTGTGACCCGTTTAGGCATTGAATATATTATATGTTATATTATAATATTATTATGTTAGACCTTGGATTGTGTCCAGTTATTCAGCTATATTAGTTAGCTATGTTAGGCTATATTTAACCAGTATTCTGTATTAAATTCTATTGTATTGCATTATTATTATATAACTTCCTAACTTTCTATTCCATTATATTATTATAATTGAGTAAGTAAATGTACAGAGTAATTAACAACAGCATATGGCATATCGAATTGCACTGAATTAAATTACTTGATACAGATTATTTATATGTGTCTGCTTTATTTTACCTGCTGTGATTATAGCTGTGGTTATATCTGTGATGATTATATATGCGATTATATTTGCGGTTATATTTATTTGACTTAGTTTAATGGGTCTTGTATTATGGAATTTAGAAGAGTCTATCTGGATTGGATGGAATAATGAGTTTATATCATATGCGTATATTGCGTTTATAATCCCTTTGCATATTTTAAGGGTGGGCTTGATTCTGATTCTGGTTTCTTGTTTCTTAGTTTTTAGCTCCTTAGTTCCTCTTGTAGTATCATGCATTGTTTCTAAGCTTTCGGGGGTTGTTTGGGCTCCCAGGCATTGTCAATTAATTGTAGACTATAAGATGTATCATATATCCTTTAGCAATTTAGATATGAATGACGTGTAACGACATTGGTTTATTGATTTATTGGTTTATTGTTCGCCGTTCACTATTCGCTATCCTTATTCTTTTCTTATTTTTATTCTTGGTCACTTGCCATGTTTCAGTGACTTCTTCTTCAATTGAGTGTTACGTTTTACGTTCCATGTTCCTATAGTATTACTCACTGCTCTTTTGTAGCTCTTCGTACCCCCCCCCTCAGGATAATGTTTTGCATACTATGTTTAATTCAATTCTAGTGCAGAGGTGACAGTTGTGAATCTGTGTATTTTGAATACTTACGGTACTTTATGCAATCTTTTGTACATTAATTACCCTTTCATAATTACAATTCTGATTCTGATTTTGATTCTGATTTGGAAAGTGTTAGTTCAGTATTGATTAATACGGCTGGTGTTCAGGGAGGCATACGCTGCGGTAGTTCGTCCTGCATGATACAATGTCTTTATGGTTTTCTATACATACATATATGCGTTATGGTTCCTTAAATTCTTTGAATTTCTTGACCGTGGATCTCATATGACTTTCTTATAGGAGTGTCTGGCTTGGTTTAGCACCTATATGCCTTTTCTATTAATTGGTATTAAAGGGGGTTTAATGGAACTGCATCATTTAAACTGACTATGGTATGAGGAGTTTAATTAATTATCTACATCGGTATACTTATTAAATTGATTATATTTGGAGTGTTTTCGTTACATATTATATATACACATATGTTCATAGTAATTTTGATCTATTGTAGTGTAGTTTAGTTTTCTTGTACCTTTATATTATGATTTAATAGTAATATGGTTGTATGTGGGGTTTATTATTGATGGTTTATTATTGATTAGTTTTCACCATGCGCTGTATTGCATCGACTTACCTGTATCAGTATTAATATTAATACCATACTTATCGGAGCGGTATTATAATCCAGTAACAATCTAATCTACTCAATTTATAACTATTTGAATTGTTTGATCTGCCTTATGGTTTATGCCGATTTAGGTCTCATGTGCTCCCCATATTATATCGGATGGGTATTCCCTTCTCCTGTTATCCGTTAATTACAATCTACCTCCACTTCCATTGGCTGGCGTTAGGGCTTCCTGCAAATAGACTAGGATTATAGTACATTTTACATTTAATACTATGGTTAATTTCTGATTTTAACAGTTCTGTCTCCTCCTATTATTCTCATTATGAGGTATATGTTGCTACTTCTCTTTATTGATGATTTGCTCGCAATAATTTCTAATTGTTTTTTATTGCCTTCATTTGATCATTGATTGTACTCCATCATGTTCGCTTGCCAACCACGTTGAGGTTGTGGTCGCGTAAATGTTCCTGCAAGTAAATTTAAGTAACTTAATAGTTTCAATAAATGGTTTCAATTATTAGTATTACATTACGCTCACCTATTTATTTTCTTCCCAGCTTACTTTCTGGTTACACCCTATATTCTATATTTTATACTGTACCTTATTTACCTTTACCTCTGATAATAATTGGTAGCATTCTATGTTATGTTATGTTTGCTTCTCTTCTCTCATGGCTGGCTTGCTATTTGCTATCTGTCTGGCGACTTTATTTTACTTTACGGTTCACATCCATGGTTTATTTCATCTCAAATTTATGGTTTATCTTGAGTTTAATTTTATGTGATTATATTGTGCGCTAGTGTTGAATGTTAAATATTCCTCTTCTGCTATTTGGCTGCTCGGCTGTATGTATGTATGTTTGACATTGTAGGTTTTGGAGGTTTTGTTGGTCATTTGCTTATGTCCAGTTCACATATGCTCGCTTGCCTGCTTGCGTGCAATACTACTTATGTTTACTTCACAGTTTCTCACGTTCTCATATTGCTTACTGTTTCTATTACTGTTAACTATTCATTAACTGCTCTATTGCATTAGATGCATTAGATGCATATATATATTTATTTCCCGTTGTATTTGTGATTTGATTTAACCAGTTTTAGTATGTTTAGTATGTTTAGTATGCTTATTATGACAGCTGTTATTGAATGTATGGGCTCCTCTGTTCTATTCATGGGCTTCATGTGCTTATTAATTCCTATTCATTATTCATTATTTATTTATTCATTCACTCATTCATTTATTCATTTATTTATTCATTTATTCTTTACTCATTATTTATTCATTATTTATCGTTGCATATTTGGGGCATTCGAAGCGCTACTCGAAGCGTGTCATGAGCGTGTGTGTGTGTGTGTAAGGTATGTATGGGACAGGTCATCGAGGATTGCAGCCTACCAAGCCGTGGCACAGTCACCCGGGGAAAGGATTCACCCCGGGCCCTGGCTGTGCTGAAGAGCAAGCCCTGTTAAAACAGGTGAACACATGGCGCGACCACCCGTTGAGCAGGAGCTCCGGTTCCTGGTCGTGGCCGAAGAAAAATGGCCTGTCCTCGTGGAAGGTTAGGTGGGCGTAATGACTGCAAGGATAAGCCACATCATCATTATCAACCAACCATGGTGGACGAAGATGGACACGGCCAACTGTGGAGATACGATGTCCCAGTTCCTGGCCGTGTTGAAGAGCAAGCCCTGTTAAAACAGGTGAACACATGGCGCGATCACCCGTTGAGCAGGAGCTCCGGTTCCTGGTCGTGGCCGAAGAGGAACCCCTGCCCTGGCAATAGTGCTAGGCACGCGAAGAGGTGGCGCGGTCACGCCGGGAAGATGCCCCCCGGTGCCGATCGTTGCTGAAGAAAAATGGCCTGTCCTCGTGGAATGTCAGGTGGGCGTGATGACATCTAGGATAAGCCGCATCATCATTATCAACCAACCATGGTGGACGAAGATGGACACGGTCAGCCGTGGAGATACGATGTCCCGGTTCCTGGCCGTGTCGAAGAACAAGCTCCTGCCCTGGCAGGTGAACACATGGCGCGACCACCCAGAATGGGCTTACTTCGGTTCCTGGTCGTGGCCGAAGAAAAATCCTGTGCCTTACCGTACAGGTTGAAAATGTCCTACCGCTGGATAGGAGGTGCAACGGCGTGGATCCGCAGATACCCCATGTGCCTAGCGCATGGCGTTTTTGCGGGCGGCCGCAATAACGCGAAATGCGTTGAAGTGCCGAAGCGTCGTTGTGGCTATACGCTGGTATTCCTTTATGAATTCTAACGAGTGAAAGCTGCCGGCGGCCCACGTTAGGGGAGAGGTTTTAGTGGGTAGTATGTCCAGCCTCGGGAGTGCCCACTCTGGGCTACCCGTCTAGGTCGCCCCTTCAGGGCTGTGGCCTACTCTTGGGCTAAACTCAACCCTTAAGGGTTGTGTTGCCAGGTCGCCCCCTTCTGGCGTTGCCTCTTTGGGTTTGCCCTCACCTCACGGGCGGCAGGCTGCCCCTTCAGGGCGGACATGAGTCCCACACTGCCCGGGTCCCCTCTAGCCGAATAGCCGAAAAGGGGAAACAACCCGCGCGTGCGCAAACGCATTTCCTCTTCCACCTGAATCAAAAAAAAAAAAAAAAAAGTTTTCAGGGGGACCCACGGACCTGGCCAAGTGTACTGGCTGGGCGGGGAGGTGATACCCCGACGTGGCGCGTCCCCAGGTGGCGGATAGGGGAATGCTCGCCATGCACTTTTCGGAGTGCATGGAGGGTAGGAATGAAATAAAATAGCTCCCGCGGACCAAACACCAAGGGAAGGAAAACCCATCAAAACCTCCCCTGTGGCTGGGGGATAGAATACAGACACGGTAACCCCTGCCTGTCGAACAAGGCGACTGAAAGGGGGACGATCGCTGCCGCAGGAATGACCTCACAGATGATCCGGGGCGATGCCGGTGGGATCTACGGATCCTGGCAGGTCCTCCCTTGCCGGTAAGGCCTGGGTCGGAGAGGCGAAAAGGTGGCTGCAGCGTCGTTCAGTTCTCCAGGGGCCAGGCTGCGTGGCGGTCGGGTGCGGGTAGCGAACCCGGAGTGCCCAAGCAATTACACCGTAACGTAGTGGTCACGTTTCGCTGGAACGGGGGGCTTGCCTTCATTGGCCGGCCCGCGAGGATGACAACCGCTATAAAAAATCTCTAGCCCCAAGCTGCGGTACGCGGTGATGAGGGCGCCCCTGGGGTCAGCGCCAGGGGTGGCTGATGGGTGCATCAGTCTCTAGCGGTCAACCCCGGGGTATCTGGCGACCCCCCGGGTGTACTAGCCTTACCCGGGTAAGGCGGCTCTGCCCGGGTGGATCCACAGACCCACCCACTCGTGGGAACACTATGGATGACTTGAAACTAAAAACGCCAACAACAACAACAAACACTGGACGGGACGTACCGACGACGACTGCGGCTGTTCAACAGGACGCGGGACGGGAAACGGGCGCGGAGGATATGGCGCAGCCCAGCACTAGCAGGATAACGGATGCGCGCCGCCTATCCGTCCGATTAACTAGGGCGGATGTGGAGTGGCCTTCCCTGAGGCCGGTACGAGGAGGGGCCGGAGTTTCCCCGGCGGCCTCTGATGCCCCCGCATCCAGAGATAGTGAGGTGGACTCGGACTCGGACGAGTCACTCTCCTCGTCAGTATCTCTGGAGGCACGGCGCACGAGCAGGAGGGGTCGCCCGCCGATCACGGGCCAGTACTTGTGGCTCGCTCCGGCTAAGCAGAGAGTCCTGGATGTCCAGCGCCGGGAACATGACCTGCTGGAGGAGAGAAGGGTGCTCGATCCTAACGAGGACCCTATAGAACCGAGTCGGGGTAGCAGGTCCCTCCCGGACCCTGAGGACCTGGCGGAGGAAGTCAAGTCCCCACGCGCCACCATATTGCGCAGTCCTTGGGGTTATGTCGCGACATCGACAGGGTCGCGAGCGTCTCCAAGGGGCTGAGAGGGACATTCGTTCGCAAGCTGAGGATGGCCTCCCGCTACCTTGAGGCCATCCACACGGAAGCGGGAATCAGGGCTTCGCCTGCCAGGGCCGATAAAGAGGTGAAGGAGCTTCGCGAACAGCTGAAGCTGCGGGAGGAACAAGTGGCTGACCAGGAGGCCCAAATCAACATCCTGCAAAATAGCCTGGCAGACATTACGTGCAGGGTCGCTGCCACAGAGGTGCCGGCGCCTGAAGGCCCGGCCCATCCAAAACGTCGGCGAGGCCCGGCTCGCCGTTGTCTGGCGAAGAGGCGGGCAGGAAAAGGAGGGAAGGACGCAGTCGAAGCTTTCGACTTACCGTCTTGCCCGCCTGAATGTCCCGTGGTGCAAGTCCCAATCCCAGCTGCTGCACCTGGAAAAGAGGAGGGGAAGGTTGGTGGCCTCGAGCCCGACCTGATGAGGGGATTTGCGGCTCTCCTCGAAAAGGGCCCGTCGGGGCTCCGGGCGGAGTTCAAAGCCGCAGTTGCAGCCGTCCAGCCCCCGCCTAAGAGGGCGGAGCATGTTAAGGGGGGAGCTGCGGCTGCGACCATCCCCACTGCATCGAGGAAGGAAGCTGAGAGGCGGGTGCGGAATAGGACCCTGCCTGCCACGGAGCCGTTGCCCGGGCCCTCCTCAGCACCCGACCAACCGGCATCATTTGTGGAGGCTAGAATGGCGCGGATTGTCGAAGAACATCGGAGGACGGCGGATGGGACGGTGGTCGGCCGCCGCGCTAAACCTGCAGAGAAGAAGGCGGCAGCGGCCAAGGCCCCTCCCTCCCAGAGCTCCAAGGTGGTCGCCCAGAAGGGGCAGAAGAGAGTGGCGGCTCCGGCGGTTAAGGGGCAAGGGGCCCAACCTGCCAGGCAGAAGGCCCCCCGCCCTCCTCGTCCTGCGGCGGTCACCATCCACCTAGCTGCCGAGGCTAAGGTCTCATACGCCGAGGCCATGCTCATGGCCCGGGAGCGGGTTAAGTTGGTGGAGCTGGGCATCACGGCGTTGATGCCCAGAAGCGCTCGGACCGGTGGCTTGGTCCTCGAGTTACCTGCGGAGGACAGGACGGAGAAAGCTGCCAAGTTGGCTGACCGACACCGCCAGGTGTTCAGTGGCACCGAGGTGAGGGTTGCCCGCCCCATAAAAATGGGCGAGGTTAGGGTGACCGGTCTCGACGACTCGGTCACCCCGGCGGAGGTGGCGGCCGCATTGGCCGCTGCGGGGGGTTGTTCCGCTGAAGAAATTAAAATGGGGGAGATTCGCACCTCCCCCCAAAGGATGGAGGCTGTCTGGGCGAGATGCCCTCTAGCGGCACTCAAAAAGTTATCCGCCTCTGGGAGGGTTCTGGTCGGGTGATCCTCGGCCAGAATACAGGCGCTACCACCGCGGATATTGCAGTGCTATCGCTGCCTGGAAAGAGGACATATTAGGCAGCGATGCACCTGCGAAGCTGATAGGTCCGACCGCTGCTATGCGTGCGGAGAGTCGGGCCACGTGGCCAGCAAGTGTAGCGCCACCCCGCGGTACCCCCTCTGTGCGGACCTGGGGCGGCCCGCGGGGCATCGATTGGGGGCAAAAGGTTGTGCCCCCTCCTCCTCCCAGAGGAAGAAGAAGAGTGCCGTTGAAGGGGCAGGAACAGCCCCCAAGGAACGGGCATCAAGGAGCAAGCCTGCGGAGTCGAAGAAGGGGGGCAAGAAAAATCCCCCTGCCAAGTGGGCGAGTAAAAATGCCGCGGAGGCGGCTCGTAAAGCCTAGGTATGGGACCCAAGGGCCCTGTGCTTCAGGCCAACTTGAACCACTCGGCCAGGGCTCAGGACATGTTGTTCCAATCCCTGGCCGAGTGGAAGGCTGGGTTGGCGGTGGCCGCAGAGCCGTACCAAGTCCTCGGCAGGCCAGATTGGTTCGGGGACGAGGACGGCTCCGTGGCGATTATTGGCACCGCAGTACCCCCACACCCCGCCCCACTGGAACGGGGCCGGGGGTTCGTCGGCGTGCTGTGGGGTGAAATAGCGTTGGTGGGGCTCTATGCCCCGCCCAGATGGCCTCTCGCGCAATATGAACAGTACCTGCACCGGGTGGGGGACTTTGTCTTCCGTTGTTCCCCCCGGCCAGTGCTAGTCCTCGGGGACTTTAATGCCCATGCGTCACTTTGGGGCTCCCCGAGGACAGACGCGAGAGGCAGGGCGGTCGTAAATTGGGCGGCGGGGCTAGGACTCCACCTGCTCAATGTGGGGTCCGTTAGCACCTGCGTGCGTGCCGAGGGGGAGTCTATAGTCGATCTGTCTTTCGCTACTCCCCTGGCCGCGCGTATGGTGCAGAGATGGAGGGTGGTGGAAGAGGCGGTCACACTTAGTTACCATCTATACATCCGGCTCGACCTTTCCACCACCGCTCGCCGTCCCTTTGAACCACCACTGCTACGATGGGCGCTGAAGAGGATGGACGTGGCTGCTGATGGCTGCAGCCCTCG
Source organism: Osmia bicornis bicornis (assembly GCF_907164935.1). Lineage (NCBI taxonomy): Eukaryota > Metazoa > Arthropoda > Insecta > Hymenoptera > Megachilidae > Osmia > Osmia bicornis. The sequence goes on from NW_025791096.1 coordinate 86,639, forward strand.
CTCTGGCCTCGCTGCCAACACCTGCCGGGCCGGTCGCGGACATTGGGGAGGTGGTAGAATGGTTCCGGAGAGCGATGAAGGAGGTGTGCGACGCCGCTATGCCCCGGGCCAAGAACAGCCCCAGGCGGGCCGCCTACTGGAGGACGGGCGAAATTGGTGATCTGAGACGAGATTGTTTCGCAGCCCGTCGCCAGTGGCAAAGGGCTCGCAGAAGAAGGACATTCCGCGACCCAGCGATGGAGGAGGATCTGTACGGGCAGTACCGAGTTTTGGAGACTGCCCTACAGGCAGCCATCAGGGAGTCTAAATCCCGGGCATGGGACGAGCTCCTAGGCTGTTTCCAGAAGGACCCATGCGGGCGCCCATACAAAATGGTGATGAGCAAGCTTAAGCCCTGGGCGCCCTCGGTCACGGAGAGCCTCGACCCCCAGTTTTTGGGACGTGTAGTCGACACTTTGTTCCCACGAGAGAGGGAACACACCCGCCCCCGCCGCACCACGAGGAGCTGGTTTGGTCCGACAAACTGTGGGTCACGGAGGAGGAGCTGGCCGGGGCGATTAAACGGATGGGGGCCCGAAACACTGCTCAGGGTCCCGATGGCGTCCCCGGCCGTGCCTGGGTGAAGGCTCTACGCGTCCTCGGTCCGAGATTGAGACGCCTCTGCAGCGCCTGCATTAAGGATGGAGTCTTCCCAGAACAGTGGAAGACGGGGCGGCTAGTCCTCATCCGGAAGGATGGGCGACCCGCCGACAGTCCCTCGGCCTACCGGCCCATCGTGCTGTTGGACGAGGTGGGGAAGGTGTTCGAGCGGATTCTGGTATCCCGCCTCGTCCACCACCTGTCCCAAGAGGGTCCCGACTTGGGCGAGTCGCAATATGGCTTCAGGCGGGGGCGCAGCACTATCGACGCAATCCAGTCGATGCGCTCCCGCTGCGACTCGGTCACGTCCCGGGGCAGGGTGGCGTTAGGCGTTAGTCTAGACATCGTCAACGCCTTCAACACCCTGCATCACGGGACGATAAGGGGGGCGCTGATACGTCACAAGGCGCCCCCTACATGAGGAGGATCGTCGGCGACTACCTCCGGGACAGGAAGATTATGTTCAGGGGCCGGGATGGCCAGATGCACGAGAGGGGCGTGGATTGTGGCGTACCCCAGGGTTCTGCGAAAGGTCCCACACTTTGGGACCTGGGGTACAACCCGGTCTTGCGGGTCGAGCTACCGACCGGTGTGAGCCTCACGTGCTGCGCAGCTGATACGCACGTGTTGGCCGTCGGTCGGGGGTGGAAAAGGACTAGCCGCCTCGCCGAGATTGGCGTCGCTGCCATTGCCGCGGGGATCCGGCGGCTGGGGCTTCAGCTAGCTCCCCACAAAACCGAGGCGATGTGGTTTCACTCGCCTCGGCGTGGGGTTGCGCCACCGCCCCAGTCGGTGGTCCATGTGCGTGGAGTCGACGTCCAGGTGGGGAAGGGCCACATGTACTTGGGTCTCCACCTGGACAGCCACTGGCGCTTCGAGGGGGCACTTCGGTCGTCTGGCCCCTGGACTAGACAGGGCACGCAACGCGCTTGCGCGTCTACTGCCTAATATCGGGGGGCCCAACGAGACGGTTCCGCGTCTCTACGTGGGGATCGTGCGGAGCATGGCCCTCTATGGTGCGCCCGTATGGGCGAACGCCCTGATGGATTTCCGGCGCAGCCAGCAACTGCTGCGTCGGGCTGAGAGGAGGATAGCCATCAGGGTAATCAGAGGTTACCGCACGGTCCGCTACGAGGCGGCGATGACCCTGGCGGGGATTGTCCCCTTCAAGTTCCACGCGGAGGGTGACGCCAAAGTCTTCTGGCGTCTGCGTGCCCTTCGTCTGGACGGGATCCCGCCAGAAGAGATGACCGAAGCTGTTGCTAGGATTAGGCGCCAGGCCCGGCAGAGAGCCCTGGGTCGGTGGCGACGCGAGCTCGTCGAGAGCTGCGCCACCGCCCAGCGCGTGGCCGGGGCGGTCCTTCCAGTGCTCAAGAAATGGAGGGACCGCGGCCACGAAAGGCTCACGTTTAGGACCACACAGGTGCTCACCGGACACGGTTGTTTCGGTGAGTTCCTGCACTGGATCCGGGCGGAGGGGACGGCAGCATGCCATCAATGCGGGGCGGGGCGGTACACCGCGCAACATACCCTGGAGCACTGCCCAGTGTTTGCGCGGGCCCGTCACGCCCTGCGGTGCGAAGTTGGTGGTGATCTCTTGCCGGCGGCACTTGTCAAAGAGATGCTCGATGGCGAGAATCAGTGAAGGGCGGTGACCGATTACTGCGAGACGGTCATCGCCCTGAAGGAGGAAGCGGAGCGGGGTCGGGACAGGACCGACCCCATCCGCAGAAGAAGGAGGGGGCGTCGTCGGCGGAGACCCCTTGACGGCGGCACCTGAGGCAGATGGGGCGGTGGGCCGTGAAGATTTCACATACCAGGCCCACCGCCCCCAACGGGGAGAAGAGGAGCGGGGGAGCACCCGCTCCCCATAAAGAGAAGCTCTATGGGGGGACACCAGTCACCCCCCGGAAGAGGAGCACCAGGGAGGGGCGAACGTCCTTCCCCCAACACCGATCGCGCGGCCCCACGAAACTTATGCGGTACCGCAGGGCCGCAGGGGGCCGGGGCTGGGGCCTCGGTTCCTATTGCACGCGGCCCGAGGAGTGCCGTCATCGGGTGTGGCCCCCGATGGCGGCGGAGTTTGGCACGTAGGGGGAGGGCCAAAGCTAGACCCTCCCCCGAGCAAGGCGGCGTCAACGCGCCATGGGTGTTTGAGCCCCGGTGTTGTTCGTCAGAGGTCCCGGGGCCCTCCCCAACACCCAGCGTAGGCCACCGTGGGGGTTTTAGCCGGTAAAAATCCGGCACTGCCCTCGGCTCCTCCCCAGGGGGGCTGGGGGCGTCTTTCGAAGATTTCCCTCACGTAAAAAAAATAAAAAATAAAAAAAAAGGTTAGGTTAGGTTGGATTCCCGCTCCACGGACCTACCAGGTTATCCAGGATAGGCGGGGAGGTGATACCCCGACGTGGCGCGTCCCCAGGTGGCGGATAGGGGAATGCTCGCCATGCACTTTTCGGTGCGCATGGAGGGTAGGAGCGATAGCTCCCGCAGACCAAAGACCAAGGGAAGGAAAGGCCCATTAAAACCTCCCCTGTGACTGGGGGATAGAATACAGACACGGTAATCCCTGCCTGTCGAACAAGGCGACTGAAAGGGGGACGATCGCTGCCGCTGGAATGGCCTCAATGAGGACTTGGGGCGATGCCAGCGGGGTCCTTGGGCTACGGCCTTTGGACTCTGGAAGGTACCACCATGCCCGTAAGGTCCAGGGCTGAGAGGCGATGAAGGTTGCAGCGGCGTCGTTGAGTTCTCCAGGGGCCAGGCTGCGTGGCAGTCTGGTGCGGGTAGCGAACCCGGAGTGCCCTAGCAATTATACTGTAATCCAGTGGTCACGTTTCGCTGGAACGGGAGGCTTGTCTTAACCGGCCGGCCTGCGAGGATGACAATCTCTTCAAAAATCCCTAGCCCCAAGCTGCAGCACGCGGTGAGGAGGGTGTCCCTGGAGTTAGAACCAGGGGTGGCTGGTGGGTGGACCAGTCGCTAGCGACCAACCCCGGGGTACCTAGCCACCCCCCGGGTGTGTCTGCCTTACCCAGGTAAGGCGGCTCTGCCTGGGCGGACCTAGGATCCGACCTACTCGTGGGACGAACATGGAAAATTCTACAAACCAAAAACAAAACGCAGGACGGGACGAAACGATGACAAACCAGGCAAGGGAACCTGACACGGTCAGGTCGGCGAGGGATGAGGAGACGGCGCAGCCGGGGTCCAGGAGGGCCGCAGCTTTCGCCAGGGCCAGTAGCGCGCGACCCATGTCGGCGGGATCCACCAGGGGCAGCAAGGCTTCTTCTGCTGCCTCTGATAGGGGATTCTGGCGACAGCCGGTTGACAGCGAGGAGGAGTCGGATGGGTCGGTGATCTCGGTGCCGCCCACGACCCCCAGCACCTCGGCTGCGGCAAAGAGGGGACGCCCCCATACATCGGGGGACTGCGTGCCCCTTGCCGCGAAGAAAGAAGAATTCCTGCGCCTACAGCGGGAGGAGATGGAGCTCCAGGCAACTAGGGAGCTACTGGACATCGGCGCGGCCCCCCGCCAGCCAAGCCGGTCGGCCCTGAAGCTGAGGGAGACGGAGGAAATTGCGCGGGAGGTGCGCCACCTCCCCTCGCCAAACCTTGTGGCGCGCGCCATGGAGGGCGCCGTAAAGGTCGAGAAGGTCGCGGGGTGCTCCAAAAACCTGAAGGGCACGTCTGTCCGTGCCCTCAGGGAGGCATCTCGCGACGTGGAGGCGGTCGTAAACGAGCTGGGGCTGAGGGCCGCTCGGCACCGCGACGACCACGAAACGGAGGAGCTGAGGGCCCAATTACAGCTCCGCGACGCCAAAATAGCGTCACAACGGAAGGAGATTGCGACGCTGCGGCGGGAGCTGGAGGCTCTGCGCGAGAGGCCCCCGGGGGTAGAAGCTCCGGCCGTCCCTGGCACCAGGAAGGCGTTGCGGCCGGCGTCCCCACTGGAGCAGGAGGCTCGGCCGAAGAGGAGCTGTCGGAGGGCTACCACGTTGGAGGCGACGGAGGACCCCGCCCCGGTGCATTCACCGTCGCCTGCCGCGACCGCAGGGGGGCGGGTCCTGAACGACCCAACCGAGCACGAGGCCCCGGCCGACATGGGGGGGGCGGGGAGTCGGGCACGGCCGCGCTCATGGATGGCATCGCTGCCCTCGTTGCGCGGAGCGTGGCCGACCTCCCGTGGGAGCTCGTCGGGGAGCGGGCTCGGCCCCGCCCCTCGGCGGACGCCGCCGGGTGTGCCCCTCCTGCCACCTATGGACGGCAGGGGAAGGGGCAGAGGCAACAGCGCGAGGATCCCACGACATCCGGGGGAACTCCGCAGCCCCAGAAAAAGGGTACGGGGGCGGCTGGGACTCGCGCGCCTTCCCGCCCTACGGCCTCCTCCGGCTCGTTCGTTGCCGACAGGATGGCAAAAATCCAGGAGGACCACCGCCAGGAGACCGAGGCGTGGTCCAAGGTGGTAGGCCGCAAAGCCAAGAAGGCAGAGGTGGCGATGAAGAAGGGTGTGGAGATGGCTCCCCCTCCGCCGCCGGCGAAGAAGACGGGGAGGAGGACGACGGCCGGGTCGACAAATCCCCCGGCAGCACGAAAGGAGGGAACCGCGGGGGGCAAGGCGACAAAGGAGGCCACAAAGAAGCCCCGCCTCGCCCGCCCCCCAAAACCTCGGCCGTCACGCTAACGGTCGCGCCCGGGGCGAAGACCACCGGCTGTGAGGCCATGATCAGGGCCAGGCAGGAGGTAGACCTCGCGGAGATCGGCATCACCGATCTCCGAACCATGCGCGCGGCCACCGGCGGTCTCGACCTGGAGATCGCCGGGACGGAGAGCGCGGCATAGGCTGCGGCCCTGGCTAGCCGCCTCCAAACTGTGTTCCGCGGGTCCGATGAGGTCAGGGTGGCATGCCCAGTTAAGATGGGCGAGATCCGCCTCAACGGGCTCGACGATTCGGTCACCCGGGAGTAGGTAGCAGCGGCGGTGGCAACCGGAGGAGCCTGCACCGCAGAGGAGGTCAAGGTGGGGGAGATTCGCACCCTACCCCGTGGCCTGGGGAGGGTCTGGGTGAGGTACCCCATCACTGCAGCCAACAAGGTCGTCGACGCGGGGAGGCTAAGGGTCGGCTGGTCCTCAGCACGGGTCGAGGCCCTGCCTGGAGACTGGACATGTCAGGCAGCGGTGTCCCTGCGGGGTCGATCGTTCGGATCGCTGCTTCAACTGCGGCGATCTGGACCATCGAGCCAGTGGCTGTACGGCCCCGCCGCGGTGCCCCCTGTGCACCGATTCAGGGCGGCCCGCGGGGCACAGGATGGGGACCAGCGGATGCCCGTCCGTCTCCGCGAAGAAAGGGCGGAAGAAGTCCGCCAAAAAGACGAGCGCGAAGCAGTCCCCGGCGGCATCGCCCACTGGCGTAGCGGGCCCCAGCAACGCAGGCGCAGTTGTGGAGGCACCGGTGGAGCCGGCGCGCAATGGGGCCTAACGGTCCTTTCCTGCAGGCCAACATCAACCACTCGGCCGGGGCGTAGGACCTTTTGCTACAAACCCTGGCCGAGTGGCAGATTGAGGTTGCGGTGGTGTCGGAGCCGTACCGCGTACTGGACCGACCCAACTGGTTCGGCGACGCGGCGGGCTCCGTCGCCATCGTCCTGGGGGGTCGGCAGGTCCCCTCGCCCGCCGATGTCTTATCACGGGGGCGGGGGTTCGTGGCCGTTGACTGCGGGGGGGGCGGGGCGTAGCAGTGGTGGGCGTGTACGCGCCGCCCAGCTGGTCCCTGGAGCGGTTCGAGGAGTTCCTGAACCGGGTGGGGAGCGTTGTGGTTAACTCCCACACCCGGCCGACGTTGGTCCTCGGGGATTTCAACTCCAAGGCGAAGCCTAGGGGTCCCCGAGGACCGACGCGAGAGGAGGGGCGGTACTGCTCAGGGGGGCTGGCGCGGGGCTCCTGCTCCTGTACAGGGGCTCCGCCAGCACCTGCGTTCGGGCTCAGGGGGAATCCATTGTGGATCTGGGCTGGGCGCCCCTGTGGCCGGGCGCATGGTGCAACATTGGAAGGTGGCGGCGGGGGAGACGCTGAATGATCGTCTATACATCACCTTCGGCTACTCCCTCCCCGCCGCCCCCCGGCCGGCGCGTGGCCCGCCACTGCGTCGCTGGGTGCTGAGGAGGCTGGACAAGAACATGATGGCCGCAGCCCTTGCCGTGGCCTGGCCAGCTCTTCCGGCCGGGCCGGTCGTGGACGTTGAGGGGGGGCCAAGTCGTTCTGGGAGGCGATGACCGCAATGTGCGACACCGCCATGCCCCGGGCCCCGCGCCTGCCCCCGCCCCCCCTGGAGGGCGGTGTACTGGTGGTCGGGTGACATTGCGGATCTCCTGTCCGAGTGTCAGCACGCCCGGCGCCAGTGGCAGCGCGCCCGAAGGGCTCGAGTCCGCGATCCGGCGAGGGAGGATCTGCTAAGGGGCACATACCAGGTCTTCGTGGTAGCCCTGAGGCAGGCCATAAGGGTCGCGAAATCCCGGGCGTGGGAGGAGCTCCAGGCCTCTCTGGACGAGGACCCGTGGGTGCGCCCTTACCGGATGGTCATGGGCAAGTTCCGCGCACGGGCGCCCACGGTCTCGGAGAGCCTGGATCCCCAGCTGCTGACGCGGGTAATAGACATCCACTTCCCCCGTTCCGGGGGAACGTCGCACCCGCGCCACCAGCAAGGTCCGGCGAAGCCCGTCGCCTGGTCCACCGACTTGGGGGTCACAGAGGAGGAGCTGCACGATGCCGTCAGAAGGCTCGGGGCCAAGGACACCGCCCCGGGCCCGAACGGCATCCCCGGCCGCGCCTGCGTTATCGCGTCCGGCATCCTATGTCCGAGGCTGCTCCGCCTCTTCAGCGCCGCTTTGGAGCAGGGGGTGTTCCCCTCGATTTGGAGGGAGGGGCGGCTGGTCCTCCTCCGAAAGGACGGACGGCCCGCAGATTCTTCCTCTGCGTACCGGCGCATTGTGCTGTTGGACGAGGTGGGAAAGCTCTTCGAGCGTGTCATCGCAAACCGCCTCGTCCACCACCTGTCGAGCGTTGGCCCCGATCTGGCCGACATCCAGTTCGGGTTTCGCGAGGGGCACAGCACCATCGACGCTATCCAGCGGGTGCGCACCCTCGCCGAGTCGGCCACGTCCCGGGGTTGGGTGGCGCTGGGAATCTCCTTGGACGTTACAAACGCGTTCAACACCCTGCCCCATGGGACGATACGGGGGGTGCTGGTTCACCACAACGTCTCCTCGTATCTGCAGAGGATCATCGATACGAGCGCTGGGTCTGGCGCTGGCTCCTCACAAGTCCGAGGCCATGTGGTTCTCCGAGCCTCGGCGTAGGGTAGCCCCTCCGGCCCAGCTCTGGCTCGAGGTCAACGGGTGCCGGATCGTGATCGGCCGGGGTCTTCGATACCTCGGTCTGTATCTCGATAGCCACTGGCGGTACGATGTTCACTTCGACCGCCTGGTTCCCCGATTGGTGGCGGGGGAACAGGTGGCGTCCAATCTTGGCCGCCTGTTGCCCAACCTCGGGGGGCCGGGAGTGAGGGTTCGCCGCCTATACGTGGGAATCGTCCGGTGCATAGCCTCATACGGGGCTCCGATATGGGCCGGCGATCTGGCGGTCAGCAGGCACAGCTGCACTCTACTGCGGCGGGTGGAGCGCCGGCTGGCCATCAGGATCGTGCGGGGCTACTGCACGATCTCCTACGAGGGGGCGATGGTCCTGGCGGGTCTCATTCCACTCCGGTGTCAGGCGGAGGTCGAATCCAGTACATACTGGTATTCGCGAGCCCTCCGCCAGGCCGGGGAGGACCCGGCGGGGCCGACGGTCGAGGAACAACGGAGCCAGGCCCGACTGGTCGCGGCGGAAAGGTGGCAGAGATCCCTAACAGAGGGGGCTGCCGCCGGAACCCGCGCCGTTGGGGCGGTCCTGCCGATGATATCGGAGTGGCGGGACCGCGGCCACGGCGCCCTGTCGTTCCGGGTCACGCAGGTGCTCTCCGGACACGGGGTGTTCGGGGAGTTCCTGTGCCGGAGGAACAGGGAATGGACCCCCCACTGTTGGCTCTGCGGGGTGGCGCAGGACGCCACACAGCACACGCTGGCGGAGTGCCCGGTGTTTGCGGTGGCCCGCCACGCCCTGACGACAGAAATAGGGCAGGATCTCTCGCCGGCAGGCGTCGTGAGACAGATGCTTGCGAGGAGGTGACCACCTTCTGCGAGGAGGCCATGGCCCTCAAGTAGAGGTCCGAGCGGGATCGTGAAATGTACGAACCCGCTCGGAGAGGTCGCGGACGTGGGACGCGACGACGTCGCAGGGATCCGCCGCCATAAGGGGTGCGGGGGGGGGGGTGGCGATGGCGGCTTTCGCTATTTGCCCCCCCGGCGAGACGGATGCGGGACGGGGTGGTGTAGCGGGAGGGCGCGCGTCCCCTCCCGTCTCCTGGGGAGATTTTACGGGGGGTGTTTCTTATGGGGGTGGGAGGGGTCGCGGTATACCCTCACGCGCCGGACCAAATAAACCCGGACCCCGGTCAGAACCGGGGGCGGGCGGGTGGGGACCCCGTTCTCAATCGTGGGCACCTCTCCGTCCGCCTCTGGGCGGCCGGGTGACTCCGGGCGGAGAGTGGCATCTCCCTCCCACGCTGGTAGTGGCGCTGGCCCCTGCAGGGGGGGGGGGGTGCAGCGGAACCGAGGGAGTCCCCTTGGAGGGTGGCCGGCCACGGCTCACCGCAGCCCACAGGGGGACGACACGGCGGGCCGCAGGCGCCCGGTTTGGGCGCCATTGCACGCGGACCCGGAGTGTAGCCGGCACCGGAAGCCGGCGGAGCGACGGAGAGCGCCCGACCTTCCTCGTGGGCGGGCGGCGGGTTGCTCCTCCCCGTAGCCTGTGAGGAGATCGAGGCGCGGAGACTGCAGGCGGTACGGGCTGAGGGGCCCGGCCGCCATTGCACGCAGTTCCCCCGCGATGGAGCGACCCCTGGTGCCGGCTGGGGGAGCTGTTACTTCCCCGGTGAGGGGCGCTTTCAGCGCACGGCGGCGGAGGCTCCGGAGTTATAGTAATCAGGTCCCGGAGCCTCTGCCATACGCCAGAGGAGGTCGCCGTGGGGTTTTAGTCAGTAGGAATCTGACACTCCCCCGCTGCCCTCCCCCACGGGTGGAGGGGGGTCTTATGTAAGATTTCCCCACGAACAAAAAAAAAGGTTGGATTCCCGCTCGACGCGTCGAGCAGAGCGGACGTGTTTCGTGGTCGCTCCGTGGTTAGATTTTCAACGCGGTGGATAGCGGCTTAGTTATTCGCGTTTTTTGGTAAAATCATTTTTATTATGTGTTCGGGAGTGCTGTTGTGTCGTTTTTTGATTAAATATTGTGTTAATTTATTGTTAAATAACGAAAACGTGATGTGCGTGTTACGCGGCATTTCGACGTCGTGTTTCCGGTGTTCGGGGTGTTAATTATGGGTCTGGTTCATTTTGTCGAAAATCATTTTGTCGACAATCACTTTGTCGACAATCACTTCGTCGACAATTACTTTGTCGACAGGATCATTTTGTCGACACGATCGTCTTGTCGACAATCACTTCGTCGGCAGTCATTTTGTCGACACGGTCATTTTGTCGACACCATCATTTTGTCGACAATCACTTCGTCGACAACCTAAACCTAACCCTAACCTAACCAAAAACCGCAAAAATTATAAAAGAAGAACCAAATGTCTTATGTGTTGTCTTGTCTTGTCCTGTGTGTTTGCCCTGCATGCACCCCGCTCCTCGCCCGGCAGGTTGGGATACGCCAGTTATGGTAGGCTAAGTGGTGTGATCAATTCCTACAAATGTCAGATATTTAGGATTTCTGAACCAATTAATCATGTTGACCAATTAAATGTCGACAAAATGATCATATCGACAAAATGATCGTGTCGACAAAATGATTGTCGACAAAATGATCGTATCGACAAAATGATCGTGTCGACAAAATGATCGTGTCGACAAAATGATTGTCGACAAAATGATCGTGTCGACAAGATGATTGTCGACAAAGTGATCGTGTCGACAAAATGATTGTCGACCAAGTGATGGTCGACAAAATGATTTTCGACAAAGTGATCGGCTACCGTTAATTATAAACATTGGACATTATTTAAGGATAATTTTCGTAAATTGGAAACGATTCGCAGTGAAATTCCGCGTTTTTTGGAGCCAGAGTTCCAAAACTACGCATCTGATCAAAAAATGTCGTACAACATAAATAGTAGGAAATTTAATTTCCTACAAAAAAGGTGTCTTAACATTTTGCCATAGCTCGCACTGTTTCAGAGATATTTGCAGATTTACCTCAAGGAAAGGGGCGTTACGCACTTATTCCGAGATATTTCTTCTTCTTCTTGTTCTTCTTCTGCTCAGCTGCGCTGGAAGTGGCATTTACAGCTCGGAATAGTGAATACAGCTTAGAATAGTGCAGATTTCCCTCAAGGAAAGGGGCGTCACGGACATATTCCGAGATATTTCTTCTTCTTCTTGTTCTTCTTCTGCACAGCTGCGCTGAAAGTGGCACTTACAGCTCGGAATAGTGAATAGAGCTTAGAATAGTGCAGAGTTACCTCAAAGTACTGGGCCACAGTGTTTCTTTTTCCTTATAATCTTGGGACGGCTTCGGAAATTTTAAATATTTCGATATATCTCGAGAACTACGCATCTGATCAAAAAATGTCATAGAACATAAATAGTAGGAAATTTAATATCCTACAAAAAGGGTCTGTTAACATTTTGCCATAGGTCGCACCGTTTCCGAGATATTTGCAGATTTACCTCAAGGAAAGTGGCATCACGCACATATTCCGAGATATTTCTTGTTCTTGTTGTTCTTCTTCTGCACAGCTGCGCTGGAAGTGGCGTTTACAGCTCGGAATAGTGAATACAGCTTAGAATCGTGCAGAGTTAGCCGAAAGAAAGGGGCCACAGTGTTTCTTTTCCCTTATAATGTTGGTACGGCTTCGGAACTTTTAATATCTCGATATATCTCGAAAACTACGTATGTGATCAGAAAATGTCATACAACATAAATAGTAGGAAATTTAATTTCCGACAAAAAACGTCTCTTAACATTTTGCCATAGCTCGCACCGTTTCCGAGATATTTGCAGATTTACCTCAAGGAAAGGGGCGTCACGCACATATTCCCAGATATTTCTTCTTCTTCTTGTTCTTCTTCTGCACAGCTGCGCTGGAAGTGGCATTTACAGCTCGGAATAGTGAATACAGCTTAGAATAGTGCAGAGTTACCTCAAATAAAGGGGCCACAGAAGTAGTGGGGCTAGGCCGGTTCTAATTCACTTGCGTCAGCATTTTTTTTTGCTGACTCAGCATAAATTTGACACCCTCAGAAGCAATATGATACCCCCCCACCCCCACCCCCGCTTTGAACTGAAATTTGACACCTATGAGACCCCCATCCCCCTGGAACTATTTCTTCTTATCGGAAGACAACCACAAGACCCCCTCCCACCTTAAACGGAATTTTTCTACGTCTTGGAAATGAGGTTTTTTGTTGACGCAGCAAATCTGACGTTGCAATTCGTGACTATAGAAGGTAGGGGTTTTGCTAAAGTTTCAAGCATACTCAAAACCAAATTGACCATCACCGCAAGTTCGTCGTTCGCGAGATTGAAACGGCAGGAACGTTTACGATCGAAATTCAATCATCGATGGCGAATTAGTAGCTTTAGGCATTCATGCAATAATAACAGCGGCATCAACAGCATCTTAACAGAGAAAATAAACTGAATTATGTTACAAATTATACTTTAATAAATCATAGAATTATGTTACAAATTATAATGTATTGCATCATTTGCGACTTCTTTCTCTACCTACATAAACCCAAACATCCCAGGAAAAGTTTCACTTCCTATACGATAGTCGTACGATGTGCATATGCACATTTGATCTTTGAATTAGCACAAAAAGAATTCGCACTCGATTAGAAAATACTTTTGTCTGCGCGCGTTGCTGGAATATTGTTGGCCAAAGAATTAGCCAAAGATAAAAGTAATGGCACCGCGGAAAAGTAACAAGAAGAAGAAGACGAAGTCGCGCAAACTTCCAGTTGCAAAACGTGGGGGATTTCTTCCAGCACTTGTACCTATTTTTGCAGGCCTTTCAGCTTTGGGCACGGTGGCTGGCGGTGTAGCAGGTATCGCCAAGGCAGTCAACGATGCGTCTGCAGCACGAAAAACATTGGAGGAAATGAAACGGCACAATCGTGTTATGGAAGGACATGGACTTTACCTTGCACCATATAAACGGGGAAAAGGAATTAAAGAAAAAAAAAGAAAAGCTTCGGCAAATTGCAACGCTTTCACAGGGCGCAATGACAAATGTACAGTTATATAACTTTGCACGAAAGGTGAACTTTCCATATTTTCGAGGTGTTTTCATGCGTACAAATTTACCCTCGAAATCGTTCTTAAACGAATGCGGTATCGTGAATTTAGATAAATCGGAAGGTCCTGGCACACACTGGGTAGCTTACGTAAAGCGGGGTAATTGTGTTAAATATTTCGATTCTTTTGGAAGTCTGAGACCACCGACAGAGTTAATAAACTACTTCGGAAACCATGCAACGATTTTATACAATCACACGCAGTATCAAAAATTCAATACGAGTGTATGCGGACAACTCTGTTTGCATTTTTTAGCTGGAAATGTATAAAATAGTTTCGATGCACATAGTCTTCACAGTTGCAAAGATGTCATTGACGTTTACGTTAAGCGGAAAAAATTCTGTGCTTAGCACTGATTACTTTCCACCTATAGACTTGAAGGCTGATAATTACGAACTCGGACTCGCTGATTTTCAAGCTTTCAACACAATACCGAACGTTGACTTTACAAACAATAAATTTTACTTTGATGCCGATGGTGAGATCACGATACCGGATGGTTCGTTCGAACTCGAAGCGCTAAATAAATACTTGCAAGAGAAAATAATGGACAAGACAAAAATCATTTTATTTCGTGCAAATAACAGCACTTTGAAAGGTGAAATATATAGTGATTACACAATCGATTTCACCAAACCAAATAATATAGGATCGCATTTCGGGTTTTCTACATATCGAATATTACCACCGAGGCAATGGCACGAGTCGGATATACCCGTAAATGTTATGAAAGTAAATGTGCTGAGGATCGAATGTAATATTACGACTGGCGCGTATAGCAACGGTCAATGTGTTCATACCATTCATGAGTTTTCACCGCGCGTGCCACCAGGATATAAAATTTCGGAAAGTCCTACGAACGTCATTTATCTTCCAGTTATCGTGAGAGCCATTGATCACCTTAGTATACTCATTACCGATCAAAACGATAATCTGATAAATTTCCGTGGAGAAGAAGTGACAGTGAGGCTTCATATTAGGCGGTGTAAAAAATAACATGAATATAAACATAATAATCAATGGCCTGTTGAACGGCTCGAACGGCTCGAACGGCCCGCGAACGGCTCGTTGAACGGCTCAAACGGCTTGCCGTTGAACGGCTCGAACGGCCCGCGAACGGCCCGCTGAACGGCTCGAACGGCCCGCAGAACGGTTCGAACGGCTCGAACAGCCCGTTGAACGGCTCGAACGGCAACCTGAACATTTTACGACAGCTGTAGTAAGGATAATGATGTAAAAACGATAACAATTATACAATCATTCAGTAGAGGGAATATATCCAAATCGGACACATCGCAAGAGCACATCGTCAAACACTCCGACGACGCGACCGTTTAATATACGTTAAATATCCGTTCATCTAATAGCCGTTCAAGAGAACAAGCAGCACTTATGCCAAACATTACTAGAAATAATGCTGTTGTACACAGATGCTAAAACTCAACCGATCAACAATCTGCCGAATGCATTATTGGGCACCCCGTTGAACGAGTTGCTCAAAGGATCGTTAGAAAATGGATGGAACCAGAACTTCAATCACAAATACACAAATTGTACTTGCCGCAGCAATTACCACGGTTGGGAGAATGATAATCATGTATTAAACGGTGATGACTCTTTGCAATCATTTAGTAAGGACAATATCCCCAAACTGAACACATCGCAAAATTTGAGCGACTAAAATGCGCAATTTTTGCAATCGTTGGGTTTTGTGATTAAGAAACGAAAATGATGGATCCATTGAACATTGCCAGTTTACCGATTTCTGACGATCGAATTACAAAGATCGAATTACATAGTTACAGCCCATACGCCAACACAACGTTTGGAAACAATGATGAAATACGAATTCCCATTCAACAACAAGATTTGTACACGTTTCCTAGTGAGAGTTACCTTTACGTCGAAGGAAAACTCATTCTCAACGATGACAATGTTGCAGGAACTTCAGTTGGACTAGAAATGAATTGCGCAGCATTTATGTTTGATGAAACTCGATATGAATTAAACGGCGTGGAGATCGATCGTTGTACAAACGTTGGAATAACAACTATGATAAAAAATGGAGTATCGCTTACAACGACAAGATCTAATATGCTTGAAAACGCTGGTTGGATAGACATACCTAATGCAGGAGGCTATTTTGACTTTTGTGTTCCTCTAAATATGCTGCTCGGTTTCTGCGAAGATTACAAATGAATAGTGGTTAATGCACATCATGAATTGATTCTGATTTGGTCGCGAGACGACAAAAACGCTGTTTTTGGAACAGATGGTGCAAAATACACGCTGCAACTATACAAAATACAGTGGAGGATGCCACATGTCACGCTCGAAGAAAGACACAAACTTTCATTGTTGCGTATCCTTGAAAACGGTCAAACGATAATTATGAGCTACCGTTCCTGGGACTTATATGAGTATTCAATGTTACAAGCAACCACTAAACATACCTGGAGCATTAAAGCAGCTACACAATTAGAAAACCCGCGATATGTAATATTTGCATTACAACCGGATAAAAAAAATAGGCTCAATAGACATATCACCAAATTTGATGACTGCAAACTCACCAATTTTCGATGGTATTTAAATTCAGAATCATATCCGTATGACAATTTGAATCTTGACTTTAATAAAAATAGATACTCTGTCCTTTACGACATGTATGCAAAATTCAGAAAGTCATATTACGGCGCGATGTGCAGTAATGGCGATGACGGAGCTCTATACGATATGATACTCTTTTTCGGCTACGGCCCGTTCGTTGTCATTGATTGCTCGCATCAGAACGAATCGATAAAAAGCGCTACAATCGATGTATGAATCGATTTTGAGTGTAGTGAAAACGTTCCTGAAAATACTAGCGCTTACTGTTTGATCATTCACGATCGTATCGTGCAGTACAATCCACTGACCAATGTAGTGCGCAAACTCTCTTAAGTGGAAGAGGGTTTATATGATCATTCCGCAGCAATACCAGTCATTTTTCACCACAAAATCAATTAATCAAAATGAACGTGCCAACATTCGTGGACATTCAAGGCTTCAAAAGCGATACGAACGGTTTTTTCGTAAAGGCACTTGCCATCTTCCAGAATGGGAATCGTGTACAATGTTTCATCTTTGCGCCACCATTTGCTAAGAAAAAATTGTCGAAAGCAGAATTAAGACAAATAAAATGGTTGACGCAAAATCATCACGGTTTTGAGTGGGACGATGGTACCGTGCCGTATTCACGCCTTCAAGAGTGTGCCGCTTCGTGTTTGAAAGATAGTATTCACGGATCTGTATACGTCAAGGGCATTGAGAAAGAAAAATGGCTGAAGAAACTTTATCCTTCAGTCAGTCCAATCAATATAGAGGTTTTGAACAAAGATGACGATCTACCGAATTTGCCAACCAAGAGCCGGCATATTCAGGATGGATGGATGGATATACATATGGCATGCATCGTGCACAACGGAGCATGTGCTATGAGAAACGTATCAATATTAAAAGAATGGTGGTTAAAAAAGAGGAAGGAGGAAGATGAAGAGCTGTGCATGGAACATTATAACCGGCCGGGGGATGACACGCACATAGATGGACCTCCACCGAAAAAGAAAAATTGTTACATTTGTCTTAAAACACGAAACATTTAATATCATTTATTAATTTTGTTCATTACTGTAAAATAATAAAATCTATTTAGTAAAAATATACTTTATGTGCCTTAATGTTGTTTTACCTAGAACGATTTTATGTGTAACGTTTGTATTTCATATTCCAATGTAGGAGATACAAACGGAATGTTCTTCTATTTCAAAGACATGAGGGAGTAGGGCGAAATCCATGTTTACATGCAGATACGTGTCGATGTGCAATCTGGCACAGATAGCGAGAGTATCGTCGAGACAGACTTTTGGTCACGTTTTGTTTGGATGCCTCTTTGACGGCTTGCTGACGCGGTTAACATGAGGGGGTAGGGTGAAATCCATGTTTACAGGTAGACACGTGTCGAGTGCAATCTGATACAGATTGAACAAGCATCGCCGAGACAGACTTTCGGTCACGTTGTTGCTTGGATGCGTATTTGATGGCTCGATCACGAATTGCATTCCGCGTGCCCTCCACCACCGCCCGCCGCCGTCGCGGACAAAAAAGGATTAATCGTGGGTTAAAGCGCGTTATCGCCGCGGAGAAAAAGGGCTAATCGCGGTTAAAGCTCATCTGCGGCCGCGGTTAAAGCGCGTTCACGACGCGGACAAGCAGCTTTTCCGCAACCTATAAAGAGGTTGAATCGTTAAATATATGGTTATTATATAGACGATATGCGCTTCGCAAAGCAGCCCCTGTCCATCCTTATTCTCGATTTAGACGAGAGGACAACACGCATGGACGATCGCCGACGACGACACGGGCCCCTCTTGCCGAATAGGATACGTAGTATAATTTGCGGTCCATCGAACTGCGGTAAAACGAACGTCGTAATCAGTCTGATCGAGAGCCCGAACGGTGTAAGATTCAATAACGTATATGTATACTCAAAATCATTGCAACAACCAAAGTACAAATATCTCGAACGAATTTTGACAAATGTTCCTGAAATCGGATACTTTTCATTTTCAAATAACGCCGAAGTCGTGCCACCGAACGAGGCGCTGCCCGATTCGGTGTTGATATTCGATGACGTTGCGTGCGACAAGCAAGACGTGATAAGAGAATATTTCGCTATGGGTAGGCACTCGCGCGTGGACTGTTTTTATCTCTGTCAGACTTACGCGATAATACCGAAACACCTAATTCGCGACAATACCAACCTTTTGATCGTGTTCAAACAAGATGGCACGAATCTACACCACATTTATAATGATCGTGTAAATACAGACATGTCGTACGAAAACTTTTGTAAATTGTGCGCACAGTGTTGGGAACAGAAATATGGTTTCGTAATAATCGACAAGGACAGCTCGATGGAACATGGCCGCTACAGAAAAGGATTTAACGAATTTGCCGTTTTCTGACACATTTAGTCCATCGATAGAACGCTTAGCGAGTAGACGTCTTTTCTTTGCAATGGATAATAGTAATATTAAAGAATCGTGTAAAGTTGCGAATGCTATAGCTAAAACAAGCGATGCTATACGCAAAAAACGTAGAGCTCTCAAATCGGAGAGCATCGACGAAGAGAGAGTCATCGAAAAACGATTGAGACCCGTGGTAGAACCGCTGGAACGAATTATCGAGAATATGTCAGCGGACTCGCTACATTCAGACACGATCGATATAAAATCCGAGTCGACATTCCCAACTTTGAATATTAAAGATCCGCAAAAATTGACAACTCCTTTTCTTAATCCTCAAAGCACACAAACTGCTAGAACACGCATTTATTCCGAACCTGGTACATCTTCGTGTGAACAGACGGTGGATGTGACGAAAGATCGTCCCGATTTTCATCGTGAAGAATCGATACATGCCGTTGAAACGTACGGCGACAGCGACGCGAATCTTAATGTTTCTATGCAGCGAATTTTGGACAAGCCTAGCGAAAACATACGTAGCCATTTCACGGAAAATTTGGGGCCGTTGGCAGCTAAATACATTCAATTACTCTTTACCGATCGTGAAAAGAAGACAGATGACGTGTATGGAGTATACGTACAACGCAACAAATTAATGCTTGGAAGTTCAGTTTTCGACGTAATCAAAAACGACGATGTGATTATTAATGGGGTGAAGTACAGAGGAACAACTGGTTTGTACGAATTACTATTCATGAGAATGCCTGATGACACCTTGTTCAACGATGCTGATTTACACAAATACGCGGAAATATTAAAGTCGTGGAACGCTCATAGACGCAGCCATATCTCGTCAGGGCTTGTGAAAAGTAACAATGGTTACAAGTATAAATATATCATTGCAAAATTGCTTAAGAGGTAATCTGATACCATGAGATATGTCGGTTAACGATAACGCGGTGGACTACGTGCACTGGAATGACCCAAACGAGCTCGTCGATAGATTACGTCTTCTCGTATCCTCGAAATCCGCAGGACATACGGGGCATGACAACGAGATCGTTTCTATAATCGAAGAACTTGATTATAAATTGACACGTTCGTAAAGCATGATGTTAGTTTACAAATATGAAGAAGGTGAAGAGCAGTCATATCACGGACGAGAAGATACAGCTGGTCAACGAGTTGCACGCGCCGGCGAGACGTAACTTTAAACGTAGACGAGTCATTGTACGGGGTTACGATGATCTCTGGCAAGCGGATCTCGTAGAGATGCGACAGTATGCGCAAATCAACAATGGCCACAATTACATACTCACCGTCATCGATGTCTTATCTAAATACGCTTGGGTCGTAGCAGTGAAAGCGAAAAATGGAAAAAACGTTACGGATGCATTTTTAAACGTTTTGAATGATGGAAGAAAACCAAAAAATCTTCAAACCGATAAGGGAAAGGAATTTTATAATATAGAATTCCGAAATCTTATGAAAGAATACGATATAAATCATTACTCTACGCACAGTGTAATGAAAGCATCGATAATAGAACGTTGGAATAGGACGTTGAAAAACGAAATGTGGAAAAAGTTCACGCTTAATGGAAGCTACGCGTGGACAACCATCTTACCGACGCTGGTCTCAGATTATAACAATAGAAGGCATAGTACGATTAGAATGCGTCCCGTCGACGTAACACCGGAACACGCGAACAAACTCTTATCGTCCGTATATTCTAAGATAAAGATTGCAGCTCCAGCCAAGTACAAGGTCGGTAATCACGTGCGAGTTAGTAAATACAAAACCTTATTCGCAAAGGGATGTACACCGAATTGGACAACTGAAATTTTCACAATTATTAAAATTCAACAAACAAATCCTGTAACGTATCTCTTGCAAGATATGCAAAAACAACCGTTGGTTGGCGGGTTCTACGAATATGAGCTACAAAAAGTAAAAAATCACGATGTATACTTAGTGGAGAAGGTTCTACAACGAAATGGAAATAAAGTTTTCGTCAAATGGTTGGGGTTTGATTCTACGCACAATTCATGGATCGGAGCGAACAATATTTTGTAATCTATATTTAAAGAATGTTTGTAATTATACAGATTATATGAATAAATAATTTTTCGGCTTTATTCTGGGTTTACTTTTATTACAGTGAATGTTATTTTATAAATGAAAGGAGGTTGGTCTAAGAATAAATTATATTCATGATTTTGAATACTTTTTAATACATAATACATAACACAATAATACATAATACAATAATACATAATACAATAATACATAATACAATAATACATAATACAATAATACATAATACAATAATACATAATACAATAATACATAATACAATAATACATAATACAATAATACATAATACAATAATACATAATACAATAATACATAATACAATAATACATAATACAATAATACATAATACAATAATACATAATACAATAATACATAATACAATAATACATAATACAATAATACATAATACAATAATACATAATACAATAATACATAATACAATAATACATAATACAATAATACATAATACAATAATACATAATACAATAATACATAATACAATAATACATAATACAATAATACATAATACAATAATACATAATACAATAATACATAATACAATAATACATAATACAATAATACATAATACAATAATACATAATACAATAATACATAATACAATAATACATAATACAATAATACATAATACAATAATACATAATACAATAATACATAATACAATAATACATAATACAATAATACATAATACAATAATACATAATACAATAATACATAATACAATAATACATAATACAATAATACATAATACAATAATACATAATACAATAATACATAATACAATAATACATAATACAATAATACATAATACAATAATACATAATACAATAATACATAATACAATAATACATAATACAATAATACATAATACAATAATACATAATACAATAATACATAATACAATAATACATAATACAATAATACATAATACAATAATACATAATACATAATACAATAATACATAATACAATAATACATAATACAATAATACATAATACAATAATACATTATATACAATTCGCTGGGAGGTTGTGGCTATAACAGACAAAATAAAACTCGCATTAGGTAAAATCTAATAAATTAAAAACATAAACGGACGGGCAACTCACATCAATTTCCTCCAACCGGCATTGGATTGCACTTATTGATCACTTAAATTTTCCGTGTATGGTAAACATGGTGATACACATCAATATCTCCCCAAATAGGGCCCTCATCTATTCCCTCTCCAAACAGAGCCCTCAAATCGAATAAACCTTCATGATATGGATTCCAACCTTCGGCCCACATTAACATCTGGCTGAACCGATGGTCTGCTCGCTTCTGGCACACTTCGATGAATCTTTTTATTCGCACTAATCCTATCCTTTCAGCTTTTAACAAACAACTAGTTAAAAATAAAATTAATACACCAACACAAGTAATCGTTAAAGACTACTTACAATACTGTTCAATAAGTGCCTTAAAGGCAAGTAGTTCAAGTCGCGGAACGGTAGCCATCGTAAACTGAATAATGCGAAATGGGCAGCGGATAACGAAATGAATAGTGGATAAAACTCGTCGGTTTATAAAACACCGAGAAAATATCCCCTCCAATCCTAACACATCCAAACACTAGACTTTCAGCATCTCGTGAAATTGCAAATTTGCAAGTACTCCGAGTCGAGCGCCTCTCTCTTTCTCATGAAATTGCAAGGTTCGCAAGAACTTGAACATTGCAAAGAATAACGATTGAATAATTTTATTTTCATATCGCATTAGCGGTTTTACAATTTTATTTTCATATTATTACCTTAATGAAATAGGGGAAAGGGTGAGGTAAGGAATAAATGACAGTAATAACGATTATATAACTTTACCATATTATTTATTATATTTTATTATATTGTTACAAGAAGTATGGGGAAGGGTGTGGCAAAAAAATACTTTTATTTTATCTTTACTATATATATTTACTTTCTCTCCGATATTTTATTACTTATTAAAGGAAGTATGGGGAAGGGTGTGGCAAAAAAATACTTTTATTTTATCTTTACTATATATTTATTTTCTCTCCGATATTTTATTACTTATTAAAGGAAGTATGGGAAAGAGTGTGGCAAAACTAAATTACATTGATAACGGTTATATACTTATAATTTATTATATTCTTATCTTATTCTTATTTTATATTACCATCTCTAGGGTTGATGGTCACCAATCCGGCTATAACAGATAAAATAAAATATCGATTAATACATAGTAAAAATCTAATAAAACAAAAAACGGACAAGTAACTCACATCCAACTACTCCCGGTACAACTGCCGCAAATTGAAATCGGCTTCCGCCCATATTTTTTCGGT
The DNA here is from genome assembly GCF_907164935.1 of Osmia bicornis bicornis. Classification (NCBI taxonomy): domain Eukaryota; kingdom Metazoa; phylum Arthropoda; class Insecta; order Hymenoptera; family Megachilidae; genus Osmia; species Osmia bicornis. Next base: position 109,198 of record NW_025791096.1, read on the forward strand.
ATTACGCCGCTTCTCCACCCGCTCCCGTCGAATATTTGGAAAATTGTTTTTGTGTACATAGCCCATTGATCGCAGGGCAGCGGCTGTTAACAAAAAAACGAATTAAAAACAAATAAAATCTACGCACTAAAAGTAATTATCGAAAAACTACTTACGCTGAGAGGCGATGAATGCCTCTAATGCAAGGATTTGCAAATTGGTCAACTTCTCCACGGTAAATAACGAAAACATCGCGTTGATGCGTTTATAAAGCAAAGAGGAATCATCTCCCTCCATTTCTAACAATGAAAACAGCCGGCACATTCTGAGAATAATCTGCCAGATATATTACATGTTTGTAACAACTCGGAATCGACATGAAATTAAAAGGTTTGCAAGAACTTGAAACCCTGCATGCGTATAAAGATACTTAGAAAACACATGATCAGCGAACACGTGCGAGTTAGTAAATACAAAGCCTTCATGTATTCGCAGCTTCGCCAGCTCTCATAAATAAAATCTTCGAGAATTTGAATCCAGATTTGCGTCATATTTCTAGGTTCTGGGGTTTGGGCTGGGCGTTGACGAGTCAGTCAGGACATGTCCTTATAGATTATATTACTGGGAAGGGTGAGGCAAAATAAATTACATTAATAACGATTATATAATTTTATTTTCATAGATTATATTATTGGGAAGGGTCGGGTCAAAATAAATTACATTAATAACGGTTATATAATTTTATTTTCATATTATATTACATTAATGAAGTATGGGGAAGGGTGAGGTAAAGAATCAATTACACTAATAACGGTTATATAATTGTATATGTGTTATAAACTGATATGTGCTATAAATTAAGAGTATAAACTAGGAATATATATGTGTTATAAACTAAGAGTATAAACTAGGAATATATGTATATGCGCTATAAACTAGGATAGTGGCGGGGGGGGGATAGCTACCACCAGTCCGGCTATAACAGATAAAATCCGACTTCAAAATGCACTAAAAAGTATAAAATAATTTCCATTTCATTTATTTCTGTATTCCACAGCTATTAATACAATCTACTTAATCATTAAATAGGATACTAAATATATTTCAAAGTCTTCGGAGGCGGCGCGAAATTAAAAACTTTTCCTCTACTAGGAAGATCCTAGTTCAGGTGTCGGCAACCAGTGACAAATGACCCATTTGATAATTTCAAGTAAACAATATTCAATGGGAATCAATATACCCATTACGAATTAACTATACTGCAGTTCACGAGTGACCGCACTTAACTCGCGCAGCTAGTGACCTACTGAGGTCTAGGGAGATTTTTAATAGTGCGTGTGATTCCCCTTTACAGCTTGCTTCTTACTTTGCGTTCACATCATTTTTTTCCGGAAAATAATAGAATTTTCATTGCATCGTGAAACTTTACAATATCATCAGCGGTTTTCAGTTATCGTACGTCATATATTTCTGCCCACCATTTATATGATCGCAAAGTATAATAAGAAGCAAGCTGGAGAGGGGAATAACACACGTCATTAAAAATCTCTCTAGACCTAGTGAGCGGCGCGAGTTAAGTATGGTCTCTTGTGAACTGCAGTATAGTGCATGTCCATCAGGAGAGCTGACAATTTCGCATACAATCGTTACAATTACAAATGTTTTCAACCGGACCTATAATTTTTCTCTTAAGACTTATTAATTACCAAGTTTGCCATACCACAATCAAATCGTTATTGGCAGCACCGTTTGTTCGGGTATTTTTAATTTTGCGCCGCCTCCGAAAACTTTGAAATATATTTAGTATCCTATTTAATGATTAAGTAGATTGTATTAATAGCTGTGGAATACAGATATAAATGAAATGGAAATTATTTTATACTTTTTAGTGCATTTTGAAGTCGGATTTTTTTTTGTTAAAAATTATTTTATTTCACACTTTTTAGTGGAACGAGCAGTATTCGAAGTTTACTTGCAGGGACAAGTTTGAAAAATCGCGATCGGTATATTCCTTGGAGGGTAACCCTAAAGAATAGGCTTTTTATTATAATAATAACAGTTATTAACAATAAGAAGTTACAAAAATTTTGGGAAATCGAATCATCGCGGAATGATCTACGAAATGTGAAAACTTTCATCGCAATCGGTGCATTCCTTGAACCAGAACGTATTTTGCAATAATGAAAACCGTTCGAAATAAAATGCGAAATGTTTTAATAACGGTACCAATCGGAAGACATATCCTACAAGACGCAAAAGATTTCATTCCGATTGGTCCATCCGTCTCGGAGTAATCAGCGAACGTACATTTAGAAAAAAAAGTAGTTAGGAATAAAAAAATGCAAAATATTTTTTTACGGGACCAATGGGGAGTTGTACTGTACATGATGCATAAAGTTTCATTCCGATTGGTCCATCCGTCTCAGAATAATCGGTGAACATACACCGCACGTACATGAAATAGTACGTTTTTTGCAATAAAAACCGTTCGGAATGAAAAAATATAGAATGTTTTTATAACGGGACCAATGGGGAGACATACTTTAGAAGATGCAAAAGGTTTCGTTCCAATTGGTCCATCCGTCTCGGAATAATCAGCGAACAAAGGCAGAAAAAATAACAATAGTTTTTCACGAATATCTCGAAAACTAAAGGTTTCCGTTAATTATGCATAATGAAAAAGTTGTTCAGAATCATGCCCCCGACAATATATTAAAGGATCATTGAAGTCATTCTATGTTGAGATTAGAAACTTCCCGTTTTTTTGCAATAAAAACCGTTTGGAATAAAAAAATTCGAAATGTTTTTATAACGGAACCAATCGGAAGACATACTCTACCAGATGCAAAAGGTGTCGTTCCGATTGGTCCATCCGTCTCGGCGTAATCGGTGAACAAAGCCAGAAAAAAAAAATATACTGATCGAATTGAGTATCCTCCTCCTTTTCGAAGTCGGATAAAAATACACATTAATACACAGTAACATCTAAAAAATCAAAAATAAAAAGGGATTGGCAACTTACATCGATTTCCTCCCCAAACAAATATCGGAGGTCGAATAAATCGACCTCAGTCCACGTTGCCGCCCAACGAAATTTATATTCGCGGCGCCGCTCTTGCCGCTCCCTGCACTTTGCGTGCAGCGCTGCGACCTCCTCCAACCGCATTAATTTAAATCGCGGTATGATTATGGCTGTTAGGACGAAAAACAACTAGTTAAAAATAAATAAAATTTATACACTAAGGGTAATTGTTGAAGACTACTTACGATTATGTTTAGCGATGGCCATAAAGGCAAGATTCTCCAATCGTGGCACGTCCATTGTTATAAGAAAATAATGAATAGTAAAACGAACGCGCGTCGGTTTATAAAGCACTGAGAAAACATCCCCCTCCAAACTCTAAGACCTGAGATGAGTAAGAACTACGGTTTCTCTCTCATGAAATTGCAAGGTTTGCATGAGCTCGAAACCCTACAGGCTTATAAAGATACTTGGAAATTAATAATATTTTACTCGTGGAGCAAAGAATAAATTATATTTTTACGAATAATTATTTATTTTATAATGTCCCCAAGGCAATGTTCTTGTGGATTGTGGAATTATGAATCGTTTACCATCGTAAGGACTAAGCACCTTCTTTTCTTCACATATAGAATATACATTGTGCAATTTTGAGCGAATACATCTCTGTTCACGATGCACTTCTAAACGATCATACAAGCAACGTATATAATCATCGAAGGAAATAGTTTTCCTAATTACGTCACTTTTGACACCCTTCACTTTTTTCGTGTCCCGTTTGCCCTCTACGCGCAAAGCATACATTTTCGACCGAAGTCCGACAAACTCAGTCATTATACACCCATTATTTTCATCCTTCATTAATCCCGGTACTTTTTTATTTACTCGTGGCATACTGTAAACATTGTCCTCGGTATAGTCGCTCGTGTCAAACCGATGTATATCGCGTTTCATTACATCGTATATGTCATCACATTCCAGTTCGTATATAAGACTGTCTGTATCTGTGTATAATATTTTACAAAGATGTTTAAACTTCGGCCAAACATAATCATGATGGAATTCGTACAAACATGTTTTTGATATATCCAGAATACACATACCAACATAAATGGGTTTTGTAAATTTAATTTCCAACTTTCGCATCTCTATTGCGACCAAATGTTCCGAAAATATTGATCTGCTATGAAAATTTGGTTTCGATATCAGGGCCTCGGCCCCGTATCTACCTTCCCATTTTGTAACTAATTTAACGTCTACATGATTTCTAACGTTCTCCATAGTTTTACCAAAGACTGCATTATTCATTAATTTGAATAAATTCTTTTCAAAATCATTTTTAGCTACAGTTCTAAGTTGCGTGTTTAAATTAATGTATTCGCGAAGCCATGGAGATTGTTTAAATTCTAAAACGCGATGAATTACAGAAACTTTTAAACCATGATTTGAGCATTGTTGAAGATTGCGGTAATGGATGATGTAACGTTGCTTATCCTGAACTGTAGCGAGTAGTTTCTCATGTTTGCCATTAGGAGGCTTCTTGCGTATTGGGCAAAAAGGTAAATCTGCATGCTTATCGTGTAATTCTAGCGGGTATTTCAAATCGACTTCCAAAATATATCCAATGTCCGAATTTTCGGATATCGCATGAATGTTAAAAGTTTTAATTTCATTATCGTCTAACCACTTAAACTCGCCATAAGGTAGATACTGCGAAATTGCCCATCCATACAAATTATTAACGTCGAAATAAACTAAATATCGCGATGGATCTTCGGAATTGTATGAATCCATGTATTTATTATTGGCCTTTGCGTATCGATTAGAACATTAACTTAAACCACCACGTATGCCGCGCTCTATGAAAAGTAGCATATCGATATCTGTCAATAATTCTAATTCGATACGCGTGTGCTTCAGCATTGCATCCCACGTAAAACCGGGTAAAGTATAGTAATATGCAGGATCCAGTTTGTAACTTCTCAAACAGCTGCTTCGAAAATTTTCAAAAATGTCGGCCAATAATAAAACATCTGTTTTTAAATATAAATCGCTATATTCGCCAAGTGTTTTTATATTAAAACTGGTCATAATCCTGCTGTGAAACTGCACAGTCGCTTAGTTGATTATAAAATTTCTGATATGTCGGCAATGTTGTCTCATTCAGTTTCATATAGTCGGTAACATAATCGTATGGAAAGATGCCTTTTCGTGTAAGCAAATCGAATTTTATTTCATCCAAAAAATTAAATTGCGATCGTAAAATCATCATATCGTCTTTCTCTAAATATGAACTCAATTTATCTAAACTTGAACTTAAAAATTTGAATGAATCTATAAATCGAAGCGAAATTTTGTAACGTTTCACAATCGTTGAAAATGAAATATATTTTTCTTTTGTAATTGGCAATACTGATGTTGAACTTTCGATAATCGTTACTAATTCTTTTATTACAAAATGTGCATCGTATCCCGATAAGTTATGAAACACTATCAGTATAAAACGTTTATTTTTATAATATAAATTACATCCCTGATGAGCAGGTCCTCGGTAGCGACCAGTGAAATGGCAATGATCTCGAACTTTTGTGTCGTCGATGTCGAATGGTTTTTCGCAAATATGACAATGCGATTCATTCATATAATTTTCTCTTTCATCATCCGTCAAATCTGTCATGGGCACAATCGTATTAAATAATGGCGCAATTTTTCTTACAAGATTCTCAAGTTCATTCACGAACCATGCAGCACAGTCAGGACCCCGATACGTGCGATACTCGCACACCGATGCGTTGTACGAACAGTGAAAATAATATCCCACACTGTATGCTTCGTGCTGCTGGTATGCATTGCAGTGTCCTTGATTGACGCTGCCGTTAACCTTCTTAAGCAAGCATTCGAAATCGGCGTAAACGATGAATGGATGACGTTCTCGGTGACAAAAATTATCAAACTTTATTAAATTATCCTCATTTGACGGTAGAATGATTGCACAGTCGTTCATCTTCGCGCAATCCTTCGAATGTTTCAATAACTTTTCTTCCGCACAAAAGTAGTGAAGACATCTACATATAAACAAAGTAGCTGCATTAGTACAAAAGAAAAAACGTATACACTAAAATATATCTTAATGTTGTGATACAAACCTGTCACAAATATAAGTTTTATGTTCCTTTTTACTGAGCTGGCGTGAAACAAGCCGGGACAGACCTTTAATCGATGCAAAGTGATGCACATTATGGTGGGGGGTCTCAAGCATCAGCAGGTTAACGTGACGAAATCTTTTGTTGGTGGTAAGTTAGAGCGGAACACACTTTTTCATATTCAAGTTCCAGAAATAAACGTTTATCGAAACATCGTTTTGACGCTCAAATTTTGGTATTTGATTAAGCGTTACTGGAAATGCGATGCCCTCCAAATTTAAAACGGTGTTGTAGTTGGGATATGATCATGGTCGATGTGCATTCACATGGACGGGATATAATGCTGCAACTATCGATCTAACAAAACATGTATCATCGTCAGCAGCCACATTTACTACCGCTCTTTTGTCCTTAATTGTTTTTGGTATGTCGGTGTAACAACCAGCATGCATCGGATTGCATTTATTGATATTTAACATCAAATGCAGAATTTTCGATAACGCCCAACCGCTGTCCCGTTCCTGAAATTCTTCCAGCAGTGTTAAGGTTGAGTTCACAACGTATTTGTCATACCAATCGTTCAAGTTCGATGTAGAAAATAATTGCTTATTTTTCGCAATCAAATTTTTCACATCGTTTTTATTATTAACGGTAAACTCCCCATAGGATACCGTATTCACTTTTATGCATGAATGATTTTGGAAAACTTCCGCTAGACGTTGGAATACTATTTTTCTAGCATCTTCCAAAAAGTTTCGTGGGTCAATATGCTCGGTGTTGATTATAATTCCTGTAGTTATCCGGTTATAGAAAGCTGATTCTACGTCCTCCCAGATAAGAGATGATGATGATGTGTGTGATTCAACACCTGTTCTCCCTTGACCTTCACCTATTTTTACAGATCCGTGTAACTCTGCTCTTAACGATTTAAATCTCGCTATCCTGGCTGTTAAACTATTTTTCAAACCAGTTGATAAGTCCTTTTCCAGTTGCAATCGTTCTATCATTAAATCAATGCATTGATTGCATTGCGCCAGACATGCGTCTCGGTCATCGTTACTACTTATGGCCGCAATACGTTGGGGTAAAAGTTGTTCTATACATGCAACTTCATTCAGTAATATTGCCTTTTGACCACTAGGATGATCATTGTTACAATGCAATGTCCTACGCAAGGCACCGATTCTTTCTTTGTGTGCTTCTATATCTCGCCGTCCTTCGACTAATAAATCGCCCCCCATTTGTAATCGATCGTCTATCAATTCAATGCATTGGTCACATTGCATCAAGCACTCGCAACGTTCATCTTCAGTATTGATGTTTATTACTCGTTGCGCCAATAATTCGGCAATGCGTTCGAGTTCTCGCAGTAACGTGGTCTCCATTTCTCTTATTCACAAACGAGTTAAGTATTCATGCACTTCTGATTATCAAACTACATATGACACGCTCTGTTCACAAACGCGTTAAGTATTCATGCACTTTTGATTATTCAACTACATATGACACACATCGCCGATTTTCTCCCATTTTTATTAAAGTCTCGATCTCATACATAGAGAAAAAGGCTCAATCTATGCTAATGATGATAGCACCCACACATACACGAATTGCCGTGTCAGATTTACTGCATCAACATAAAAACTGCAAAAATAGTTGAAGGTTATGGGGATGTCATTGATGACGGTGTTTAATTACAGTTCATTATTGCAGCGTCAACAAAAACCTCATTTCCAAGATTTGCAACGTCAACAAAAACCTCATTTCCACGACGTAGAAAAAATTCGGGTGGGGAGTTATTCATGACCATGGGGTGAGGGGTCTCATAGGTGCCAAATTTTAGTTCAAGGTCATGAGGGGTGCGGTAGGGCGTTATAGGTGACGCCAAAAATAGATTTTATCTCAAGGTCATAGGTGGGGGGGTCTCGTAGGTGTCAAATTTCAGTTCAAGGTCATGGGGTGTTATAGGTGACGCCAAAAATAGTTCAAGGTCAAAAGGGTGCTAGGCCGATTCTAACTCACTTGCGTCAGCATTTTTTTTGCTGACTCAGCATAAATTTGACACCCTCAGCAGAAATATGATACCCCCCCCACCACCCGCACCACCACCCCCGAAGGTGTCAAATTACAGTTCAAAGCGGGGGTGGGGGTGGGGGGGTATCATATTTCTGCTGAGGGTGTCAAATTTATGCTGAGTCAGCAAAAAAAATGCTGACGCAAGTGAATTAGAACCGGCCTAGCCCCACTACTACTGTGGCCCCTTTATTTGAGGTAACCCTGCACTATTCAAAGCTGTATTCACTATTCCGAGCTGTAAATGCCACTTGCAGCGCAGCTGTGCAGAAGCAGAACAAGAACAAGAAGAAATATCTCGGACTATGTGCCTGAAGCCCCTTTCCTTGAGGTAAATCTGCAAATATCTCGGAAACGGTGCTAGCTATGGCAAAATGTAAAGAGACGTTTTTTGTAGAAAATCAGATTCGCTACAATTCATCTTCTATGATATTTTTTGATCAGATGTGTAGTTTTCGAGATATATCGTAATATTTAAAAGTTCCGAAGCCGCACCACATTATAAGAATGAAGAAACACTGTGGCCCCTTTCTTTGAGGTAACTCTGCCCTATTCTAAGCTGTATTCACTATTCCCAGCTGTAAATGCCACTTCCAGCGCAGCTGCGCAGAAGAAGAACAAGAAGAAGAAGAAATATCTCGGAATACACGCGTGACGCCCCTTTCCTTGAGGTAAACCTGCAGCTATCTCGGAAACTGTGCGAGCTATGGCAAAATCTTAAGAGACCTTTTTTGTAGGAAATTAAATTTCCTACTATTTATGTTCTATGACATTTTTTGATCAGATGCGTAGTTTTGGAGCTATGGCTCCAAAAAACGCGGGACTTCACTGCGAATCGTTTCTAATTTACGAAAATTATCCTTAAATAATGTCCAATGTTTATAATTAACACTCCGACACCGGAAACACGACGTCGAAATGCCGCGTAACACGCACATCACGTTTTCGTTATTTAACAATAAATTAACATAATATTTAATCAAAAAACGACACAATAGCACTTCCGAACATATAATAAAAATGATTCTACCAAAAAACGCGAATAACTAAGCCGCTATCCACCGCGTTGAAAATCTAACCACGGAGCGACCACGAAACACGTCCGCTCTCCTTGACGCGTCGAGCGGGAATCCAACTTTTTTTTTTTCGTGGGGAAATCTTACATAAGACCCCCCGCCAGCCGTGGAGGAGGGCAGCGGGGGAGTGTCAGATTCCCACTGACTAAAACCCGACGACGACCTCCTCTGGCGTATGGCAGAGGCTCCGGGACCTGATTACTATAACTCCGGAGCCTCCCCCGCCGTGCGCTGAAAGCGGCCCTCACCGGGGGTGTAACAGCTCCCCCAGCCGGCACCAGGGGTCGCACCCGGTGCCGGCTCCATCGCGGGGGAACTGCGTGCAATGGCGGCCGGGCCCCCCAGCCCGTACCGCCTGCAGTCCCCGCGCCTCAATCTCCTCACAGGATATGGGGAGGAGCGACCCCCCGCCCGCCCGCGAAGAAGATCAGGCGCAGCACTTCGCTCCGCCTGCTTCCGGTGCCGGCTACACCCCGGGTCCGCGTGCAATGGCGCCCAAACGGGGCGCCTGCGGCCCGCCGAGTCGTCCCCCTGTGGGCTGCGGTGAGCCGTGGCCGGCCACCCTCCAGGGGGCTCCCTTGTCTCCGCTGCACCCCCCAAGCGGGGGCCAGCGCCAGTCCCAGCGTGGGAGGGAGACGCCGCTCTCCACCCGGAGTCACCCGGCCCCCCAGAGGCGGACGGAGAGGGACCCCCGATTGAGAACGGGTTCCTCACCCGCACGCCCCCGAGTCCGAGCGGGGTCCGGGCTCATTTCGCCCGGAGCGGGAGGGTACACCGCGACCCCTACTGCCCCCACAAGAAACACCCCCCGTAAAATCTCGCCAGGAAGCGGGAGGGCACGCGGGCCCTCCCGCTACACTACCCCGTCCCGCATCCATCACGCCGGGGGGACAAATAGCGAAAGCCGCCATCGCCCCCCCCCCCCGCTCCCTTATCGCGGCGGATCCCTGCGACGACGTCGCGTCCCACGTCCGCGAACTCTCCGAGCGGGCTCGTACCTTTCACGACCCCGCTCGGACCTCTCCTTGAGGGCCATGACCTCCTCGCAGAAGGTGGTCACGGCCCTCCATTCTGTCTCGCCGGCAAGCATCTGTCTCACAACGCCTGCTGGCGAGAGATCCTCCCCTATTTCTGTCGTCAGGGCGTGGCGGGCCACCGGAAACCCCGGGCAATCCGCCAGCGTGTGCTGTGCGGCGTCCTGCGTCGCCCCGCAGAGCCAACAGTGGGGGGTCCATTCCCTGTTCCCCCGGCACAGGAACTCCCAGAACACCCCGTGTCCGGAGAGCACCTGCGTGACCCGGAACGACAGGGCGCCGTGGCCGCGTTCCCGCCACTCCGATATCATGGACAGGACCGCCCCGACGCCAGCCCCCTCCGTTAGGCATCTCTGCCACCTTTCCGCCGCGACCAGTCGGGCCTGGCTCCGGTGTTCCTCGACCGCCGGGCCCGGCGGGTCCTCCCCGGCCTGGCGGAGGGCTCGCGAATGCCAGTATGTACTGGATTCGACCTCCGCCTGGTACCGGAGTGGGATGAGACCCGCCAGGACCATCGCCCCCTCGTAGGAGATCATGCAGTAGCCCCACACGATCCTGATGGCCAGCCGGCGCTCCACCCCCCGCAGCAGAGTGCAGCTATGCCTACTGACCGCCAGATAGCCGGCCCATATCGGAGCCCCGTATAGGGCTACGGACCGGACGATTCCCACGTATAGGCGGCGAACCCTCACTCCCGGCCCCCCGGGGTTGGGCAACAGGCTGCCAAGATTGGTCGCCACCTGTTCCAATCGGGAGCCAGGCGGTCGAAGTGAACATCGAACCGCCAGTGGCTGTCGAGATACAGACCGGGGTACCGAAGACCCCGGCCGATCACGATCCGGCACCCGTCGACCTCGAGCCAGAGCTGGGCCGGGGGGGGCTACCCCCCGCCGAGGCTCGGAGAACCACATGGTCTCGGTCTTGTGTGCAGCCAGCGCCAGACCCAGCGCCCGGATCGCTCTTCGCACGGTGGCGACCCCCACCTCGGCACGACGGCAGGTCCTCAACCAGTCCCGCCCGGTGGCCGGCGCCGGGCGTGCTGACACTCGGATCGGAGATCCGCAATGTCGCCCGACCACCAGTACACCGCCCTCCGGGGGGGCAGGTGCGGGGCCCGGGGCATGGCGGTGTCGCATGACGGAACCACTTGGCCTCCCCCTCAACGTCCGCGACCGGCAGGGCCGGACGAGCTGGCCAGGCCACGGCAAGGGCTGCGGCCATCAGCATGTCCTACTCCAGCCTCCTCAGCACCCTGCGACGCAGTGGCGGGCCACGCGCCGGCCGGGGGGTGGCAGGGAGGGAGTGGCCGAAAGTGATGTATAGATGATCACTCAGCGTCTCCCTCGCCGCCATCCTCCAATTTTGCACCATGAGCCAGGACGCCCAGCCCAGATCCACAATGGAATCCCCCTGGGCCCGAATGCAGGTGCTGGCGGAGCCCTTGTTCAGGAGCAGGAGCCACGCGCCAGCCGCCCAGAGCAGTACCGCCCCTCCTCTCGCGTCGGTCCTCGGGGACCCCCAGGCTTCGGCCTTGGAGTTGAAATCCCCGAGGACCAACGTCGGCCGGGTGTGGGAGCTAACCACAACGCTCCCCACCTGGTCCCGGAACTCCTCGAACCTCTCCAGGGACCAGCTGGGTGGCCCGTACACGCCCACCGCTGCTACGCCCCCCCCAGTCAACGGCCGCGAAACCCGTGCTAGGACATCGGCGGGCGGGGGAACGTGCCGACCCCCCAGGATGATGGCGACGGAGCCCTCCGCGTCGCCGAACCAGTTGGGTCGGTCCAGTACGCGGTACGGCTCCGACTCCACCGCAACCTCAATCGGCCACTCGGCCAGGGTTTGTAGCAAACGGTCCTGCGCCCCGGCCGAGTGGTTGATGTTGGCATGCAGGAACGGACCCTTAGGACCCATTGCGCGCCGGCTCCACCGCTGCCTCCACAGCTGCTCCTGCGTTGCTGGGGCCCGCTACCTCAGTGGGCGATGCAGCCGGGGACTGCTGCGCGCTCGTCTTTTTGGCGGACTTCTTCCGCCCTTTCTTCGCGGAGACCGACGGGCATCCTCTGGTCTCCATCCTGTGCCCCCCGGGCCGCCCTGAATCGGTGCAAAGGGGGCACCGCGGCGGGGCCGTACAGCCACTGGCTCGATGGTCCAGATCGCCGCAGTTGAAGCAGCGATCCGAACGATCGACCCCGCAGGGACACCGCTGCCTGACATGTCCAGTATCCAGGCAGCGGTAGCACTGCAGGGGGCGAGCCGCCAGGGCCTCGACCCGTGCTGAGGACCCTCACACCCTCCCCAGGCCACGGGGTGGGGCGCGAGTCTCCCCCACCTTGACCTCCTCCGCGGTGCAGGCTCCTCCGGTTGCCACCGCCGCTGCTACCTCCTCCCGGGTGACCGAATCGTCGAGCCCGATGAGGCGGATCTCGCCCATCTTAACTGGGCACGCCACGCTAACCTCATCGGACCCGCGGAACACAGTTTGGAGGCGGCTAGCCAGGGCCGCCGCCTTTGCCGCCCTCTCCGTCCCGGCGATCTCCAGGACGAGACCGCCGGTGGCCGCGCGCCTGGGCCGGAAATCGGGGATGCCGATCTCCGCGAGGTCGACCTCCTGCCTGGCCCTGATCATGGCCTCACAGCAGGTGATCTACGCCCCGGGCGCGACCGTTAGCGTGACGGCCGAGGTTGTGGGGGGCGGGCGAGGTGGGGCTTCTTTGTGGCCTTCTTTGTCGCCTTGCCCCCGCGGTTCCCTCCTTTCGTGCGGCCGGGGATTTGTCGTCCCGGCCGTCGTCCTCCGCCCCGTCTTCTTCGCCGGCGGCGGAGGGGGGGCCATCTCCACACCCGTCTTCTTCGCTGCCTCTGCCTTCATGGCTTTGCGGCCTACCACCTTGGACCACGCCTCAGTCTCCTGGCAGTGGTCCTCCTGGATTTTTGCCATCCTGTCGGCAACGAACGAGCCGGAGGAGGCCGTAGGGCGGGAAGGCGCGCGAGTCCCAGCCGCCCCCGAACCCTTTTTCTGGGGCTGCGGTGTTCCCCCGGATGTCGACGGATCCCCGCGCTGTTGCCTCTGCCCCTTCCCCTGCCGTCCAGAGGTGGCAGGAGGGGGACACCCGGCGGCGCCCGCCGGGGGGCGCGCTGAGCCCGCTCCCCGACGAGCTCCCGCCGGAGGTCGGCCACGCTCCGCGCGACGAGGACAGCGATGCCATCCATGAGCGCGGCCGTCCCCGACTCCCCTGCCCCCCCCCCCCTGGCAGCCGGGGCCTCGTTCTCGGTGGGGTCGTCCACGGCCCGCCCCCCTGCGGTCGCGGCAGGCGACGGTGAACGCACCGGGGCGGGGTCCTCCGTCTCCTCCAACGTGGTAGCTCTCCGACAGCTCCTCTTCGGCCGGGCCTCCTGCTCCAGCGGGGACGCCGGCCGCGAAGCCTTCCTGGTGCCAGAGGCGGCCGGGGCTTCTACCGCCGGGGGCCTCTCGCGCAGAGCCACCAGCTCCCGCCGCAGCGTCGGAGTCTCCTCCGCTTGTGACGCTATTTTGGCGTCGCGGAGCTGTAATTGGGCCCTGAGCTCCTCCGTTTCGTGGTCGTCGCGGTGCCGCGCGGCCCTCAGCCCCAGCTCGTTTACGACCGTCTTCACGTCGCGGGATGCCTCCCTGAGGGCACGGACACACGTGCCCTTCAGGTTTTTGGAGCACCCCGCGACCTTCTCGATCTACACGGCGCCCTCCATGGCGCGCGCCACAAGGTCTGGCGAGGGGAGGTGGCGCACCTCGCGCGCAATTTCCTCCGCCTCCCTCAGCTTCAGGGCCGACCGGCTTGGCTGGCGGGGGGCTGGGCCGACGTCCAGTAGCTCCCTAGTTGCCTGGAGCTCCATCTCCTCCCGCTGTAGGCGCAGGAATTCTTCGTTCTTCGCGGCAAGGACCACGTAGTCCCCCGATGTATGGGGGCGTCCCCTCTTTGCCGCAGCCGAGGTGCTGGGAGTCGTGGGCGGCACCGTGTTCACCGACCCATCCGACTCCTCCTCGCTGTCAACCGGCTGTCGCCAGAATCCCCTATCAGAGGCAGCAGAAGAAGCCCTGCTGCCCCTGGTGGATCCCGCCGACATGGGTCGCGCCCTTCTGGCCCGAGCGGGAACCGCGGGCCTCCTGGGCCTCGGCTGCGCCGTGTCCTCATCCCTCGCCGACCTGACCGTGTCAGGTTCCCTTGCCTGATTTGTCATCGTTTCGTCTCGTCCTGCGTTTTGTTTTTGGTTTGTAGAATTTTCCATGTTCGTCCCACGAGTAGGTCGGATCCTAGGTCCACCCAGGCAGAGCCGCCTTACCTGGGTAAGGCAGATGAGGTAGGTCGCTAGCGACTGATGCACCCACCAGCCACCCCTGGTGCTAACTCCAGGGGCACCCGCCTTACCGCGTGCCGCAGCTTGGGGCTAGGGATTTTTGAAGAGATTGTCATCCTCGCAGGCCGGCCGGTCAAGGCAAGCCTCCCGTTCCAGCGAAACGTGACCACTGCATTACGGTATAATTGCTAGGGCACTCCGGGTTCGCCACCCGCACCAGACCGCCACGCAGCCTGGCCCCTGGAGAACTCAACGACGCTGCAACCACCTTTTCGCCTCTCCGACCCAGTTCTTACCGGCAAGGGAGGCCCTGCCAGGATCCGTAGATCCCACCGGCATCACCCCGGGTCAGCTGCGAGTCTACTTCGACAGCAGTAAGCGCCCCCTTTTTAGTCGCCTTCTACGACAGGCAGGGGTCATCGTGCCTGTATTCCATCCCCCAGTCACAGGGGAGGTTTTGACGGGTTTTCCTTCCCTTGGTGTTTGGTCCGCGGGAGCTATTTTATTTCACTCCTACTCTACGTGCACTCCGAAAAGTGCATGGCGAGCATCCCCCTATCCGCCACCTGGGGACGCGCCACGTCGGGGTATCACCTCCCCGCCCAGCCAGTACACTTGGCCAGGTCCGTGGAACCTCTTTTTTTTTTTTTACGTGGAAGGAATCTTCGAAAGACGCCCCCAGCCCCCCTGGGGAGGAGCCGAAGGTAGTGCCGGGTTTTTACCGGCTAAAACCACCATGGCGGCCTACGCTGGGTGTTGGGGAGGGCCCCGGGACCTCTGACGAACAACACCGGGGCCCAAACACCCATGGCGCCGTGACGCCGCCTTTCTGGGGGGAGGGTCTAGCTTTGGCCCTCCCCCTACGTGCCACACTCCGCCGCAATCGGGGGCCACACCCGATGACGGCACTCCTCGTGCCGCATGCAATAGCGACCAAGGTCCCAGACCCGGCCCCCTGCGGCCCTGCGGTCCCGCATAAGTTTCGCGGGGCCTAGCGATAGGTCCATAGAACCTAATCTAACCTAACCTAACCGAACCTAACCTTTTTTTTTTTTAATATTTTGACAGCAAGAAAATACATTTACGTACGCGAGGGTGAGGAGGGGTCTCGGGCAGTGTAGGACTCAAAGGTACATACCAAAACAAGTTTCCCTGAGTTGGATCGTTACAGTACCCCAATACCCACTAAAAACTTGCTCCGTATCAGCCACAGACACCTTCGGCAACCTCAAAGGGCTTTGATGGAGAGCATACTGTGTAGCCACGATGTTTCTTACCCATCGACCGACTCGGACGACCTAAACGCGTTCAGTCGCCCGAGAACGTCGCGGATATACCCCAGCGCACCTCCGCTCATGACGCAGGCTCGTTTTGGCCGACGGTGATTTCATTTAGCCACAGAAGGTACAGAATGCATTAGGTGGGCACCCTGCAGCCGCTGTGCGTACACACCGCCGACAGTGTAAAATTTTCCTTGAAGAGTTGTTTTTCCCTATCCGTGTGTTTGCGACGCAGGAAATGGATGGGATAAGCTGAGTCGCTTGGTCATCAGAGGCCGCAACGCACATTTGGGCGAGCTAAGCCTCTCAATGGGCGAATTTCAGCCCGGGAGAGGTCGCGAAAACGCAGGAAAACTCGCAAAATTGCAAGAAAAGGAGAACCTGAGCCGCCTGGACACCAGCGACCGCATCACGCATTTGGGTGAGCTAAGCCTCTCGATGAGCGGAGTTCAGGTCTGGATTTGGTTACGCGCACTGGGGAATGTACGCATGAGAGCGAGCGAAAGGAAAGCTTGGGTTGCCTGGACACCAGCGACCGCTACGCACATTTGGGTTAGCTAAGTTTCTTAATGGGCAAATAGCAAGCATAGATGGACTCGCGAAAGAGCATTGCCAGCGCGCAACGATGCCCTTTAAAATGCGTACCGAACCGACCTGGATCGCCTGTATATCTGCAGCCAAAACACAATTTGGGTCGATGGGCGAGTTCCAGGTTAAGGATAGAGCGCGTAGGGTAATTCGTCTCCGTGGGAAGCTCGTGTGAGCTCGCGACAGGTAAGGCCGGATCGCCTGGACATCAGAGGCAGCAGCACCGGGTTGAGTGAGCTGTCCTCTTGATGGGCGAAATCCGGATTCAGGAATGGAAACGTAAGGTATCGCGTGATCGAAGGAATGTCGGTGCGCGAGGGTTCCGGGTCGCCTGGACGCCAGTGACAGCAGCACTCGTAAGAGTGAACTGGACCACCCGGCGGGCGAATTCCAGATGAAGGAGAGGATGCGAAGCGTAACGCGTAAACGAGGGAGTGCTCGTGAGAGCCCGCGAATGGGGGATGCCCGGGTCGCTTGGACACCTTCGACCGCAACACACATTTGGGTGAGCTAAATCTCTCGATGAGCGAATTCCGGGCGTGGAAGAGGACGCGAAAAGTTTTCGAACGAGGGGATGCTCATTCGAGAGCACGCAGTAGCGCTCGGTAGGCTCGTGTCGTTTGTCGCATGCATTCATCCATTCATTCAGATTCAATTCATTCGATTCTATACTACACGTATGTGAGGGTACCGATTCAATTCTATACTACACGTATGTAAGGGTACCGTAAGCGGGATGCTACGTATAGTACGTATGCAATCGGAGAATCTGAGGAGAAGAGGGTATGGCGAGAGGGACCATTAGAGCTTGGGATGCTGCGAGGAGCGAGCGCAGGGGATCAAAGAAGAAGCCGCGAATTCAGCAACCGGAGGAGAGCCGAGACGCAAGCATAATATATCCGGGATTCGAGGTCGCTGATTGGAAATTGCGTGCGCAACAAAATTAAAATTTAATTAAGTTAATAAAATGTAATTTGAAAAGTGTAATAAAGTTCAAAAAATTTATCAAAGTCTGAGAATTATCAGGAGGCTAGAATTGATGATTTGTAGTTGAAAAGCCACGTTGGAATTATAATTGAGAATTGATACGTGTCGAAACTAAATTTTTGATTGTCGTGAAGATTAAATTAAATCTAGGGGTAATTAAATACGATTTTCGCGAAATAAAGTTGATACCGATTGTTTCAAAATTTGACAACGGGAGAAGTAGGTGTTCAGGCGGTAAAGCATACATATGTTAATTTGGTTTGAAGTTTGGTTTTTAGAACCGGCGTGAGAGCTGTGAGGTTTAAGCGTCTCGTTGGGTGGATGGGAGGCGCGTGCAAACGGGCGATGCGCGGATTGCGTCAACCGCTCGCAGGTAGTGGCCAGAACTGGGTCAATGAGTCAGCCAGCGGCCAGCGAGCCGCGTTCGTGTGCGACGGGCTCGTCGTTGTCTACCTGAAAGGACTTCGCGCGCGGTTCCTTTTTAGTCGCCTTTTACGACAAGCCAAGGAGGCTGGAGACGTATTCTGTAACCCCCCGTCTCCAGGGGGGAACCTAACCTAATCTAATTTAACCTAACCTAACCTTTTTTTTTTAATATTTTGACAGCAAGAAAATACATTTACGTAAGCGAGGAACCCGTCGGGTTAGGAGGGGTCTCGGGCAGTGTGGGACTCAAAGGTACATACCAAAACAAGTTTCCCTGAGTTGGATCGTTACAGTACCCCAATACCCACTAAAAACTTGCTCCGTATCAGCCACAGACACCTCCGGCAACCTCAAAGTGCTTTGATGGAGAGCATTCTGTGTAGCCACGACGTTGCTTACACATCGACCGACTCGGACGACCTAAAGGCGTTCAGTCGTCCAAGAACGTCGCGGGTAAGCCCCAGCGCACCTCCGCTTATAACGCAGGCTATTTTGACCGACGGTGATTTCATTTAGCCATAGAAGGTATAGAGTGCGTTGGTGGACACTCTACAGCCGCTGTGCGTACACACCGCCGGAACTGTGCATTATCCTTGCAGAATCATTTTTCCCTACCCGTATGTTTCCGCAGGAGATGTGTAAGATTGAGCTGAGCCGCCTGAACACCAGCGACCGCTTCACACATTTGGGGGAGCTAAGCCTCGCGATGGGCGGATTTCGGGCATGGAATTGGTTACGCGCACTGAGGAATGCACGCATGATAGCGAGCGAAAGGAAGTCTTGGGTTGCCTGGACACCATCGACCGCAACACACATTTGGGTGAGCTAAATCTCTCGATGGGCGAATTCCGGGCGTGGGAGAGGACGCGAAAAATTTTTCGAACGAAGGAATGCTCATACGAGAGCACGCGGTAGCGCTCGGAACGCTCATGTCGTTTGTCACATGCATTCATCCATCCATTCAGTTCATTCAATTCTATACTACATGTGTGTAAGGGCGTCGTAAGCGGAACGCTACGTATAGTGCGGATGCAATCAGAGAACATAAGGGGAAGAGTAAGAAGGGTCGCGGTTCGCCGAGAGTCGGCCAGCGAGAGGAAGGTTCAGGCCGGCCGGTCTCGATCCACTGCCCGGCAGGTACAGTGAGAGGGAAAGATCGAGCTCGGGATGCTGTGAAGAGCGAGCGCGAGAGAGGGGATCAAAGAAGAAGTCGCGGGTCGGAATCCGGGAGAGAGCCGAGACGCGAGCGTAATGCGTCCGAGATTAGAGGTCACTGATTGGGGATCGCGCGTCATGTTAATGCGATTTTAATTGAATTTGATTAAATTGATGTAAGGAAATTTAAAATGTAATAAAATTCAAAATTTATCAAAATCTAAAATTTACAGAAAAATAGAATTGATGTTTCGTGTTTGAAGAACCACATTAATATTATAATTAAGAATTCATACGAACCAAAACCTTGATTTTGAAATTTGCCATGAAAATTAATTTTAAAGGTAATTAAATACAATTTTCGCGAAAGAAACTTGGTGCAGATTGCTTTCAAGATTAATCGTTGGAGAGAAAGGTAGATGTTCGCGAAATGTAGCATGTATTAAAATTGGATTTTCGAAATTTGAATTTTAGATTAGGCACGAAAGCTAGCAGTTTTAAGCGCCTCGTTGGGCGGGTGGGAGGCGCGTACTAACGGGTGATGAACGGATTACGTCACCCGCTCGGAGGTAGCGGCCGAAACTGGGTCAATGGGTCTGCCGTCGGTCGGCGTCTAAAGGGGGTGCGCCGAACCGTGTTCGTGTACAAAGGGTCCGATACTGCCGATCTGAAGGGGCTTCGCGCGCGATTCCTCTTTAGTCGCCTTTTACGACAAGCCAAGGAGGTTGGAGACGTATTCTGTAACCCCGCTCCTCCAGAGGAGGATGGGATGTAGTCTTCCACAGTAAATGTGTTAGAGCTATAAGTTTCCAGGATTAAAGATTAGTGACAAATTAAGCTTTATGATTTGGAGTTGTGAAATTGTGTTGATGTTAGACTTGAGACCCGGGAGGAGTTCTGGATTTGGATTTTAAATTGAATTTAAATTGAGGGTAGAGTTGATCGCGGGAATCGTAGTCTAAAAGTAATTAAATATACTTTGTGCGGATGCGATGTAGATGAATAAATGCTCGTTATCTTAGAATTAAAGTTATGGGGAGGCTAAAATGGGTGATCAAGGAGAAGAATAGTACTTGAAATTAAGGAGGTTCTGAGAATCTTAAATTAAGATAACATAACACATAGAAACTGAAAGATTAAAAGTAAAAGCAGATGTGTACAGTAAGAATGGGTGTGGATCCTGAGCAGAATGTAAAAGGTGAAAATAGTGGAGAAATAAAAACATAAATAAAGAAATAAATGGAGGAATAGGGAAAGAGGACGGTAGAGAACAACGAAAAACAGCCAGAAACAGCTGTAAGCGGAAAGTTTGTATAGCGGCATACGGTACATTTGGAGTTAAGCTGTACCAGGTGTCGGGTAGGGTAGGCGATAAAGTAGGTGATGGGTAATAAACGGGCAATGAGGAGCAAGGCGCTAAAGTAGGCGACGTAGGGTAAAAGCGGTGCGAGTTCGCAAGGAATAATAGAGTAATAGAGTGAAAGTACAGTGAAGCAGTAAAGCAGAGTAAGGCAGTAGCATAAACTAGGAGGCCTGCTCGAGCGACCAGAAGGAGACAAAGGAGAATGGAAAGAATAAGGAAAATAAAGAAGTCGGAGTTTTATTGTTCACGTGAAGCGTAGCTGACAAAAAATAAATATGCAGGGGCACGCTGACGGGCGCGGGAGTCATGTGGGAAAAGTACCCGTGCCTGACTATCAAGGTGTAGTGTGTGTGTAGGAGATGCCGCATGGAGGGAGCTACATATTCGCGTACAGCAGGAGGGTCCAAAAAAATAGAGTAGATAGGGTCATGGTTCGTCGAGAGTCGGCCAGCAAGAGGAAGAATCGGGCCGATCGATCTCGCTCTACTGCCCAGCAGGTACAGCAAGAGGGAAAGATCAGGCACGGGATGCCGCAAAGAACGAGGGCCGGGGGGGAGATCAGAGAAGAAGCCGCGAGTTGGGATCCGGAGGAGAGCCGAGACGCGAGCATAATGCCTCCGAGATTAGAGGGCGCTAATTGGAGATCGTACGCCGCAGAAAATGCGATTTAAATTAAATTTGATTAAATTGATTAAGATGTAATTTGAAAAATGTAATAGAGTTCAAAGTTCAACAAAATCTAAAATTGGCAGGGAACTAGAATTGGTGATCCGCAGTTGAAGACCGCGATAATATTATAATTGAGAGTTGATACGGGTCAAACCTTGAATTTTAAACTTATCATTAAATACGGAGGTAATTAGATACAATTTCCGCGAGAGAAAGTTGGTGCGGATTCCTTTCAAAATTTGTTTCCAGAGAGAGAAGTAGGTGTTCGGAAAAAGGAGCATATCTTAGAATTGTTATCAAGATTGGAATTTAAGATTAGACGTGAGAGCCAGAAGTATTAGGGCGCCTCGTCAGGCGGATGAGAGGCACGTACAAGCAGGTGATGAGCGGATTACGTCACCCACTCGCAGGTAGCGGCCGGAACCGGGTCAACGAGTCACCCATCGGCCGGAGTCCGAAGGGATGCAAACGGGCCTCATCCGTGCATGTCGGCTTGTTGCCGCCTATCTAGAGGGGCTAAACGCGCGGTGCCTTTTAAGTCGCCTTTGATGACAGGCTTGGGAGGCTGGAGACGTATTCTGTAACCCCCGCCTCCAGGGGAGACTTGATTCTATACTTCCACAGCAAATAGGATCTGATATAATCGAAAGTCTGGTCTATGCTTTATTAAGTCAACACCCTTGACTGTTATTGATCAGTGAGTGCAATTGAGTTAATTGTAATTTATTCACGTTATTAATGTTGACTTGATTAGGTCCTTTCATCGAAGGCTTGGTAAGTTTTGGGTTGCCGGGCTTTGTTGAAGACGACCACGAGACCCCTGCTTCGATCGAGGGGAGGCGAGAAAGCGAGGGGAGTGTGCCGAAGCGCGTGTCTCGAAAGCGGGGCTCAAGGGTGAGGGACTACCCCTCGCAGGTTCCCCCAGCCACAACGATTGCCGGCCGCTCTGGATATAAATTGGGGCACCTCGTAGGGGCCTTCATATAGTACATTTCTAACTGGGGAAGTCGCTAGTTCGCAGTGTTTGTGGTGCTCCGAATCGAAGCTTGGAGCAATACGCGTGTGTCGATACGTGCGCCGTGGTGCAGTGAGGGGTTATTGTGCATAACTAAGCGCAGCAGGTCAGCACAGCACACCACAGCACATTGCTCATCCTCGCAGCGAAAAGGACCCGCTGTCACCGACAACGCCCACGCGCCAACGCGTGTATAGCAGAGGCGGGTGAAGAAGAAGAGGAAGGAGGAGTAAAACAGAGGAAGAGCGACGCGGCCGATCACTATCAGTCATCCTACGACAAGCATCGCTGAGTAAGTAAGTATTGAGTGATCATTTGTCGATTAACCATTATCGCACCATTCTTGTTTGTTCAGCCTGCCCGTTTAAACACTACTATTGTTGCTGATGTCCGTGTTAGTTCCGCTGCCGTTGCTCCTATTAATACGTAGCTGGATAGTCCTTGATCGTCAACCATGCTGGATATTGGCCGAGTGCCGACTGTAAATAGCTGTTCGGTTTGCCGGTGTCCTGATACTAATTGCTTAGTCCTATCCTTACTCTTGATGAAGTTGATTGAATTAGTTCGATCTTGACTAGCTTAATTAATTAAATATATTCAGTTAAATCCTGGCTTGGCTTGACTTCGCTTCACGTTGTCGAGTGGTTCCATGACTTGTTTCTAAGTCGGGTCAGGTCAGCCTGCTGTCCCGCTTCATCCTTGGATTGTGTTGCGTGAGTTGAACTAAGTTGATAGGGCAAGGCGGAGAGGGAGGGCGATGCACGCAGATTGATGAGAGTCAGTTGAAACAATCCCTTCCGTGCTACAGTTGTTCCCTTTTCTCCCCCTCTTTGCCCCCTTTTTTTTTGCTCCCTTCCCTTTTTCCTTCCTTTCTCTTATTCTCTTTCCCTTCCTTTCTTTTCCCCCCTTTGATTCAGATTTAAGTTATAGATCATAAGTCACTTGCTTCGCTTTCCGAACCCATGTTACTCATTGTTTGCTGTGGTTTAGGATCCTTGTACCGTGAGGGTCATAACCGGGGTTGTCATTGCCGTTACAAGTCGCAGTGAGTGTTGATCACTGCCTTGTCAGTTCAGTTCGCCTTAAATGTAGATCCTTGTACTTAAGAGTGCCCGTTTCCTTTTGTTCCGATAGCTACGTTACTGTGCTGCTAAATCTCGGAGCCGAAGAAGGATGAGAAGAGGAAAACATGTCTGCATTCAGCGTACTGCAGATCAATTTAAACAGATGCCGCGCGGCACAGGATCTCTTGTGGCAGGCCGTGAACGAGTTTCGCGCGGATATAGTCGTCATCAGTGAGCCGTTTAATCCTCATCCGAATTGGCATCAGGACAGGAGCAGCTCAGCCTGCGTGTGGTATACGAATCGTAGCTGCGACATGGGGGTGACTAGAAAGGTGTTTGAGACTGACGGATGCGTGGCATTGGAGACTCGCAAGTTTGTGATAGTGAGTTGTTACTTCTCACCATCACTGACTATAGAAAGCTTTGAAGGTCAATTACGTGGTCTTGCGACATGTCTGTCAACTGTTAGGAAACCGATTATAATCGCCGGGGATTTCAATGCCCGCTCTCCGCACTGGGGATCAGATCGCGTGGATTCACGCGGTCACCGTATGATGAATTTGATCGAGCAAGCAGGGCTGATGCCCGTGGCAAGTCAAGGAGGCCCGTCATTCGAGCGTGGTGGCGTGGGTTCTCCAATCGATGCCCTTGCGTGTAGCTACAGCCTGCACGGTCGAATATCTAGGTCCACAGTGTCCACGCGCTATTCGGGGTCGGATCACCGCTATCTTATTCATCGATTTAAAGCGAGACCAGAGGCTATTGGTTCGCCCGAGGATTCTCTTTGGCAGGCGAGACTAGGTCACCCGGACATGGAGGCGTGGAGGGAAATAGTGAGCGGCCAGTTACCGATGCCAGGATCCCTGGATCCAACAGTTCAACGTAGTCAAGAGAAAGGAGCTGCAGCAGCCGGTCCATCGGAACAGTCCGCGCTACCGCCGCTGTGCACCGTGGCCGAAATTGATGAAGTGATTGAGGAGTTAGAGACGCTCTTTCAGTCAACCCGTCCACGATTGCCGACCCGCAAGAGGAGGAAAATACAAAATGTACCATGGTGGAGCCCGGAGATAGCAGATCTTTGTCTCCAAGCAAAGCGTCTCCGCCACCGCTGGCAGAAGGTGGCTCGCCGGAGCCCGACGGCAGCACGACAGCAGGCGCACCCGTATCGCATGGAGATGCTGGAAAGCCGACGTGCCTTATCCTTGGCATTGCGTCGAGCTAAAGAGGCATCGTGGGGTGAGATGGTCTCGAATATCGAAGAAGATCCGTGGGGGAAACCCTACAAGGCGGTCATGAACCGTCTGAAGGGGAAGTCGCCCCAGGTTCGCCTCAACCGAGAGGAGTTCCACGCAACGGTGTCCGCGCTTTTCGTGGTGGAGCAGGAGCGACAAGAAGAGGCTGCCATCCCAAGGAGTAGTGCAGCAGAAGAAGAGGAGGAAGGCGATGCAAGAGGAGAAGAAGCAGCGCAGGCTTCATTGATCTGGCCTCGTCAGGACGGAGCGTCAACGTCGTCGGCATCCAACGCACGCGAGATCGCGGGGGTAGCCGCAGGGCCAAGCGCTGTTCATCCTAACACCAGAAGGAGATGCTGAAGCCCAGGGGAGGGCACCTCGCGCCAGGGGGACGTGTTCACGAACGAAGATGTGAGGTACGCAATGGGGATGTTGAAGAAAGGAAAAGCTCCGGGTCCAGATGAAATCCCTGGCGAGGCCGTTCACGTTCTGCGTAACACTGCATCCGGCTGGGTTTGTGCCCTTTTCAATTCCTGTCTGAGGCTAGGATACTTTCCAAGGGCTTGGAAAGTAGGGCGTCTGGCTTTAATACCGAAGGCCGGGAAAGCCTGTAATTCTCTCTCCGACCTTCGACCGCTTTGCATGCTGTCAGACATGGGGAAGTGTTTCGAATATGCTTTGCGCGTGTTAATGCTAGAAGCGATTCGCCTATCTGGAGGGCTGTCGGTGCGTCAATTTGGGTTCACGGAGGGCAGATCAACTCATCAGGCGATGAAGGTGGTCATGTCGGAGTGGGATCGTGCGCGCAGAGGGCGAAATCACTGTCTGCTAATTACCCTGGATGTGAAAAATGCATTTAATACAGTGCGTTGGGACCGCATCCTGGCTGCAGCCGAGCGTCGTGGGTTTCCGACGATAATAATGGACATGTTACGTAGCTATTTAAGCGAGCGAAGAGTGGGAACCCGGACGCCCAGCGGTGAGTGGGTGGCAGCAGCTGTATTTGGTGGGGTGCCACAAGGATCAGTGTTGGGACCACTGTTGTGGAACCTATCGTACGACGAGCTGCTGGAGGTGCTGCTGCCACCAGACGTGACAACCATGGGTTTCGCGGATGATATGGCGCTGCTCATAGTAGCCCGATCATCAGACAGAGTGCGCGAGCTGGCAGAACATGCCTTACGTGTGGTGGGGGCGTGGTACGAAAGAGAGAGACTGGTTCTCGCGAAAGAGAAAACTGAAGCAGTGCTCTTAACTGGGCGGCGCGTACCCGACGGACTTGTACTATCCTACGAGGCCGCGATAATCAGGACATCGCGCTCGATTAGGTACCTTGGTGTGATGTTCAGTAATAGCAGACTCTTTCATACTCAAATGAGCCGGGTATGTGAGAAGGCAGTGAAAGTAGCGCAGCACCTCTCGTGGCTGCTACCGAATCCACGAGGATGCGTTCCGAAACTGCGTTTGCTGTATTACCGAGTGCTAGAATCTATAGTTTTGTATGCGTCTCCGGTATGGAGCGAGGCGGTGGAGTACGGATGTGTGAGACAGCGATTGAGGTCGACACAGCGGTTGGGGTTACTGCGCGTGACACGCGCGTATTGTACCGTTTCATCCGAGGCATTGTGCGCGCTGTCAGGTTGCATGCCGTGGGACTTGTTAATAAGGCCCAGGGCCGCTTTGTATGAGTACGAGGAGGCGGAGGACCCGGAAGAGCGCGTGAATCTGCCGCAGGCGGTGGAATATGACACCTTCGATCGCAGCCAAACTCGATGGACAATCTCGGAGAGCGGCGCCTGGACTCACAGGCTGATTCCCAACATCGAGGCGTGGGTGGAGAGCAATGGAGCACGTTACCTTACCTATAATCTAAACCATCATCGATGACAGGTCACGGATGCTTTGCTCATTATCTCCATCGGATAGGAAGAAGTCCGTCCCCGAGCTGCTGGTTTTGCGATCCTCCAGTGGACGATGATGCTTGCCACACAGTGTTTGTGTGTGATCGTTGGGCAGTGCAACGAACACTTCTATACCTGGAGGTAGGGGACCTGACTCCAGAGTCGTTTGCAAGCTGTCTTCTGGATAGACGAAGGCGACGCTCTCGCATATCGTTTGTGACCGAGGTGATGACCAAAAAGGAGAGTGTGGAGAGAGCAAGAGAACGCGCAGGGTTAATGGTGCCTCGTCGAGTCCGCTGGCGAGGCTCCCGTCACTCCCGCGGCACACGCGGATCCCGGGCGAGGGGTGGCCGCGGGCTGCGGCTGAGGCCAGACCGGCAAAATTAATGGCATTAGTGAGGGCAAGCCAAACGCACGCACGTACTCAACCCGACCACCTAATTATGTTTGCGAGTATGTGAGTTAAGTATGTGAGTTTAGTATGTGTATTATTGTATCTGTATGTTTATCTGTGAATTTATATGTCAAGAAAACATTTGTAAGGGAAGGTAAGGAGTTACGTAGAATGTTATTAATAAATGGACGCCTTGCAGGCATTATTGTTTGATCATAACTTAATGTTTGTGTTTACCCAGTCCAGTAATAGGAATGCTGTACTCGTGTCATAAAATAGGGCACATATACAGAAGTTCGAAGGTAGGGTTCACTCATTGAGTTGATCATTACCGGCACAATCGATGCCAAGTATATTATTCGCGTGTCTGGAAAATTGAGGCGAAGTCGTACTCGTGAGGCCACGCTGAGCGAGAGCAGGGAGGAAGGGAAGCCGCGAATGAGCACTTCCGCACGGGCCTCTTGCCAAGCCATACAAAATCCGACTTAAAAATTTAATGGGTGCAGTATGCAGGCCTGGCAGTCCGAAGCCGGGTTAACGAGTTCCGTCACCTTTGGCAACTAGCAGTTGGGAAGGGCCCACACGGGGAGTACGGTAAGGAAAATCAACCGCGGATCGGAGTCCGGGAGAGGGTCGGGACGCGAGCTTAATACGCCTGAAACTCGAGGTCATCAATTGAAAATCATGCTGTGCAAAATGCGATTATGATTAAATTAATGAAACGCAATCTTGAAATAGTCAAAAATTCTAAAGTTGACAAGGAACCAGGGTCAATGATTCGTAGTTGATGGACTATGTTAGTATTATGATTGAGAATTGAGAAGAGTCGTAGATTTGATTTAACTTATCATAAGAATAAAATTAAGAGGCAATTAATACAGTCCCGCGAAGGCAATTGATGCGAATCTTTCTCAAAATTAAGCGTTGCCAGGGAGACAGGTAGGTATTCGAACAATGAAGCATGTATTAGAGTTGAGTTTTCATGACTGGATTTAAAATTAGGCGTGAGAGCTAGAAGTTTTAAGCGTCTCGTCAAGCGGGTGAAAGGCGCGCACCGGCGGGCGATGAGCGTATTAAGTCGCCCACTCGCACGTAATGTCCAGAACTAAGTCGATGAGACGACCATCGGCCGATGTAAGAAGAACTGCAAGCGAGCTGCGTCCGTGTACGACGGCCTGAAGGCGCCAATCTGGAGATACTCCGCGCGAGGTCCCTTTTTAGTCGCCTTTTACGACAAGCCAGGGAGGCTGGAGATGTATTCTGTAAACCCCGCCTCCAGGGGAAATTCAATTCCATATTTCAAATCATAGCCCAGCAAAGAACCAGGACACGAACGTGATGAGCCTGGAGTTTGAGGTTGCCGATTGACAGTCGTGCAGCGCAGGAAATGCAATTATATTTAGGTTGATAGAATGTAGTTTGCAGATAAGAGTATGTTATATCTATACTAGTGATTAGAAGTTGAGAGGGATTCGTAAATTGAGTTTTGTATTAACGTGGGAGTTGAAGCTAAGGGGCCATAAATGTAAGTTCACAAAATAGGCTGCTGATCACTATTTCAGGATTTAGAATCAGCAGAATGCTAGAAACGATGTTCGCAGAGTGAAAGGTTACATTAGAGTTATGAGAGGTTTCGTACTCTGGTTTTAGGTACATATGTGAGCTAGAAATTAGATTTAAGATTGGATGGATTCAACCGTTGATGAGCCGGTAATCGCAGTTGGTTATTTCCCTAGCTGCTTGCCCAAGCAGTTGCACAATTGAAGTTAGAGTATAATTGAGACTTCAGCAGGTCAGAGATCACCCGCACCGCGTGAGCCACTCGTTGGAGGCGAAGCGCCTCATCAAGAGATGGGAGAAACATGCGGACGAGCGACGAGCGAATTCCGCCGCCCGCTTGCGGGTGATGATAAAAACAGGTCAGTGGATCAGCGATCAGTCAACGTCCAAGGAGTGTGGCCAAGTCGCGCCCATGCACGTGAAACCCGCCGTTAGCTATAATAAGGACTTCGCGCGCGACCCCTTTTGCTTCATTTTTAACGACGTCGGGCCAAGGAAGCTGGGGACGGGTTCTACAATCCCCGCCTCCAAAGGGAGTTCAATTCAATTAATACAGTTCTCTACTTTGCTAGTTGGTCGGACAGACGAGCCATAGTGCCACAGGAGATATAAGAGATATGAAAGAAGCATTCATAGATTTAGGCTATACTTGGTTACATGAGGGTTTAGCACAATCGTTTGCATATTTCTGACAGAGAGCCCGAAACTTGGTGAGCAGACGACAGCTTCCAGAAGCCATCGCCGGTTTGTAATTGTTAAGGTATATGTCATGGAAAAACTCCACATCCTACAGATGTTAGGAAACAGTCAAAATCTGTTCCCTTTCACTTTTATTGCACTTCAGGTAAACTAAGGTTTGGAGACGCCTGCGAGTTTCCAGGTATGTTTTTGTACGAACTGTCGCCGTATTTTGCTTAGTTCTAATTGTGCGCCCGTCTTGTACAGAAGTCTTCTTTCCACCGTTTCTAAATATATATAATTATTTACACACTATACTCTAGGCGAGTATTTATTTCATAACCCTTCAACAGGTTATGGGCCCAGATTTTCACACAAGTTATCAGTGTAAATAATTCGATTAGAAAGTGCAGTGAGTTGTGCAAAAATTGAAAATGGAGTCTATGAGTTTAAAAATAGAAAAGCTCCGTGACAGTGATAATTGGCTTCAATGGCGTTTCGTTATACACACATTGTTAGACGAAGACGATGATACGCTTAATGTGTGCGAAGGAAAACTGGAGCGTCCAGCTGAAGACTCAGTAAATTATCAAGTCAACCTACAGAAGTTTTTAAAGGCTGATAAAACAGCTCGCAGGTTGATCATGACATCAGTAGAGAAAAAACCTCTTGACTTACTCTTGAGTTGCACAACTGCACGAGAGATGTGGAAGAAAGTTAATGCAGTTTACGATATGAAGTCTGACGAAAATTTATCAATTGTGCAAAAACAATTTTTTGATTTTAAGTGGGACTCTGGTGAAAGTGTTAGTCATAACTTGGCAAAAGTTGAACAGCTAACGACTAAAATGAAGAGTCTTGGTGGTGCAGTTCCGGATTCCATGATATTGACACGCATATTGTCAATATTACCTAAGAAATTTAATCACTTTCATAGTGCGTGGGATTCCGTGGAAGATAGGAAGAAAACTCTTAAAAATTTGACGGCGCGATTGATGACTGAGGAAGTTAGAACTCATGAACAGGATAGCTCCGAGGACATGGCTGTGGCATTATTGATGAAATGAAGGTCGTCAAATACATCGTTTTCGAAAAATAATTATAACCACAGACCGAATCAAGATGAGCGTCGAAAGAATAGTTTTTCTGGATGTTATACGTGCGGCAAAGCAGACCACATCCGAAAAGATTGTATTGGTTGCAACATATGTGGATCAAAAGGACATCTCAGCAGGAACTGTTTTAAGAAGAATGGAAATTTCCGCACACGAAGCAGCGGTGGCGTACATACAGTGCAGCAGACTTCGACCTCGGCCTACAAGCAGGCCTTTGTAGGAAGCAGCAGCGAATTCAAGGGCGAAGACATCTGGCTGGTCGATTCTGGAGCAACCGATCACATGACACACCGACGAGATTTCTTCAGCGACTTCGAGAAATTTGAAGAGCCGATTACCGTTCGATTAGGTAATGGAGAGCTTACTCCTGTGTATGGAAAAGGTAACGTTGAAATTGAAACATATGTAGATGGTAAATGGATACCGGGTATTATGTACAACGTTTTATTTGTACCGCAGTTAAGCCAAAATCTGTTTTCAATAATTACCGTTACTAGGAAAGGGGTTGATCACGCGATTACCGAGTATGGAGAAAAATGTGTATTTTCACGCGACGGAACAGTTATAGCGACCGGCTCTATTTGGGGTGATTTGTTCAAAGTAAATTTACGCGTTGTGACACCGAAAAAATGTAATTTGGCTGGAAATGTTAATAGCGAAAAAGGAGACATTAAATCCTGCAACGAAAGCTTACAGGTATGGCACGAAAGATTATGCCATCAAAACTTTAAACATGTAAAATTTTTTTTGAAAAATAAGGGGATTCATGTAATAGAAGATAGCGTTTTTTGCGAAGGGTGTGCGTATGGAAAACATCATAAACTTAGTTTTCATAATAGAAGCGATCGTGCTACGAAATGTCGCGAGATTATACATGCCGACGTATGTGGGCCGATGGAGCATGAATCGATTGGCAAGAAACGATATTTTCTCATTTTTAAGGATGATTACTCTGGGTTTAGACAAATTTATTTTATGCAGCAAAAATCAGAAGTAATTGATAAGTTACAAATATTTTGCAATGAAATTGAAAATCTGTTCGGGGAAAACATAAAAGAAATTCACAGTGATGGCGGAAAAGAATTCAAGAATAGGCACGTCGAGCGTTATTTGTGCAGTAAGGGCATAAAACATACCCTAAGTGTTCCGTATACACCTCAACAGAATGGTGTCGCAGAGCGGGAAAATAGAATTATAGTCGAGGCTGCGCGGTCAATGTTATACTCCAAGCCGGAATTACCTTTGTCCTTATGGGCTGAAGCGACGAATACAGCTGCGTATGTCATTAATAGATCGGGACCGTCAAAACAGTCAGGTCAGACCCCCTATGGATTATGGTATGGCAAAGAGGCAAATATACAGAATTTTAAAATTTTCGGAACAGAATGTTTTGTTCATATACCGCATCAAAAGAGAAGAAAACTCGACAGAAAAGCTGTAAAAGGGTATTTAGTAGGGTATATTGAAAATTGCAAGGGGTATCGCGTTTATGTGCCTAGTTTACAAGACGTAGTGTTGAGCCGCGATGTATTATTTAAACCGGAGAGACTAATAGCAAATAACGTTGATGTAAATACATTTCAAAGGAGCGACAAGGTCAGGGAAAATTTAGATATTGTTGAGAGTACAGATAGTTTAACAAATACAGAAGTCGATATAGAAATCAATAACAGAGAAGATCCAGTACAACAGCCTTTGCAATCTTCAATCGAGAATGACAACGTAAGACAGCTTCGTGATAGGCGAACGATCAAACAGACAGAATTTTACGGCTGCCCGGTTACTTTTCGTGCAGAAAAATTACCTTCTGATTATAGGGAAGCAGTTAATTATAATGAGAGAGATTTTTGGATTAATGCTATGGAAGAAGAAATGGATGCTTTACGTGAAAATCAAACGTGGATGTTGGTTGAAAAACCTGCAAATCGGAAAATTATTAGTAGTCACTGGGTTTTCACAAAGAAAACAAATCCCGATAATACAGAACGATTTAAGGCGCGGTTAGTGATAAAAGGATGTTCGCAAATACAAGGGCTTGATTATTCAGAAACATTCAGTCCGGTAGTCCGTTATGATACCGTGAGATTTTTATTAAGTATCGCTGCGTGTAATGGTTTGAGTTTGGGTCAGTTTGACATAAAGACCGCGTTCTTGTATGGAAATTTAGACGAGGAGATATATATGAAACAACCTGAAGGATTTCATGATGGAACAGCAAGTGTCTGTAAGTTGTTAAAAAGTTTATATGGGCTGAAACAAGCTCCGAGATACTGGACCGAACATTTTAGCAATTTTATTAAAAGATTTGGGTTTAATAAAAGTTCAGCCGACTCGTGTTTTTATATCTATGATGAAAACGATGGAAAAATGTTTCTAGCGGTTTATGTTGATGATGGGCTTGTGGCAGCGTCGCACGATCATTTAATAGATAAACTGATTTTTGAACTAGGTAAGAATTTTAAGATGACAAGCACGAAAAACGTAACGAATTTCCTTGGGATAGAAATTTACAGACTGAGAAACGGATCAATTTTCATTAGCCAAAGTAAATTTATTGAAAACATTGTTCGAAAATTTAATTTAACAGACGCAAATTATGTATCAACTCCAATAGAGGTTGGTTGGGATGCGAGCGATTTTATTAAAGACAATTGTAGTGATGTACCGTATCGTGAAGCCGTGGGTAATCTAATGTTTTTACAAACAATAAGTAGGCCGGATATAAGCTTTGCTGTGAATATAGCATCAAGAGTGTTAGGTAAACCAACTAAAGCGCATTGGTCACTTGTGAAACGAATAATAAGATTTTTAAAAGGTACCGTCGACGTAGGTTTATTTTATAGTAAAAATGGAAATTTCGAAGCGTACATTTTGGAGGGGATAAGGAGACTCGAAAATCAACATCTGGCTTGGTTTGTAAATTTGCGAATGCATCAATTGTGTGGCAAAGTAAGCGACAACAATGCATATCATTACCAACGACTGAAGCCGAATATGTAAGCGCAGCGTCAGCGGCAAAAGAGATTGTTTGGCTAAAAAAATTGTTTAATGATTGTAAAATGAATGATGTTGACTATACGTTGTATGTAGATAATATGAGTGCGTTAAAATTGTTTAAAAATCCTGAATTCCATCAAAGAACTAAGCACATAGATATTAAGTTTCACTTTGTGCGTGATCTGTATGAAAGAGGTGAAATTAATGTTAAATACATTAAAAGTGAGGAACAAATAGCCGACATTTTCACGAAAGCATTAGCGAAACCGAGATACATTTATTTAAGTAAGAAATTAGGCCTCATAAGTAAGAGAGATATTACTGACAATGAATGAATTTTTACTAGAAAACAAGGATGCAGAGTTTTAGGAGGAGTGTTAAGGTATATATCATGGAAAAACGCAGAGGGAGAATCTGCGGGCCGTCCGTCCTTTCGGAGGAGGACCAGCCGCCCTTCCTTTCAAATCGAGGGGAACACCCCCTGCTCCAAAGCGGCGCTGAAGAGGCGGCACAGCCTCGGACCTAGGACGCCGGACGCGATAACCCAGGCGCTGCCGGGGATGCCGTCCAAGCCCGGGGCGGTGTTCTTGGCCCCGAGCCTTCTGACGGCATCGTCCAGCTCCTCCTCCGCGACCCCCAGTTCGTCGGACCAATCCAGCTCCTCGTGGTCCGGCGAGGGGCGGGTGTGTTCCCTCTATCGTGGGAACAAGGTGTCGACTGCCCGTCCCAAAAACTGGGGGTCGAGGCTCTCCATGACCGGGGGCGCCCAGGGCTTAAGCTTGCCCATCACCATTTTTTATGGGCGCCCCCATGGGTCCTTCTGGAGAGAGCCTAGGAGCTCGTCCCATGCCTGGGATTTAGACTCCCTGATGGCTGCCTGTTGGGCAATCTCCAAAACTCGGTACTGCCCGTACAGATCCTCCTCCCTCGCTGGGTCGCGGAATGTCCTTCTTCTGCGGGCCCTTTGCCACTGGCGACGGGCTGCGAGACAATCTCGTCTCAGATCACCAATTTCGCCCGTCCACCAGTAGGCGGCCCGCCTGGGGAGATTCTTGGCCCGGGGCATGGCGGCGTCACACACCGCCATCATGGCTCTCCGGAACCATTCTACCTCCTCCCCAATGTCCGCAACCGGCCCGGCAGGTGTTGGCAGCGAGGCCAGAGCGAGCGCTGCAGCCATCAGCACGTCCTCGTCCATCCTCTTCAGCGCCCATCGTAGCGGTGGTTGTAAGGTCGAGGCGGATGTATAGATGGTCACTAGGTGCGACCGCCTCTTCCACCACCCTCCATCTCTGCACCATACGCGCGGCCAGGGGAGTAGCGAAAGACAGATCGACTAGAGACTCCCCCTGGACACGCACGCAGGTGCTAACGAAGCCCACATTGAGCAGGTGGAGTCCTAGCCCCGCCGCCCAATTTACGACCGCCCTGCCTCTCGCGTCTATCCTCGGGGAGTCCCAAAGTGACGCATGGGCATTAAAGTCCCCGAGGACTAGCACTGGCCGGGGGGAACAACGGGAGACGAAGTCCCGCACCCGGTCCAGGTACTGTTCATATTGCGCGAGAGGCCATCTGGGCGGGGCATAGAGCCCCACCACCGCTATTTCACCCCACAGCACTCCGACGAACCCCCGGCCCCGTTCCAGTGGGGCGTGGTGTGGAGGTACTGCGGTGTCCATAATCGCCGCGGAGCCGTCCTCGTCCCCGAACCAATCTGGTCTATCGAGGACTCGGTACGGCTCCGCGGCCACCGCCAACCCTGCCTTCCACTCGGCCAGGGTTTGGAACAACATCTCCTGAGCCCTGGCCGAGTGGTTCAAGTTGGCCTGAAGTACAGGGCCCTTGGGCCCCATACCTAGGCTTTACGAGCCGCCTCCGCGGCATTTTTACTCGCCGACTTGGCAGGGGGATTTTTCTTGCCCCCCTTCTTCGACTCCGCAGGCTTGGTCCTTGATGCCTGTTCCTTGGGGGCTGTTTCTGCCCCTTCAACGGCACTCTTCTTCTTCCTCTGGGAGTAGGAGGGGGCACAACCTTTTCCCCCAATCGATGCCCAGCGGACCGCCCCAGGTCCGCACAGACGGGGCACCGCGGGGTGGCGCTACACTTGCTGGCCACGTGGCCCGACTCTCCGCACGCATAGCAATGGTCGGACCTATCAGCTTCGCAGGTGCATCGCTGCCTGACATGCCCTCTTTCCAGGCAGCGTTAGCACTGCAATGGCCGCGGTGGTAGCGCCTGTATTCTGGCCGAGGAACACCAGACCAGAACCCTTCCAGAGGCGGATAACTTTTTGAGTGCCGCTAGAGGGCATCTCGCCCAGACAGATCCCATCCTTCGGGGGGGGGTGCGAATCGCCCCCATTTTAATTTCTTCAGCGGAGCAAACCCGCGCAGCGGCCAATGCGGCCGCAACCTCCGCCGGGGTGACCGAGTTGTTGAGACCGGTCACCCTAACCTCGCCCATTTTTATGGGGCGGGCAACCCTTACCTCCGTGCCACTGAACACCTGGCGGAGTCGATCAGCCAACTTGGCAGCTTTCTCCGTTCTGTCCTCTCCAGGTAACTCGAGGATCAAGCCACCGGTCCGAGCTCTTCTGGGCATCAACTGCCAGAATCCGTAGATCCCACCGGCATCGCCCCGGGTCATCTGCGAGGCTACTTCGACAGCAGCAAACGCCCCCCTTTCAATCGCCTTGTACCACAGGCAGGGGTTACCGTGTTTGTATCCTATCCCCCAGTCACAGGGAGGTTTTGATGGGTTTTCCTTCCCTTGGTGTTTGGTCCGCGGGAGCTATTTTATTTCACTCCTACCCTCCATGCATTCCGAAAAGTGCATGGCGAGCATTCCCCTATCCGCCACCTGGGGACGCGCCACGTCGGGGTATCACCTCCCCGCCCAGCCAGTACACTTGGACAGGTCCGTGGGTCCCCCTGAAACCTTTTTTTTTTTTTTTTTTTTTGGTTTAGTTGGAAGCGAAAATGCGTTTGCGCACGCGCGGGTTGGTTCCCCTTCTCGTCTATTCGCCTAGACGGGACCCGGGCAGTGTGGGACTCATGTCCGCCCTGGCAGCCTGGCGCCCGTGAGGTGAGGGCAAACCCAAAGAGGCAACGCCAGAAGGGGCAACACCTGGCAACCCAACCCTTAAGGGTTGAGTTTAGCCCAAGAGTAGGCCACAGCCCTGAAGGGGCGACCTAGACGGGCAGCCCAGAGTGGGCACTCCCGAGGCTGAACATACTACCCACGAAAACCTCTCCCCTAACGTGGGCCGCCGGCACCTTTTCACTCGTTAGAATTCATAAAGGAATACCAGCGTATAGCCACAACGACGCTTCGGCACTTCAACGCATTTCGCGTTATTGCGGCCGCCCGCAAAAACGCCATGCGCTAGGCACATGGGGTATCTGCGGATCCACTCCGTTGCACCTCCGATCCCGCAGTCGGACATTTTCAACCTGTACGGTAAGGCACAGGATTTTTCTTCGGCCACGACCAGGAACCGAAGTAAGCCCATTCCGGGTGGTCGCGCCATGTGTTCACCTGCCAGGGCAGGAGCTTGCTCTTCGACACGGCCAGGAACCGGGACATCGTATCTCCACGGCTGACCGTGTCCATCTTCGTCCACCATGGTTCGTTGATAATGATGATGTGGCTTATCCTAGATGTCATCACGCCCACCGGACCTTCCACGGGGACAGGCCATTTTTCTTCGGCCACGACCAGGAACCGGAGCTCCTGCTCAACGGGTGGTCGCGCCATGTGTTCACCTGTTTTAACAGGGCTTGCTCTTCAGCACAGCCAGGGCCCGGGGCGAGTCCTTTCCCCGGTTGACTGTGCCACATCTTGGTAGGCTGCAATCCTCGATGACCTGTCCCATACATACTTTACACACACACACACACGCTCATGACAAGCATAGCGCTTCGAGTAGCGCTTCGAATGCCCCAAATATGCAACGATAAATAATGAATAAATAGTGAGTAAAGAATAAATGAATAAATAAATGAATAAATGAATGAGTGAATGAATAAATAAATAATGAATAATGAATAGGAATTAATAAGCACATGAAGCCCATGAATAGAATAGAGGAGCCCATACATTCAATAACAGCTGTCATAATCAGCATACTAAACATACTAAACAACTGGTTAAATCAAATCACAAATACAACGGGAAATAAATATATACATGCATCTAATGCATCTAATGCAATAGAGCAGTTAATGAATAGTTAACAGTAAAAGAAACAGTAAGCAATATGAGAACGTGAGAAACTGTGAAGTAAACATAAGTAGTATTGCACGCAAGCAGGCAAGCGAGCATATGTGAACTGGACATAAGCAAATGACCAACAAATCCTCCAAAACCTAAAACGTCAAACATACATACATACAGCCCTGCAGCCAAATAGCATAAGAGGAATATTTAACATTCAACACTAGCGCACAATATAATCACATAAAATTAAACTCAAGATAAACCATAAATTTGAGATGAAATAAACCATGGATGTGAACCGTAAAGTAAAACAAAGTCGCCAGACAGATAGCAAATAGCAAGCCAGCCACGAGAGAAGAGAAGCAAACAAAACAACAGAATGGTACTAATTATTATCAGAGATAAAGGTAAATAAGGTACAGTATAAAATATAGAATATAGGGTATAACCAGAAAGTGAGCTGGGAGGAAAATAAATAGGTGAGCGTAATGTGATACTAATGATTGAAACCATTCATTGAAACTATTAAGTTACTTAAATTTACTTGCAGGAACATTTACGCGACCACAACCTCAACGTGGTTGGCAAGCGAACATGATGGAGTAAAATCAGTGATCAAATGAAGGCAATAAAAAACAATTAGAAATTATTGCGAGCAAATCATCAATAAAGATAAGTAGCAACATATACCTCATAATGAGAATAATAGGAAGAGACAGAACTGTTAACATCAGAAATTAACCATAGTATTAAATGTAAAATGTAACATAATCCTTGTCTATTTGCAGGAAGCCCTAACGCCAGCCAATGGAAGTGGAGGTAGAGTGTAATTAACGGATAACAGGAGAAGAGGATACCCATCTGATATAATATGGGGAGCACATGAGACCTAAATCGGCATAAACCATAAGGCAGATCAAACAATTCAAATAATTATAAATTGAGTAGATTAGATTGTTACTGGATTATAATACCGCTCCGATAAGTATGGTATTAATATTAATACTGATACAGGTAAGTCGATGCAATACAGCGCGTGGTGAAAACTAATTAATAATAAACAATCAATAATAAACCCCACATACAACCATATTACTACTAAATCATAATATAAAGGTACAAGAAAACTAAACTACACTACAATAGATCAAAATTACTATGAACATATGTGTATATATAATATGTAACGAAAACACTCCAAATATTGTGAGGAGCCCGAGGCCGCGAAACCGCGGGCCCCGCCAGCGCGCTAGTACCGACGCCGCCGATAGGTGGCGACCGCGCGTACCGCGAACTCGCGAGGCCGTTTGCCTCGCGAGTATTGATATACCGGGCCGCGACACGGCAGAAATCAGATCGACACTCGGAAGCGAACCATACGGCAAGCGATAAAGAGACACGATCAGCTACGATTTTTGGGCACCTTCGAATCCTCCAGCAGCGTTCGGTAGGACGGATTGTCTTTACGGCCGTCCTCCGATAAAGTCAGCTGTATCCTTGGCCACGGCCGAGAGCTCGCTCTCGGCGGCTTCCTAACCGCCGGCCCGGACGTATTACGTCTCCACGGCGTCCACCGGAGCACGGTCCCCTAACTGCCTGGGTATAGGACGGGTTGTTTTTACGGCCGTCCGCCCATAAAGGCATCGGACACCCGATCACCCTCACCTCCCGCTACCCCCGCCGCACCGAAACGCAGCGCTAACGACGGCCAACTTTCCGTCGCGCGATCGCAACCGCGCCGCGCCGATGATCGTACCGTAGTTGTAAGTACCGCGCCGTAACCGTAGTTTTAAGCACCGCGCCGACCCGTCTCGCGGCCGTAAACATAAGGACCGTAGATTTAAGCAGCGCGCCGCGACCGTAGATATAAGTGCATTAGATTGATAGGAACCCAGGGCCGTAGGATTAAGTACTCGTGTAACTTTAGAGACTAGGATTAAGAAAATATATTTACTTTTACCCACTACCAACCGACTCTATTCATTCGTTCGCCTGAACCCCGGACTTACCGGCTGAGCCGGCAACCCCCCGGCGGTTATCCGTTACATTACGCAAATATAATCAATTTAATAAGTATACCGATGTAGATAATTGGTTAAACTCCTCATACCACAGTCAGTTTAAATGATGCAGTTCCATTAAACCCCCTTTAATACCAATTAATACAAAAGGCATATAGGTGCTAAACCAAGCCAGGCACTCCTATAAGACCGTCATATAAGATCCACGGTCAAGAAATTCAAAGAATTTAAGGAACCATAACGCATATATGTATGTATAGAAAACCATAAACACATTGTATCATGCAGGACGGACTACCGCAGCGTATGCCTCCCTGAACACCAGACGTATTAACCAATACTGAACTAACACTTTCCAAATCAGAATCAAAATCAGAATCAGAATTGTAATTAAGAAAGGGTAATTAATGTACAAAAGATTGCATAAAGTACCGTAAGTATTCAAAATACACAGACTCACAACTGTCACAGCTGCACTAGAATTGAATTAAACATAGTATGCAAAACAGTATCCTGAGGGGGGGTACGAAGAGCTACAAAAGAGCAGTGAATAATATTATAGGAACATGGAACGTAAAGCGTAACGCGCAGCAATTACCTACCGCGCGCCAGTTACCCGGTACACACAGTTATCGACTGCAAAACCATCCATCGTGCAGCCGCGCAATCCTAGGAATCCATACTTACCATCAAACTTATCATCAAAGCTAAGTCTGATATACAGTACTATCACGAAGGTATAAAGCACACGAACATCAAATCAAGCTTCCAGACAGATCAAGATGGAGGATAAATCAGTTAGTAAAATCAACACTACGGTTAATTATTATATATAAATATGAATCATATGTTTGTAATAGGGTGGAATGAAATAAATATAAATTCAAATTACAAACAATAAGGAAAAATAAAATGAAATCAAATGGACCAACCCGAATAAGATCCACAGATAGCGCAGATTGTAGGACACACTGTATTACTACATATCGCGCCGCAGAAAACAGATTATACAAAACAACAGAACAACAGAATCAACGGAATCAGGAGTCGCCACAGAACGAAGGGTCGAATAAATAAATAGAATAAAACATTTAACTTTGACAAAATCAACCAGTAAAGTCAAACAACCTCAACAGCGCATGCGATCAGGTAAGTCCCGTGAGCCCAATAAAAACAACTCTCGGTCAAATAATATTAGTTAGTAAAATAAAATAATAAATCAATGAAACTAGAATAAATCATGGTAACAGGCAACTAGCAGAAATGAAATATGAAGCAGAAATGAATCAATATATCAAGAAAAATCGAATCAGATCAATGTATAGCTTTAATCAATCAATATCAAAATGAAGGAATGAATGAATAATAAATGAATGAATGTACCTAAACTGAATGCAGGTAAAACAGCTAAGGATATTCACAAATTGGGAACTACAGAAAGTGTGTAACGCGCAACATACGTAACCAACACAACCGACATACATAGCCGACATAATGTAATGTAATGTAATGAAATGTAATATAATGTAAAATAATAAATACAGCAAATGAGTTATATTCCAACTAAATACAACCGTAGGCCTTATTGGCTCAATCCCCCCTACTTTATAAATTATAGATTATACGGTTATAAGTCATAGTGTTCGAAAATGCGTTGATTTCAACCGACGCCACCTTGGATGCCGGTCAGGCTGACCAATCACCGAGCTTGACGTCACCGGGAAGAAGCCAACGGCTCTTGCTACGACGAAGCCGGTGGTTCGGCCATTACGGTTTTGTATCGTTACGGTAAACACGTGCAGTACTGATTCCAAAAATTTCTAGTGCAATTAACGAATTTCGATTCGAAAGAACTCAGCATCGCAACGCGAATTCTGTGCCGACGGCCAACGCGAACTCGCGGTTAATCTAGTTCGTGCAAATCCACGAAATTAGTAGAATGGTGACCACGTGTTGAACAAACACGTGGTTTTAATACAGCGCAATCTCAATCGCAAATTCTCCGCGACGTCGGTGAATCTTCACGATCTACGATCATCATAAATTCGTGCAACGCACAATTTATTGTAAATACTGTACATAGTGTATTTGTGCCTGTAAATATACATTGTTTGTTTTGTGCAATCTCAAGTGCATTCATTTTCAATTGCCGTCTCACTGCCGATCCTACATTCCGAACCGGTTCACAATCGCAAGTTCAAGACCTCCTTACAATCTCGAACACTTTTGAACTCATAGATTGCAAATTGTAAATTGCAAATTGTAAATTGTAAGCGATTGCGTCCATACAAATGCAAAAGGAATAAAAATTTACACTGAAAGATGTATAAGGATAAATCAAAGCACGCCTCGCAAGCATCCAAGTTTCCGCCACGCGCGCAAATCCGGCAGTAAATAAACAGGCTAGTATGCACTCTAGTACAGGGACATTCCAACAACCAGGCAACTGGGCAGCATGCATCGATTCAGAGAAAAGAAGAGAGATCCATATTGGGGCCTTGCATGACAACACAATCACCCAGCGTCGTCGCTCCAAACGACAATAAACAGCCGTTCAAAACGAACGTCTTACCGATTAGGTAAGGAAGAAGAAACACTGTGGACCCCCTTTCTTTGAGGGAACTCTGCACTATTCTAAGCTGTATTCACTATTCCCAGCTGTAAGTGCCACTTCCAGCGCAGCTGTGCAGAAGAAGAACAAGAAGAAGAAGAAATATCTCGGAATATGTGTGTGACGCCCCTTTCCTTGAGGAAAATCTGCAAGTATCTCGAAAACGGTGCGAACTATGGCAAAATGTTAACAGACCTTTTTTGTAGGAAATTAAATTTCCTACTATTTATGTTCTATAACATTTTTTGATCAGATGCGTAGTTTTGGAGATATATCGAGATATTTAAAAGTTCCGAAGCCGTGCCAACATTATAAGGAAGAAGAAACACTGTGGCCCCTTTCTTTGAGGTAACTCTGCACTATGCTAAGCTGTATTCACTATTCCGAGCTGTAAGTGCCACTTCCAGCGCAGTTGTGCAGATGAAGAACAAGAAAAAGAAGAAATATCTCGGAATATGTGCGTGACGCCCCTTTCCTTGAGGTAGATCTGCAAATATCTCGGAAACGGTGCGAGCTATGGCAAAATGTTAAGAGACCTTTTTTGTAGAAAATTAGATTTCCTACTGTTACGTCCGGGTTAATTTTTCATAACCCGACCTTGCGTTTCCCGTCTTGTGCGCTGCACTTGGAAGAAGTTCCCCTGCGGGAGGCGCAAGGAAGGGCATTTTTCTTGATTTTTCCCATTCTCGTATCTTGTTCGCGCTTCGCCTAACTTGTGTTTCTTCGATGAGTGCGCTGCACTTGAAAATATTCCACACGAGGAGCACAAAGAAAGGGGCTTGAGATTAAAATAATAATTCTTCTTTTTCTTTTCTCTCATTAGCTTCAATAGTTCAACCGTTAGTATACCAAGTTTGTGTACCTCGCCAGTGCGTAGCATTTGGAAATAATCCCAGGCGAGGCACACAAAGGAGGCTATATTGAGCTCTTTCAAATAATACAAAGTCAACCTTTCCTTGGGATGATTGCCTTCTCGAAACTGCGTAGTTCGAAAAACTTAGAAAGTCGAAACCGTTAAGGTAGAGGTATCGTAAACATGCTTCGCCGCGCGGTTAAGCAGTGCGACGCACTTGGAAATTTCCCAGCTAACCGTTCCGTACAAAGAAAGCTCTTGTTTTATCCTGCTAGCGAGATACCTCTCCTACCTGCGAAGCATGCGTCAGCCGACTCTTCCACGAGGAATGAATGCAATTGAAATCGAAAGCAATTAGAATGAAACGGAATGAAACTATTGTATGACTATGGAATGCGAAGGTTTGCGTGACAACCACTGAAGTTTGAAATTTGTCGACCGACGTTCAAGAACGTTCGAGGCGAAGGTCGACTAAGGTAATAAACATCGACAACGAACGTTAAGCTAAACGTACAGCTAAACGTTAAACGTAGAACGTTTAGAAAATACGAAAATCGTTAAAACTGATGTACACGGAACTAACAACAATTAAATGCAGTAACGAATTTGCATACATCCGTGATTTGGTAATAACTACAAATGTCGATTGCCTTTTTCCGTAAACCGTCGAGACACAAATAAGAGCGGAATAATTTCACGTTATTCATCATTAGTTAAACATCTATTAAAAAGGGCTAAATGTTCTTCGTTACCGAAATCTCGTTATCAATATCATTTATAAAAGCCTCTTTGATTAGTAAATTCGAATAAATAAAGTCGTAATAGATTTCGAATATTCCAGAAGTTTTAGAATTGCGACGCATGGAATTCGCATAGCGTTAGAGGGGTAAAAAGAGAAAGATAGCCTACGAAAGACAGAGTCGGAAGGAAGGTCAAGAAGGGATGAGAACTCGGGAAACGCGCCTAGACAAAACCAATACGCGCGGGCCTTCCCCTTCGACACGTACCCTGATTTGCCAAATGATGTCCCCACTTTGGGCCCATGATCGCGGGTCGAACCCTGAGATACGATCGCTTGACTGAGGCAAATCACTCTTCGTCGAAAAATCGTGAGGTACGTGACGGGGAGCCCGTGTTCGCGTCGAGCAATAGTTTACGCGTGAAAAATCGTAGTAGTTAGCTGACCGGTAAAGTCCTTGTAAAAGGCAGAGTGCCGGGAGATTGCGGTTCTCGTTTCCGCGTAAAAGACTCTTGTGAATACGTAAAAATTTCATACTTTTCAATTTCTATC
The DNA here is from genome assembly GCF_907164935.1 of Osmia bicornis bicornis. NCBI lineage: Eukaryota > Metazoa > Arthropoda > Insecta > Hymenoptera > Megachilidae > Osmia > Osmia bicornis. The sequence continues at coordinate 153,272 of NW_025791096.1, forward strand.
TTTTCACTTTTGCTTTTAAATCGTCCGATAATTAATATATTTTCTTTTTCCGCGTCGCGTCGTTTTGAAATAAATTATCGTTTTCGTTTCCGTAACAGTAACACCGTCGAAAGGCCGATCGCGAACGCGTAGTGCGTGACAAAGTTTCTCATCTCTTCTTCGCCTTCCAGATGTCCAGACAACACCAAGCGAACAACGAACAATTTGTATTATCATATATCAATTTGCATCGATCTTGGTAAGTTATCTATTTCATTTTGTCCAATACGACGAATCTGGAATTCAGTGAGGCAAAACGGGCGATCTTGAAACTGAGTGTCCTAGAAGTTCCCCCAAGATCGTTTTGTTCTACATCGTATCAAGGTATCGAAGACGTTTCGCAATTTTTAACATTAATTCCGTTTGCGATAAGGAGAGGCGGCCCATGAAACCGTTGGTTTTGGAAGTTTTTCCCCTTGGGACCGTTTCCTCTCATCGTTATTTAATCGTTCATCGGAAACGCCGCTCGAATCATATTTAAATTCTGTTCTACGATTCAATAGTTTTCAATCATATTTAATTTCGCAGATCTTGTTAAAACACATATCTAAATTGCATTTTTTCTATATTTCCAACAGCTCGAATTCTTTGTAATCAATTTATTTACTGTCATGCTTTTCTTTTTCTGAAATTATATTTCTTTTTGTTACACATAACTAGTTTCCGATTCATTTTAATTTAACATACTTCCTTCCTAACATTCACGCTAACCATCTTTGCATAAATTCGCACGAGGGGCCCGTATGGGACCAGAGCATTGACGAACTCAATCAACAACTTCAGAATCTTAGTATAAAATTAAACGACTCTTTTTATTGTTCCGATCGTTAATGACCTAACATCGTCGAGCGCGATCGGGACTGGTGGCAGCGGTAATACCTTTCTCAACCGCGTATTAATCAACCAAAGGAAAAAAGAGAGTAATATAATCTAACTAATTCCCCTCTTCTTTTCTTTTTATATTTTTGTACGTCGCGCGCCGCATCACGCTCGCGACGTAACATACTATATAGCCTCTACGACATTTTTGATCAGATGCGCAGTTTTCGAGATATATCGAGATATTTAAAAGTTCCGAAGTCGCACCAACATTATAAGGAAGAAGAAACACTGTGGCCACTTTCTTTGAGGTAACTCTGCACTATGCTAAGCTGTATTGACTATTGCGAGCTGTAAATGCCACTTCCAGCGCAGCTGTGCAGAAGAAGAACAAGAAGAAGAAGAAATATCTCGGAAAATGAGCGTGACGCCCCTGTGCTTGAGGAAAATCTGCAAATATCTCGGAAACGGTGCGAGCTATGGCAAAATGTTGAGAGACATTTTTTGTAGGAAATTAAATCTCCTACTATTTATGTTCTATGACATTTTTTGATCAGATGCGTAGTTTTCGAGATATATCGAGATATCTAAATGTTCCGAAGCCGCACCAACATTATAAGGATGAAGAAACACTGTGGCCCCTTTCTTTGAGGTAACTGTGCACTATTCTAAGCTGTATTCACTATTCCGAGCAGTAAATGCCACTTCCAGTGCACCTGTCTCGAAGAAGAACAAGAAGAAGAAGAAATATATCGGAATATGTGCGTGACGCCGCTTTCCTTGAGGTAAATCTGCAAATATGTCGGAAACGGTGCGAGCTATGGCAAAATGTTAAGAGAGGTTTGTTGTAGGAAATTGAATTTTCTACTATTTACGTTCTTTGACATCTTTTGATCTAGTTGCCTGGTACCATGATTTATTCTAGTTTCATTGATTTATTATTTTATTTTACTAACTAATATTATTTGACCGAGAGTTGTTTTTATTGGGCTCACGGGACTTTCCTGATCGCATGCGTTGTTGACGTTGTTTGACTTTACTGGTTGATTTTGTCTAAGTTAAATGTTTTATTCTAGTTATTTATTCGGCCCTTCGTTCTGTGGCGATTCCAAATTCCGTTGATTCTGTTGTTCTGTTGTTCTGTTGTTCTGTTGTTTTGTATAATTTGTTTTCCGCGGCGCGATATGTAGTAATACAGTGTGTCCGGCAATCTGCGCAATCTGTAGATCTTATTCGGGTTGTTCATTTGATTTCATTTTATTTTTCCTGTTTGTTTGTAATTTGTAATTTATATGTAATTTATATTTATTTCAGTCCACCCTATTACAAACGTATGATTCATATTTATATATAATAAATAACCGTAGTATTGATTTTACTAACTGATATATCCTCCATCTTGATCTGTCTGGAAGCTTGATTTGATGTTCGCGTGCTTTATACCTTCGTGAAAGTACTGTATATCAGACTTATCTTTGATGATAAGTTTGATGGTAAGTATGGATTCCTAGGATTGCGCGGCCGCACGATGGATGGTTTTGCAGTCGATAACTGTGTGTACCGGGTAACTGGCGCGCGGTAGGTAATTGCTGCGCGGCAGATAATTGGTCTGTGGATAACCGTTACGGAACCGTTACGGAGCGAGCGGCCGAGTAGTATGTGGTGGATGGAATATTTGCGGTTGGTAATATCTCTGGTGCTGCGGTTGGTTACCGACTAGGGATAGCTTTACGGCTTATCTTCGGGCAGTATTGCATGCTTTACTTATTACGATGCGTTTTGCTATCGTTATCTTCCGTAGGTACCTTACTTCTGGTTTTCATCGCGATGATTTATTGAAAGTTGTTGAAGTATTTTCGCTTTTATTTCCGCTTTTCGCTTTTGAACGTTTATATATTCTGTATAATTAGTTGATTAATTTGATGATTTGGTGGTTAATTTGATGGTCGATAATCATTATCGTATGGACTAGGGAATTCGAACTCTAGGTATCTATGTTCTTTATGGTTTATGGTCGCGCTCTTTACTTTACTTCGCCCGGTTTCCTATCTTAGTTGACGTTGAGATGGTCATCGGTCATCTATGATGTGATGTGATATAAAGTGTTAAGTGATAAGTGTCAATTGAACTGAATTAATTAATTAATTGAATTGAATTTATTGAAATTATTGAATTTTGAATTTTCTAATTTAAATTTTGTATTTATTAGTGCGGATGTGATTGCTGTCACAGTGCGCGTACTAATGTGCTACGCTCGGAGGTACTGTATTGTAGTGTAATTGCCGTGTATTTGTTAATGTGGTATCATTAGCTCCGTTTTGTGCATTTTATGCATTCCGTGCATTTATATTACTTACTATTATATATTATATGCTGTATTATGTTATATTATATTATGTTATAATATTGTATTATAGTATTGTTATTGTATTGTATTATACCATGATCATATTGTATTATATTATTTATGTTATTAATGTTATTACATCCAAGCTACGTTCAATCTACGTTCAATTGCGTTGAGCCTGCATTCAATCTGTAACCATTTTAGGCATTGAATATATTATATGTTATATTATAATATTATTATTTTAGACCTTGGATTGTGTCCAGTTATTCAGCTATATTAGATAGCTATGTTAGGCTATACTTAACCAGTATTCTGCATTGCATTATTATTATATAACTTCCTAACTTTCTATTCCATTATATTATTATAATTGAGTAAGTAAATGTACAGAGTAATTAACAATGGCATATGGCATATCGAATTGCATTGAATTAAATTACTTGATACAGATTATTAATATGTGTCTGCTTTATTTTACCTACTGTGATTATAGCTATGGTTATATCTGTGATGATTATATATGCGATTATATTTCCGGTTATATTTATTTGACTTAGTTTAATGGGTCTTGTATTATGGAATTTAGAAGAGTCTATCTGGATTGGATGGATTAATGAGTTTATATCATATGCGTATATTGCGTTTATAATCCCTTTGCATATTTTAAGGGTGGGTTTGATTCTGATTCTGGTTTCTTGTTTCTTAGTTCTAAGCTCCTTAGTTCCTCTTGTAGTATCATGCATTGTTTCTAAGCTTTCGGGGGTTGTTTGGGCTCCCAGGCATTGTCAATTAATTGTAGACTATAAGATGTATCATATATCCTTTAGCAATTTAGTTATGAATGACGTGTAACGACATTGGTTTATTGGTTTATTGTGCGCCGTTCACTATTCACTATCCTTATTCTTTTCTTATTTTTATTCTTGGTCACTTGACATGTTTCAGTGACTTCTTCTTCAATTGAGTGTTACGTTTTACGTTCCATTTTCCTATAATATTATTCACTGCTCTTTTGTAGCTCTTCGTACCACCCCTCAGGATAATGTCTTGCTTACTACGTTTAATTCAATTCTAGTGCAACTGTGACAGTTGTGAATCTGTGTATTTTGAATACTTACGGTACTTTATGCAATCTTTTGTACATTAATTACCCTTTCTTAATTACAATTCTGATTCTGATTTTGATTCTGATTTGGAAAGTGTTAGTTCAGTTTTGGTTAATACGGCTGGTGCTCAGGGAGGCATACGCTGCGGTAGTCCGTCCTGCATGATACAATGTGTTTATGGTTTTCTATACATACATATATGCGTTATGGTTCCTTAAATTCTTTGAATTTCTTGACCGTGGATCTCATATGACGGTCTTATTGGAGTGCCTGGCTTGGTTTAGCACCTATATGACTTTTCTATTAATCGGTATTAAAGGGGGTTTAATGGAACTGCATCATTTAAACTGACTATGGTATGAGGAGTTTAACCAATTATCTACATCGGTATACTTATTAAATTGATTATATTTGGAGTGTTTTCGTTACATATTATATATACACATATGTTCATAGTAATTTTGATCTATTGTATTGTAGTTTAGTTTTCTTGTACCTTTATATTATGATTTAGTAGTAATATGGTTTATGTGGGGTTTATTATTGATTGTTTATAATTGATTAGTTTTCACCACGCGCTGTATTGCATCGACTTACCAGTATCAGTATTAATATTAATACCATACTTATCGGAGCGGTATTATAATCCAGTAACAATCTAATCTACTCATTTTATTACTATTTGAATTGTTTGATCTGCCTTATGGTTTATGCCGATTTAGGTCTCATGTGCTCCCCATATTATATCAGATGGGTATTCTCTTCTCCTGTTATCCGTTAATTACACTCTACCTCCACTTCCATTGGCTGGCGTTAGGGCTTCCTGCAAATAGACTAGGATTATGTTCCGAAGAGGAACCCCTGTTCTGGCAATAGTGCTAGGGAGGCGAAGAGGTGGCGCGGTCACGCCTGGAAGATGTCCCCCCGGTGCCGATCGTTGCTGAAGAAAAATGGCCAGTCCTCGTGGAAGGTCAGGTGGGCGTGATGACATCTAGGATAAGCCGCATCATCATTATCAACCAACCATAGTGGACGAAGATGGACACGGTCAGCCGCGGAGATACGATGTCCCGGTTCCTGGCCGTATCGAAGAGCAAGCTCCTGCCCTGGCAGGTGAACACATGGTGCGACCACCCGGAATGGGCTTACTTCGGTTCCTGGTCGTGGCCGAAGAAAAATCCTGTGATTTACCGTACAGGTTTAAAATGTCCTACCGCTGGATCGGAGGTGCAACGGCGTGGATCCGCAGATGCCCCATGTGCCTAGCGCATTTTTGCGGGCGGCCGCAATAACGCGAAATGCGTTCAAGTGCCGAAGCGTCGTTGTGGCTACACGCTGGTATTCCTTTATGAATTCTAACTAGTGAAAAGATGCCGGCGGCCCACGTTAGGGGAGACGTTTTAGTGGGTAGTATGCCCAGCCTCGGGAGTGCACACTCTGGGCTGCCCGTCTAGGACGCCCCTTCAGGGCTGTGGCCTACTCTTGGGCTAAACTCAACCCTTACGGGTTGGGTTGCCAGGTTGCCCCTTTCTGGCGTTGCCTCTTTGGGTTTGCCCTCACCTCAGGGGCGCCAGGCTGCCCTTCTAGGGCAGACGTGAGTCCCATACTGCCCGGGTCCCCTCTGGCCGAATAGACGAAAAGGGGAACCAACCCGCGCGTGCGCAAACGCATTTCCTCTTCCAACAGAAACAAAAAAAAAAAAAAAAGGTTCCACGGACATCCACGGACCTGGCCAAGTGTACTGGCTGGGCGGGGAGGTGATACCCCGACGTGGCGCGTCTCCAGGTGGCGGATAGGGGAATGCTGGCCATGCACTTTTCGGAGTGCATGCAGGGTAGGGGTGAAATAAAATAGCTCCCGCGGACCAAACACCAAGGGCAGGAAAATCCATCAAAACCTCCCCTGTGACTGGGGGATAGAATACAGACACGGTAACCCCTACCTGTCGTACAAGGCGACTGAAAGGGGGGCGTTTGCTGCTGTTGAAGTAGCCTCGCAGATGTCCCGGGGCGATGCCGGTGGGATCCACGGAACCTGGCAGGGCCTCCCTTGCCGGTAAGGCCCGGGTCGGAGAGGCGAAAAGGCGGCCGCAGCGTCGTTGAGTTCTCCAGGGGCCAGGCTGCGTAGCGGTTTGGTGCGGGTAGCGAACCCGGAGTGCCCAAGCAATTACAACGTAACCCAGTGGTCCCGTCTCGCTGGAACGGGGGGCTTGCCTTCATTGGCCGGCCTGCGAGGATGACATCCTCTATAAAAAATCCCTAACCCCAAGCTGCGGTATGCGGTGACGACGGGGCCCCTGGAGTCAGCGCCAGGGGTTCCTGATGGGTGCATCAGTATGTAGCGGCCAACCGCGGGGTATCTGGCGACCCCCCGGGTGTACTAGCCTTACCCAGGTAAGGCGGCTCTGCCCGGGTGGACCCACAGACCGATCCACTCGTGGGAACACTATGGATGACTTGAAACTAAAAACACCAACAACAACAACAAATACTGAACGGGACGTACCGGAGACGACTGCGGCTGTTCAACAGGACGCGAGTCGGGAAACGGGCGCGGAGGATATGGCGCAGCTCAGCACTAGCAGGGTAACGGATGCGCGCCGCCTATCCGTCCGATTAACCAGGGCGGATGTTGAGTGGCCTCCCCTGAGGCCGGTACGAGGAAGGGCCGGAGTTCCGCCGGCGGCCTCTGATGCCCCCGCATCCAGAGAGAGAGAGGTGGACTTGGACTCGGACGAGTCACTCTCCTCGGCACTATCTCTGGAGGCACGGCGCACGAGCAAGAGGGGTCGTCCGCCGACCACGGGCCAGTACGTGTGGCTCGCGGCGGCTAAGCAGAGAGTCCTGGATGTCCAGCGCCGGGAACTTGACCTGCTGGAAGAGAGGAGGGTGCTCGATCCTAACGAGGACCCTATAGAACCGAGTCGGGGCAGCAGGTCCCTCCCGGACCCTGAGGACCTGGCGGAGGAAGTCAAGTCCCCACGCGCGACCTTATTGCGCAGTCCTTGGAGTTCTGTTGCGACATCGACAAGGTCGCGGGCGTCTCCGAGGGGCTGAAATGGACATTTGTTCGCAAGCTGAGGATGGCCTCCCGCTACCTTAAGGCCATCCACACGGAAGCGGGAATCAGGGCTGCCCCTGCCAGGGCCGATAAAGAGGTGAAGGAGCTTCGCGAACAGCTGAAGCTGCGGGAGGAACAAGTGGCTGCCCAGGAGGCCTAAATCAACATCCTGCAAAATAGCCTGGCAGACATTACGTGCAGGGCCGCAGCCGCAGAGGTGCCGGCGCCTGGAGGCCCCGGTCCTTCCAAAAGGTCGGCGAGGCCCGGCTCGCCGTTGTCTGGCGAAGAGGCGGGCAGGAAAAGGAGGAAGGACGCAGTCGAAGCTTTCTACTTACCGTCTTGCCCGTCTGAATGTCCCGTGGTGCAAGTCCCGATCCCAGCTGCTGCACCTGGAAAAGAGGAGGGGAAGGTTGGTGGCCCGAGCCCGACCTGATGAGGGGATTTGCGGCTCTCCTCGAAAAGGGCCTGTCGTGGCTCCGAGCGGAGTTCAAAGCCGCTATTGCAGCTGTCCAGTCCCCGCCTAAGAGGGCGGATCATGTTAAGGGGGGAGCTGCGGCTGCAACCATCCCCACTGCATCGAGGAAGGAAGCTGATAGGCGGGTGCGGAATATGGCCCTGCCCGACACGAAGCCGTTGCCGGGGCCCTCCTCAGCACCCGACCAACCGGCATCATTTGTGGAGGCTAGAATGGCCCGGATTGTCGAAGAACATCGGAGGACGGCGGATGGGACACGGGTGACTGTGGTCGGCCGCCGCGCTAAAGCTGCAGAGAAGAAGACGGCAGCGGCCAAGGCCCCTCCCTCCCAGAGCTCCAAGGTGGTTGCCCAGAAGGGGCAGAAGAGAGGGGCGGCACCGGCGGCTAAGGGGCAAGGGGCCCAACCTGCCAGGCAGAAGGCCCCCCGCCCTCCTCGTACTGCGGCGGTCAACATCAACCTAGCTCCCGAGGCTAAGGTCCCATGCTCATGGCCTGGGAGCGGGTCAAGTTGGAGGAGCTGCGCATCACGGCGTTGATACCCAGGCGAGCTCGGACCGGTGGCTTGGTCCTCGAGATACCTGGGGAGGACAGGACGGAGAAAGCTGCCAAGTTGGCTGACCGAGTCCGTCAGGTGTTCAGTGGCAATGAGGTGAAGGTTGCCCGCCCCATAAGTATGGGCGAGGTTAGGGTGACCGGTCTCGACGACTCGGTCACCCCGGCGGAGGTGGCGGCAGCATTGGCCGCAGCGGGGGGTCGCTCCGCTGAAGAAATTAAAATGGGGGAGATTCGCAGCTCCCCCCAAAGGATGGGGACTGTCTGGGCGAGATGCCATCTAGCGGCACTCAATAAGTTATCCGCCTCTGGGCGGGTTCTGGTCGGGTGGTCCTCGGCCAGAATACAGGCGCTACCACCGCGGCCATTGCAGTGCTATCGCTGCCTGGAAAGAGGGCATGTTAGGCAGCGATGCACTTGCGAAGCTGATAGGTCCGACCGCTGCTATGCGTGCGGAGAGTCGGGCCACGTGGCCAGCAAGTGTAGCGCCACCCCGCGGTGCCGCCTCTGTGCGGACCTGAGGCGGCCCACGGGGCATCCATTGGGGGCAAAAGGTTGTGCCCCCTCCGCCTCCCAGAGGAAGAAGAACAGTGCCGTTGAAGGGGCAGGAACAGCCCCCAAGGAACAGGCATCAAGGACCAAGCCTGCGGAGTCGAAGAAGGGGGGCAAGAAAAATCCCCCTGCCAAGTCGGCGAGTAAAAACGCCGCGGAGGCGGCTCGCAAGGCCTAGGTATGGGTCCCAAGGGCCCTATACTTCAGGCCAACGTGAACCACTCGGCCAGAGCTCAGGACATGTTGTTCCAAACCCTGGCCGAGTGGAAGGCTGGGTTGGCGGTGGCCGCGGAGCCGTACCGAGTCCTGGACAGAACAGATTGGTTCAGGGACGAGGACGGCACCGTGGCGATTATTGGCACCGCAGTGCCCTCACACCCCGCCCCACTGGAACGGGGCCGGGGGTTCGTCGGCGTGCTGTGGGGTGAAATAGCGGTGGTGGGGCTCTATGCCCCGCCCAGATGGCCTCTCGCGCGATATGAACAGTACCTAGACCGGGTGGGGGACTTTGTCTCCCGTTGTTCTCCCCGGCCAGTGCTAGTCCTCGGAGACTTTAATGCCCATGCGTGACTTTGGGGCTCCCCGAGGACAAACGTGAGAGACAGGGCGGTCGTAAATTTGGCGGCGGGGCTAGGACTCCACCTGCTCAATGTGGGGTCCGTTAGCACCTGCGCGCGTGCCCAAGGGGAGTCTATAGTCGATTTGTCTTTCGCGACTCCCTTGGCCGCGCGTATGGTGCAGAGATGGAGGGTGGTGGAAGAGGCGGTCACTCTTAGTGACCATATATACATCCGCCTCGTCCTTACCACCACCGCCCGCCGTCCCTGTGGACCACCGCCGCTACGGTGGGAGCTGAAGAGGATGGACGAGGACGTGCTGATGGCTGCAGCCCTCGCTCTGGCCTGTCTGCCAACATCTGCCGGGTCGGTCGCGGACATTGAGGAGGAGGTAGAATGGTTCTGGGGAGCCATGAAGGCGGTGTGCGACGCCGCCATGCCCCGGGCCAAGAACCTCCCCAGGCGGGCCGCCTACTGGTGGACGGGCGAAATTGGTGATCTGAGACGAGATTGTCTCGCAGCCCGTCGCCAGTGGCAAAGGGCCCGCAGAAGAAGGACATTCCGCGACCCAGCGAGGGAGGAGGATCTGTACGGGCAGTACCGAGTTTTGGAAACTGCCCTGCAAACGGTCATCAAGGAGTCTAAATCCCGGGCATGGGACGAGCTCCTAGGCTCTCTCCAGAAGGACCCATGGGGGCGCCCATACAAAATAGTGATGGGCAAGCTTAGGCCCTGGGTGCCCCCGATCACGGAGTACCTCGAACCCCGGTTTTTGGGGCGGGTAATCGACACTTTGTTCCCACGAGAGAGGGAACACACCCGCCCCACGCCGGACCACGAGGAGGCGGTTTGGTCCGACGAACTGGGGGTCACGGAGGAGGAGCTGGCCGGGGCGATTAAACGGATGGGGGCCCGAAACACTGCTCCGGGCTCCGACCGCGTCCCCGGCCGTGCCTGGGTGAAGGCTCTACGCGTCCACGGTCCGAGATTGAGACGCCTTTTCAGCGCCTGCATTAAGCAAGGAGTATTCCCAGAACAGTGGAAGACGGGGCGGCTAGTCCTCATCCAGAAGGATGGGCGACCCGCCGACAGTCCCTCGGCCTACCGGCCCATCGTGCTGTTGGACGAGGTGGGGAAGTTGTTCGACCGGATTCTGGTATCCCGCCACGTCCAGCACCTGTCCCAGGTTGGTCCCGACTTGGCCGAGTCGCAATATGGCTTCAAGCGGGGGCGCAGCGCTATCGACGCAATCCAGTCGATCCGCCCCCGCTGCGACTCGGCCACGTCCCGGGGCAGGGTGGCGTTATGCGTTAGTCTAGACATCGTCAACGCCTTCAACACCCTGCCTCACGGGACGATAAGGGGGGCGCTGATACGCCACAAGGCGCCACCCTACATGAGGAGGATCGTCGGTGACTACCTCCGGGACAGGAAGATAGTGTATAGGGGCCGGGATGGCCAGATGCACGAGAGGGACGTGGACTGTGGCTCATCCAATGGTTCTGCGAACGGTCCCACACTTTGGGACCTGGGGTACGACCCGGTCTTGCGGGCGGTCGAGATTGGCGTCGCTGCCGTTGCCGCGGGGATCCGGCGGCTGGGGCTTCAGCTCGATCTCCACAAAACCGAGGAGATGTGGTTTTACTCGCCTCGGCGTGGGGTTGCGCCACCGCCCCAGTCGGTGGTCCATGTGAGTGGAGTCGACGTCCAGGTGGAGAAGGGCCACAGGTACTTGGGCCTCCACCTGGACAGCCACCGGCGCTTTGAGGAGCACTTCGGTCGTCTGGTCCCCCGACTATACAGGGCAAGCAACGCGCTTGCCCGTCTACTGCCCAATATCGAGGGGCCCAACGAGAAGGTTCGTCGTCTCTACGTGGGGATCGTGCGGAGCATGGCCCTCTATGGTGCACCCATATGGGCGAACGCCCTGATGGATTCCCGGCGCAGCCAGCAACTGCTGCGCCGGGCTGAGAGGAGGATAGCCATCAGGGTAATCAGAGGTTACCGCATGGTCCGCTACGAGGCGGCGATGACCTTGGCGGGGGTTGTCCCCTTCAAGTTCCAGGCAGAGGGTGACGCCAAAATCTTCTGGCGTTTGCGTGCCCTTCGTCTGGACGGGATCCCGCCAGAAGAGATGACCGAAGCTGTTGCTAGGATTAGGCGCCAGGCCCGGCAGAGAGCCCTGGGTCGGTGGCGATGCGAGCTCGTCGAGAGCGGCGCCACCGCCCAGCGCGTAGACGGGGCGGTCCTTCCAGTGCTCAAGAAATGGAGGGACCGCTGCCACGGAAGGCTCACGTTTAGGACCACACAGGTGCTCACCGGACCTGGTTGTTTCGGTGAGTTCCTGCACTGGATCCAGGCGGAGGGGACGGCAGCATGCAATCACTGCGGGGCGGGGCGGGACACCGCGCAACATACCCTGGAGCACTGTCCAGCGTTTGCGCGGGCCCGTCACGCCCTGCGGTGCGAAGTTGGTGGTGATCTCTCGCCGGCGGCACTTGTCAAAGCGATGCTCGCCGGCGAGAATCAGTGGAGGGCGGTGACGAGGCGGTCATCGCCCTGAACGAGGAAGCGGAGCGGGGTCGGGACAGAACCGACACCATCCGCAGAAGAGGGAGAGGGCGTCGTCGGGGAAACACCTTGACGGCGTCACCTGAGGGAGATGGGGCGGTGTGCCGTGAAGATGTTACATACCAGGCCCACCGCCCCCAACGGGGAGAAGAGGAGGGGGGAAGCACCCGCTCCCCCTGAGAAGGAGTTCTATGGGGGGACACCAGTCACCTCCCGGAAGAGGAGCACCGGGGAGGGGCGAACGTCCCTCCCCCGACGCCGTTCGCGCGGCCCCACGAAACCTATGCGCGGCCGCAGGGCCGGAGGGGGCCGGGGCTGGAGCCTCGGTCCCTATTGCACGCGGCCCGAGGAGTGCCGTCATCGGGTGTGACCCTCGATGGCGGCGGAGTTTGGCACCTAGGGGGAGGGCCAAACCTAGACCCTCCCACGAGCAAGGCGACGTCAACGCGCCATGGGTGTTTGGGCACCGGTGTTGTTCGTCAGAGGTCCCAGGGCGCTCCCCAACACTCAGCGTAGGCCACCGTGGGGGTTTTAGCCGGTAAAAATCCGGCACTACCCTCGGCGCCTCCCCAGGGGGGCTGGGGGCGTCTTTCGAAGATTTCCCCCACGTAAAAAAAAACAGGTTAGGTTAGATCGGATTCCCGCTCCACAGATCTACCTGGTTATCCAGGATAGGCGGGGAGGTGATGCCCCGACGTGGCGCGTGGCGGATAGGGGAATGCTCGCCATGCACTTTTCGGAGCGCATGGAGGGTAGGAGCGATAGCTCCCATGGACCAAACACCAAGGGAAGGAAAGCCCATTAAAACCTCCCCTGTGACTGGGGGATAGAATACAGACACGGTAACCCCTGCCTGTCGACTGAAAGGGGGACGATCGCTGCCGCTGGAATGTCCTCAATAAGGACTTGGGGCGATGCCGGCGAGGTCCTTGGGCTACGGCCTTTGGACTCTGGAAGGTACTACCATGCCGGTAAGGTCCAGGGCTGAGAGGCGATGAAGGTTGCAGCGGCATCGTTGAGTTCTCCAGGGGCCAGGCTGCGTGGCAGTCTGGTGCGGGTCGCGAACCCGGAGTGCCCTAGCAATTATACCGTAATCCCGTGGTCACGTTTCGCTGGAACGGGAGGCTTGCCTTAACCAGCCGGCCTCCGAGGATGACAACCTCTTCAAAAATCGCTAGCCCCAAGCTGCGGCACACGGTGAGGCGGGTGCCCCTGGAGTTAGCACCAGTCGCTAGCGACCAACCCCGGGGTATCTGGCGACCCCCCGGGTGTATCTGCCTTAACCAGGTAAGGCGGCTCTGCCTGGGCGGACCTAGGATCCGACCAACTCGTGGGACGAACATGGAAAATTCTACAAACCAAAAACAAAACGCAGGACGGGACGAAACAATGACAAACCAGGCAAGGGAACCTGACACGGTCAGGTCGGCGGATGATGAGGAGACGGCGCAGCCGGGGCCCACGAGGGCCGCGGCAAAGAGAGAACGCCCCTATACATCGGGGGACTACGTGGCCCTTACCGCGAAGAAAGAAGAATTCCTGCGCCTACAGCGTGAGGAAATGGAGCTCCAGGCAACTAGGGAGCTACTGGACGTCGGTGCAGCCCCCCGCCAGCCAAGCCGGTCGGCCCTGAAGTTGAGGGAGGCGTAGGAAATTGCGCGGGAGGTGCGCCAGCTCCCCTCCCCAGACCTTGTGGCGCGCGCCGTAAAGGTCGAGAAGGTCGCGGGGTGCTCCAAAAACCTGAAGGGCACGTGTGTCCGTGCCCTCGGCGAGGCATCCCGCGACGTGAAGCCGGTCGTAAACGAGCTGGGGCTGAGGGCCGCGCGGCACCGCGACGACCACGGAACGGAGGAGCTCAGGGCCCAATTACAGCTCCGCGACGCCAAAATAGCGTCACAAGGGGAGGAGATTGCGACGCTGCAGCGGGAGCTGGAGGCTCTGCACGAGAGGCCCCCGACGGTAGAATCCCCGGCCGCCCCTGGCACCAGGAAGTGCCCGCTGGAGCAGGACGCCCGGCCGAAGAGGAGCTGTCGTAGGGCTACCACGTTGGAGGAGTCGGAGGACCCCGCCCCGTTGCGTTCACCGTCGCCTGCCGCGACCGCAGGGGGGCGGGCCGTGGACGACCCCACCGAGCACGAAGCCCCGGCCGCCAAGGGGGGGGGGCGGGGCGTCGGGGACGGCCGCGCACATGGATGGCATCGCTGCCCTCGTCGCGCGGAGCGTGGCCGACCTCCGGCGGGAGCTCGCCGGGGAGCGGGCTCGGCTCCGCCAGGCCGGGGAGGACACGCCGGGCCGATGGTCGAGGAACACCGGACCCAGGCCCGACTGGTCGCGGCGGAAAGGTGGCAGAGATCCCTAACAGAGGGGGCTGCCGCCGGAACCCGCGCAGCCGGGGCGGTCCTGCCGATGATATCGGAGTGGCGGGACCGCGGCCATGGCGCCCTGTCGTTCCGGGTCACGCAGGTGCTCTCCGGACACGGAGCCAGCGCCAGACCCAGCCCCCGGATCGCTCTTCACACGATGGCGACCCCCACTTCGGCACGACGGCAGGTCCTCAACCAGTCCCGCCTGGTGGCCAGCAGGTAGTAGTCATCTCCGAATACCGTGGCCCACACCCCGGGCGGGAGGGTCACCCGCCGCGCCGCGTTGTACCCACCGTTCCATAAGTGGGGGCCCAGTTTGGACCCCTGGGGCACTCCACGGTCGACCTCTCTCCAGTGCAGCGTACCGTCCCGGCCGGTGTACAGTATTCACCTGCCATCCAGGAAGGCCCCGATGATCCTCTGCAGATACGGTGGGACGTTGTGGTGAATCAGCGCCCCCCGCATCGTCCCACGGGGCAGGGTGTTGAACGCGTTTGTAACGTTCAAGGAGACACCCAGCGCCACCCCACCCCGTGACGTGGCCGACTCGGCGAGGGTGCGCACCGGCTGGATAGCGTCGATGGTGCTGCGACCCTCGCGAAACCCGAACTGGATGTCGGCCAGATCGGGGCCAACGCTCGACAGGTGGTGGACGAGACGGTTTGCGATGACACGCTCGAAGAGCTTTCCCACATCGTCCAACAGCACAATGGGCCGGTACGCAGAGGGAGAATCTGCGTGCTTCCGTGCTTTCGTTGGAGAAACAGCCGCCCTTCCTTTCAAATCGAGGGGGACATCCCCTGCTCCAAAGCGGCGCAGAAGAGGCGGCACAGCCTCGGACCTAGGACGCCGGACGCGATAACCCAGGCGCGGCCGGGGATGCCGTCCAAGCCCGGGGCGGTTTTCTTGGCCCCGAGCCTTCTAACGGCATCGTCCAGCTCCTTCTCTGTGACCCCCAGGTCGGCGGACCAGGCGACGGGCTCCGCCTGCACTTGCTGGTGGCGCGGGTGCGACGTCCCCCGGAACGGGTTAAGAGGGTGTCTATTACCCGCGTCAGCAACTGGGGGTCCAGGCTCTCCGAGACCGGGGGCGCCCGTGCGCGGAGCTTGCCCGTGACCATCCGGTAAGGGCGCCCCCTCGGGTCCTCGTCCAGGGAGCTCTGGAGCTCCACCCACGCCCGGGATTTCGCGTCCCTGATGGCCTGCCTCAGGGCTACCACGAAGACCTGGTATGTGCCCCTCAGCAGATCCTCCCTCGCCGGGTCGCGGACTCGAGCCCTTCGGGCGCGCCGCCACTGACGCCGGAGATCCGCAATGTAGCCCGACCACCAGTACACCGCGCTCCGGGGGGCCTGGCCGTGGGGCCCGGGACATGGCGGTGTCGCATATTGCGGTCATCGCCTCCCGGAACCACTTGGCCTCACCCTCAACGTCCGCGACCGACCCGGCAAGGGCTCCGGCAATCAGCATGTTTTTGTCCAGCCTTTTCAGCACCCAGCGACGCAGTGGCGGGCCACGCGTCGGCCTGGGGGCGGCGGGGAGGGAGTAGCTGAAGGTGATATATAGATGATCACTCAGCGTCTCCCTCGCCGCCATCCTCCAATTTTGCACCATGCGCCCGGCCACAGGAGACGCACAGCCCAGATCCACAATGGATTCCCCCTGAAACCTTTTTTTTTTTTCACGTGGGGGAAATCTTCGAAAGACGCCCCCGGCCCTCCTGGGGAGGAACCGAGGGTATTGCCGGATTTTTACCGGCAAAAACCGCCACGGTGGCCAACGCTGTGTGTTGGGGAGGGCCGCGGGACCTGTGACGAACAACACCGGGGCCCAAACACCCATGACGCGTTGACGCCGCCTTGCTCGGGAGAGGGTCTAGTTTTGGCCCTCCCCGTACGTGCCAAACTCCGCCGCCATCGGGGGCCACACCCGATGACGGCACTCCTCGGGCCGCGTGCAATAGGGACCGAGGCCCCAGCCCCGGCCCCCTGCGGCCCCGCATAAGTTTCGCGGGGCCACGCGATCGGCGTTCGCCCCTCCCAGGTGCTCCTCTTCCGGGGGGTGACTGGTGTCCCGCCACAGACCTCCTCTTCAGGGGGAGAGGGTGCTCCCCCCATCCTCTTCTCCCCGTTGGGGGCGGTGGGCCTGGTATGTAACATCTTCACGGCCCACCGCCCCATCTCCCTCAGGTGACGCCGTCAGGGGGTCTCCCCCGACGACGCCCCCTCGTTCTTCAGCGGATGGGGTCGGTTCTGTCCCGACCCCGCTCCGCTTCCTCCTTCAGGGCGATGACCGTCTCGCAGTAATAGGTCACCGCCCTCCACTGATTCTCGCCGGCGAGCATCTATTTTATAAGTGCTCCAGGGTATGTTGCGCGGTGTCCCGCCCCGCCCCGCAGTGATGGCATGTTGCCGTCCCCTCCGCCCGGATCCAGTGCAGGAACTCTCCGAAACAACCGTGTCCGGTGAGCACCTGTGTGGTCCTAAACGTGAGCCTTCCGTGGCCGCGGTCCCTCCATTTCTTGAGACTGGAAGGACCGCCCCGGCCACGCGCTGGGCGGTGGCGCCGCTCTCGACGAGCTCGCGTCGCCACCGATCCAGGGCGCTCTGCCGGGCCTGGCGCTTAATCCTAGCAACAGCTTCGGTCATCTCTTCTGGCGGGATCCCGTCCAGACGAAGGGCTCGCAGACGCCAGAAGACTTTGGCGTCACCCTGCGCCTGGAACTTGAAGGGGACAACCCCCGCCAGGGTCATCGCCCCCTCGTAGCGGACCGTGCGGTAACCTCTGATCACCCTGATGGCTATCCTCCTCTCAGCCCGGCGCAACAATTGCTGGCTGCGCCGGGAACCCATCAGGGCGTTCGTCCGTATGGGCGCACCATAGAGGGCCATGCTCCGCACGAACCCCACATAGAGACGGCGAACCTTCTCGTTGGGCCCCCCGATATTGGGCAGTAGATGGGCAAGCGCGTTGCTTGCCCTGTCTAGTCTAGGGGCGAGACGACCGAAGTGCTCCTCGAAGCGCCAGTGGCTGTCCAGGTGGAGGCCCAAGTACCTGTGGCCTTTCCCCACCTGGACGTCGACTCCACTCACATGGACCACCGGCTGGGGCGGTGGCGCAACCCCACGTCGAGGCGAGTAAAACCACATCGTGTCGGTTTTGTGGGGAGCTAGCTGAAGTCCCAGCCGCCGGATCTCCGCGGCAACGGCAGCGACGCCAATCTCGGTGAGGCGGATAGTCTTTTTCCACCCCCGACCGGCGGCCAACACGTGCGTATCATCTGCGAAGCACGCGAGGCTCACACCGGTCGGGAGCTCGACCCGCAAGACCGGGTCGTACCCGAGGTCCCAAAGTAAGGGACCTTTCGCAGAACCCTGGGGTACGCCACAGTCCACGTCCCTCTCGTGCATCTGGCCATCCCGGCCCCTGTACACAATCTTCCTGTCCCGGAGGTAGCCGCCGACTATCCTCCTCATGTAGGGGGGCGCATTGTGGCGTATCAGCGACCCCCTTATCGTCCCGTGAGGCAGGGTGTTGAAGACGTTGACGATGTCTAGACTAACGACTAACGCCACCCTGCCCCGGGACGTGGCCAAGTCGCAGCGGGAGCGCATCGACTGGATTGCGTCGATAGCGCTGCGCCCCCGCCTGAAGCCATATTGCGACTCGGCCAAGTCGGGCCCAACCTGGGACAGGTGCTGGACGTGGCGGGATACCAGAATCCGGTCGAACAACTTCCCCACCTCGTCCAACAGCACGATGTGCCGGTAGGCCGAGGGACTGTCGGCGGGTCGCCCATCCTTCCGGATGAGGACTAGCCGCCCCGTCTTCCACTGTTCTGGGAAGACTCCATCCTTTATGCAGGCGCTGAAGAGGCGTCTCAATCTCGGACCGATGACGCGTAGAGCCTTCACACAGGCACGGCCGGGGACGCCATCGGGGCCCGGAGCAGTGTTTCGGGCCCCCATCCGTTTAATCGCCCCAGCCAGCTCCTCCTCCGTGACCCCCAGTTCGTCGGACCAATCCACCTCCTCGTGGTCCGGCGGGGGGCGCGTGTGTTCCCTCTCTCGCGGGAACAAAGTGTCGACTACCCGTCCCGAAAACTGGGGGTCGAGGCTCTCCGTGACCGCGGGCGCCCAGGGCTTAAGCTTGCCCATCACCATTTTGTATGGACGCCCCCATGGGTCCTTCTGGAGAGGGCCTAGGAGCTCGTCCCATGCCTGTGATTTAGACTCCATGATGGCTGCCTCCTCCCTCGCTAGGTCGCGGACTGTCCTTCTTCTGCGGACCCTTTGCCACTGGCGACGGGCTGCGAAACAATCTCGTCTCAGATCACCAATTTCGCCCGCCCACCAGTAGGCGGCCCGCCTGGGGAGGTTCTTGGCCCGGGGCATGGCGGCGTCGCACACCGCCTTCATGGTTCCCCGGAACCATTCTACCTCCTCCCCAATGTCCGCGACCGGCCCTGCAGGTGTTGGCAACGAGGCCAGAGCGAGGGCTGCAGCCATCAGCACGTCCTCGTCCATCGTCTTCTGCGCCCACCGTAGCGGTGGTGGTCCACAGTGGCGGCGGGCGGTGGCAGCAAGGTCGAGGCGGATGTATAGATGGTCACTAAGTGTGACCGCCTCTTCCACCGCCCTCCACCTCTGCACCATACGCGCGGCCAGGGGAGTCGCGAAAGACAAATCGACTATAGACTCCCCCTGGACACGGACGCAGATGCTAACGGACCTCACATTGAGCAGGTGGAGTCCTAGCACCGCCGCCCAATTTACGACCGCCCTGCCTCTCGCGTCTGTATTCGGGGAGCCCCAAAGTGACGCATGGGCATTAAAGTCCCCGAAGACTAGCACTGGCCGGGGGGAACAACGGGAGACAAAGTCCCCCACCCGTCCCAGGTACTGTTCATATTGCACGAGAGGCAATCTGGGCGGGGCATAGAGCCCCACCACTGCTATTTCACCCCACAGCACGCCGACGAACCCCCGGCCCCGTTCCAGTGGGGCGGGGTGTGGGGGTACTGCGGTGCCAATAATCGCCACGGAGCCGTCCTCGTCCCCGAACCAATTTGGTCTGTCGAGGGCACGGTACGGCTCCGTGGCCACCGCCAACCCAGCCTTCCACTCGGCCAGGGTTTGGAACAACATGTCCTGAGCCCTGGCCGAGTGGTTCAAGTTGGCCTGAAGTACAGGGCCCTTGGGCCCCATACCTAGGCCTTACGAGCCGCCTCCGCGGCATTTTTGCTCGCCGACTTGGCAGGGGAATTTTTCTTGCCCCCCTTCTTCGACTCCGCAGGCTTGGTCCTTGATGCCTGTTCCTTGGGGGCTGTTCCTGCCCCTTCAACGGTACTCTTCTTCTTCCTCTGGGAGGAGGAGGGGGCACAACCTTTTGCCCCCAATCGATGCCTCTCGGGCCGCCCCAGGTTCGCACAGAGGGGGCACTGCGGGGTGGCGCTACACTTGCTGGCCACGTGGCCCGACTCTCCGTACGCATAGCAGCGCTCGGACCTATCAGCTTCGCAAGTGCATCGCTGCCTAACATGCCCTCTTTCCAGGCAGCGATAGCACTGCAATGGCCGCGGTGGCAGCGCCTGCATTCTGGCCGAGGACCACCCGACCAGAACCCTCCCAGAGACGGATAACTTTTTGAGTGCCGCTAGAGGGCATCTCGCCCAGACCGTCCCCATCCTTTGGGGGGAGGTGCTAATCTCCCTCATTTCAATTTCTTTCACCCTCCACCTGGGTGACCGAGTCGTCAAGACCGGTCACCCTCACCTCGCCCATTTTTATGGGGCGGGCAACCCTGACCGCAGTGCCGCTAAACACCTGGCGGAGTCGGTCAGCCAACTTGGCCGCTTTGTCCGTCTTGTCCTCCCCAGGTATCTAGAGGACCAAGCCACCGGTCCGAGCTCTTCTGGGCATCAACTCCGTGATGCCCAGCTCCTCCAACTTGACCCGCTCCCGGGCCATGAGGATGGCCTCGGCGTATGAGACCTTAACCACGGGAGCTAGGTTGATGGTGACCGCCGCTGTACGAGGAGGGCGGGGGGCCTTCTGCCTGGCAGATTGGGCCCCTTGCCCGTTGACCGCCGGTGCCGCCCCTCTCCTCTGCCCCTTCTGGGCAACCACCTTGGAGCGCTGGGGGGGAGGGGCCTTGGCCGCTACCGCCTTCTTCTCCGCTATCGCCTTCTTCTCCGCAGCTTTAGCGCGGCGGCGAACCACCGTCACCCAGGTCCCATCCGCCGTCCCCCGATGCTCCTCAACAATCCGGGCCATTCTGGCCTCCACAAATGATGCCGGCTGGTCCGGTGCTGAGGAGGGCCCTGGCAACGACTCCGTGGCAGACAGGGACCTATTCCGCACCCGCCTCTCCGCTTCCTTCCTCGATGCTGGGGGGATGGTCGCAGCCGTAGCTCCCCCCTTAACACGCTCCGCCCTCTTAGGCGGGGGCTGGACAGCTGCAATAGCGGCTTCGAACTCCACCCTGAGCCCCGACAGACCTTTCTCGAGGAGAGCCGCAAATCCCCTCATCAGATCGGGCTCGGAGCCACCAACCTTCCCCTCCTCTTTTCCAGGTGCAGCAGCTGGGATCGGGACCTGCACCACGGGGCATTCAAGCGGGCAAGACGGTAAGTCGAAAACTTCGACTTCGTCCTTCCTCCTCTTCCTGCCCGCCTCTTCGCCGGACAATGGCGAGTCGGGCCTCGCGACCCTCTTCGGGCCCGCGATTACCGGCGTTTCCGTGGTCGCGACCCGGCATGTGAGTTCCGCCAGGCTTTGCTGGAGGATACTGATCTGGGCTGTCTGGGCCGCCAGCTGCTCCTCTCGGAGCTTTAGCTGGCGGCGGTGCTCCTCCAGCTCTTTACCTGCCCTAGCGGGGGCGGCCCTAACCGCCGTCTCCGTATGGATGGCCTTTAAATGACGTGCGGCCATCCTTAGTTTCCTGACGAGCGTTTGCTTGCGGCCCTTGGAAACGCGCGCTACCCTCTCCACATCCCTACAGAATTCCAGGTCCTGGGCGGCTAGGTCGACGGTCGGGACATGACTCAACTCCTCCGCCAGGTCCTCAGGTTCGGGGAGGGACCTGCTACTTCGACTCGGCTCGGGAGGGTCCTCGGCAGGGTCCAGTGCCCTCTTCTCCTCCGCGAGTTCCAGCTCCTGGCGTTGTACCTCCAGGAACATTTGCTTCGCCGCGGCGAGTTACGAGTACACGCCTGTGGTCGGCGGACGGCCCCTCCTCTTCGCCGGCCGTCTCTCCAAGGACACAGTCGAAGCGACTGACGCGTTCGAGTCCTCGCCGTCCCGAGATGCAGCGGCATCCGAGGTCGGCGGGGAGACCACGCCCCTTCTTCGCCCCTAGAAAGTTGAACGGATAGCTGGCGCGCATCCGTCGCTCCACTAGTGCCGGGCAGCACCAGGTCCACCTCGCTAGCTGCCTGTCTCACGTCCTGATTCGTAGCCATGGTCGTTTCCGTTAAGTCCAGTCCAGTTTGTTTATTTGTTGATTTAGTAATTCCATCCATAATGGTCCCACGAGAGGGTCGGTCCATGGGTCCACCCGGGCAGTGCCGCCTTACGCGGGTAAGGCTAGTACACCCGGGGGGTCGCCAGGTACCCCGGGGTTGGCCGCTAGAGACTGATGCACCCATCAGCCATGCCTGGCGCTTACTCCGGGCACGCCCTCCTCACCGCGCACCACAGCTTGGGGCTAGGGATTTTTTATAGAGTTTGTCATCCTCGCGGGCCGACCAATGAAGGCAAGCCCCCCGTTCCAGCGAAACGTGACCACTGGGTTACGGTATCATTGCTAGGGCACTCCGGGTTCGCTACCCGCACCAGACCGCCACCCAGCCTGGCCCCTGGAGAACTCAACGACGCTGCAGCCACCTTTTCGCCTCTCCGACCCAGGCCTTCCGGCAAGGGAGGCCCTGCCAGGATCCGTAGATCCCACCGGCATTACCCCGGGTCATCTGCGAGGCTACTTCGACAGCAGCAAGCGCCCCACTTTTACTCGCCTCCTACGACAGACAGGGGTTACCGTGCCTGGATTCTATCCCCCAGTCACAGGGGAGGTTTTGATGGGTTTTCCTTCCCTTGGTGTTTGGTCTGCGGGAGCTATTTTATTTCACCCCTACCCTACATGCTCTTCGAAAAGTGCATGGCGAGCATTCCCCTATCCGCCACTTGGGGACGCGCCACGTCGGGGTATCACCTCCCGCCCAGGCAGTACACTTGGCCAGGTCCGTGGAACCTAACCTAACCAACCTAACCTAACCTTATTTCTTTTTTTTATATTTTGACAGCAAGAAAATACATTTACGTAAGCGAGGAACCCGTCGGGTTAGGAGGGGTCTCGGGCAGTGTGGGACTCAAAACAATTTTTCACATACCAAAACAAGTTTCCCTGAGTTGGATCGTTACAGTACCCCAATACCCACTAAAAACTTGCTCCGTATCGGCCACAGATACCTCCGGCAACCCCAGTGGGCTTTAATGGAGAGCATTCTGTGTAGCCACGATGTTGCTTACACATCGACCGACTCGGACGACCTAAAGGCGTTCAGTCGTCCAAGAACGTCGCGGGTAAGCCCCAGCGCACCTCCGCTTATAACGCAGGCTATTTTGACCGACGGTGGTTTCATTTAGCCACAGAAGGTGTAGAGTGCGTTGGTGGACACTCTACAGCCGCTGTGCGTACACACCGCCGGAACTGTGCATTATCCTTGCAGAATCATTTTTCCCTACCCGTATGTTTCCGCAGGAGATGTGTAGGATTGAGCTGAGCCGCTCGGTCACCAGAGGTCGCAACACACATTTGGGCGAGCTAAGCCTCTCGATGGGCGGATCTCAGCCTGGGAGAGGTCGCGAAAACGAAGGAGTGCTCGCATGAATGCGAGAGAGAGGAGAGCACGGGCCGCCAGGACACCAGCGACCGCTTTACACATATGGGTGAGCTAAGCCTCTCGATGGGCGGATTTCGGGCCTGGAATTGGTTACGCGCACTGAGGAATGCACGCATGATAGCGAGCGAAAGAAAGTCTTGGGTTGCCTGGTCACCATCGACCGCAACACACATTTGGGTGAGCTAAATCTCCCGATTGGCGAATTCCGGGCGTGGGAGATGACGCGAAAAATTTTTCGAACGAAGGAATGCTCATGCGAGAGCACGCGGTAGCGCTCGGAACGCTCGTGTCGTTTGTTACATGCATTCATCCATCCATTCAGTTCATTCAATTCTATACTACATGTGTGTAACGGCACCGTAAGCGGAACGCTACGTATAGTGCGGATGCAAGCAGAGAACCTAAGGGGAAGAGTAAGAAGGGTCCCGGTTCGCCCAGAGTCGGTCAGCGAGAGGAAGGTTCAGGCCGGCCGGTCTCGATCCACTGCCCGGCAGGTACAGTGACAGGGAAAGATCGAGCTCGGGATGCTGTGAAGAGCGAGCGCGAGAGAGGGGATCAAAGAAGATACCGCGGGTCGGAATCCGGGAGAGAGCCGAGACGCGAGCGTAATGCGTCCGAGATTAGAGGTCACTGATTGGGGATCGCGCGTCATGTTAATGCGATTTTAATTGAATTTAATTAAATTGATGAAATGTAAAGAAATTAAAATGTAATAAAATTCAAAATTTATCAAAATCTAAAATTTATAGAAAACTAGAATTGATGTTTCGTGTTTGTAGACCCACATTAATATTATAATTAAGAATTCATACGAACCAAAACCTTGATTTTTAAATTTGCCATGAAAATTAATTTTAAAGGTAATTAAATACAATTTTCGCGAAAGAGAGTTGGTGCAGATTGCTTTCAAGATTAATTGTCGGAGAGAGAGGTAGATGTTCGGGAAATGGAGCATGTATTAAAATTGGATTTTCGAAATTTGAATTTTAAATTAGGCACGAAAGCTAGCAGTTTTAAGCGCCTCGTTGGGCGGGTGGGAGGCGCGTACTAACGGGTGATGAACGGATTATGTCACCCGCTCGGAGGTAGCGGCCGAAACTGGGTCAATGGGTCAGCCGTCGGTCGTCGTCTAAAGGGGGTGCGAACGAACCGTGTTCGTGTACAAATGGTCCGATACTGCCGATCTGAAGGGGCTTCGCACGCGATTTCTTTTTAGTCCCCTTTTACGACAAGCCAAGGAGGCTGGAGACGTATTCTGTAACCCTCCGCCTCCAGGGGAGGATGGGATGTAGTCTTCCACAGTAAATGTGTTAGAGCTAGAAGTTTCCAGGATTTAAGATTAGTGACAAATTAAGCTTTATGATTTGGGGTTGTGAAATTGTGTTGATGTTAGAAATGAGACCCGGGAGGAGTTCTGGATTTGGATTTTACATTGAATTTAAATTGAGGGTAGAGTTGATCGCGGGAACCGTAGTCTAAAGGTAATTAAATATAATTTGTGCGGATGCGATGTAGATGAATAAATGCTTGTTATCTTAGAATTAAAGTTATGGGGAGGTTAAAATGGGTGATCAAGGAGAAGAATTGTACTTGAAATTAAGGGGGTTCTGCGAATCTTGAATTAAGATAACATAACACATAGAAACTGGAAGTTTAAAAGTAAAAGCAGATGTGTACAGTAAGAATGGGTGTGGATCCTGAGCAGAATGTAAAAGGTGAAAATAGTGGAGAAATAAAAACATAAATATAGAAATAAATGGAGGAATAGGGAAAAAAGACGGTAGAGGACAACGAAAAACAGCCAGAAACAGCTGTAAGCGGAAAGTTTGTAAAGCGGCATACGGTACATTTGGAGTTAAGCTGTACTAGGTGTCGGGTAGCGTAGGCGATAAAGTAGGTGATGGGTGATAAACGGGCAATGAGCAGCAAGGAGCAAAAGGAGGCGACGTAGGGTAAAAGCGGTGCGAGTTCGCAAGGACTAATAGAGTAATAGAGTGAAAGTACAGTGAAGCAGTAAAGCAGAGTAAGGTAGTAGCATAAACTTGGAGGCCTGCTCGAGCGATTAGAAGGAGACAAAGGTGAGTGGAAATAATAAGGAAAATAAAGAAGTCGGAGCTTTATTGTTCACGTGAAGCGTAGCTGACAAAAAATAAATATGCAGGGGCACGCTGACGGGGGCGGGAGTCATGTCGGAAAAGTACCCGTGTCTGACTATCAAGGTGTAGTGGGTGTGTAGGAAATGCTGCATGGAGGGAGTTACATATTCGCGTACAGCAGGAGGGTCCAAAAAAATAGAGTAGATAGGGTCATGGTTCGTCGAGAGTCGGCCAGCAAGAGGAAGAATCGAGCCGATCGATCTCGCTCCACTGCCCAGCATGTACAGCAAGAGGGAAAGATCAAGCACGGGATGCCGCAAAGAACGAGCGCCGGGGGGGAGATCAGAGAAGAAGCCGCGAGTTGGGATCCGGAGGAGAGCCGAGACGCGAGCATAATGCGTCCGAGATTCGAGGGCGCTAATTGGAGATCGTACGCCGCAGAAAATGCGATTTAAATTAAATTTGATTAAATTGATTAAGATGTAATTTGAAAAATGTAATAGAGTTCAAAGTTCAACAAAATCTAAAATTGGCAGGGAACTAGAATTGGTGATCCGCAGTTGAAGACCGCGATAATATTATAATTGAGAGTTGATACGGGTCAAACCTTGAATTTTAAACTTATCATTAAATACGGAGGTAATTAGATACAATTTCCGCGAGAGAAAGTTGGTGCGGATTGCTTTCAAAATTTGTTTCCAGAGAGAGAAGTAGGTGTTCGGAAAAAGGAGCATATCTTAGAATTGTGTTATCAAGATTGGAATTTAAGATAAGACGTGAGAGCTAGAAGTATTAGGGCGCCTCGTCAGGCGGGTGAGAGGCACGTACAAGCAGGTGATGAGCGGATTACGTCACCCACTCGCAGGTAGCGGCCGGAACCGGGTTAACGAGTCACCCACTGGCCGGTATCCGAAGGGATGCGAACGGGCCTCGTCCGTGCATGTCGGCTTGTTGCTGCCTATCTAGAGGGGCTAAACGCGCGGTGCGTTTTAAGTCACCTTTGAAGACAGGCTAGGGATGCTGGAGACGTATTCTGTAACCCCCGCCTCCAGGGGAGACTTGATTCTATACTTCCACAGCAAATAGGATCTGATATAATCGAAAGTCTGGTCTATGCTTTATTAAGTAAACACCCTTGTCCGTTATTGATCAGTGAGTGCAATTGATTTAATTGTAATTTATTCACGTTATTAATGTTGACTTGATTAGGTCCTTTCATCGAAGGCTTGGTAAGTTTTGGGTTGCCGGGCTTTGTTGAAGACGACCACGAGACCCCTGCTTCGATCGAGGGGAGGCGAGAAAGCGAGGGGAGTGTGCCGAAGCGCGTGTCTCGAAAGCGGGGCTCAAGGGTGAGTGACTACCCCTCGCAGGTTCCCCCAGCCACAACGATTGCCGGCCGCTCTGGATATAAATTGGGGCACCTCGTAGGGGCCTTCATTTAGTACATTTCTAACTGGGGAAGTCGCTAGTTCGCGCTGTTTGTGGTGCTCCGAATCGAAGCTTCGAGCAATACGCGTGTGTCGATATGTGCGCCGTGGTGCAGCGAGGGGTTATTGTGCATAACTAAGCGCAGCAGATCAGCACAGCACACCACAGCACGTTGCTCATCCTCGCAGCGAAAAGGACCCGCTGTCGCCGACAACGCCCACGCGCCAACGCGTCTATAGCAGAGACGGGTGAAGAAGAAGAGGAAGGAGGAGTAAAACAGAGGAAGAGCGACGCAGCCGATCACTATCAGTCATTCTACGACAAGCATCGCTCAGTAAGTAAGTATTGAGTGATCATTTGTCGATTAACGTTTATCGCACCATCCTTGTTTGTTCAGCCTGCCCGTTTAAACACTACTATTGTTGCTGATGTTGGTGTTAGTTCCGCTGCCGTTGCTCCTATTAATACGTAGCTGGTTAGTCCTTGATTGTCAACCATGCTGGATATTGGCCGAATGCCGACTGTAAATAGCTGTTCGGTTTGCCGGTGTGCTGATACTAATTGCTTAGTTCTATCCTTACTCTTGATGAAGTTGATTGAATTAGTTCGATCTTGACTAGATTAATTAATTAAATATATTCAGTTAAATCCTGGCATGGCCTGACTTCGCTTCACGTTGTCGAGTGGTTCCATGACTTGTTTCTAAGTCGGGTCAGGTCAACCCGCTGTCCTGCTTCATCCTCGGATTGGGTTGCGTGAGTTGAATTAAGTTGATAGGGCAGGGCGGAGAGGGAGGGCGATGCACGCAGATTGATGCGAGTCAGTTGAAACAATCCCTTCCGTGCTACAGTTGTTCCCTTTTCTCCCGCTCTTTCCCCCCTTTTTTTCCCTTCCCTTTTTCCATCCTTTCTCTTATTCTCTTTCCCTTCCTTTCTTTTCCCTCTTTTGATTCAGATTTAAGTTATAGATCATAAGTCATTTGCTTCGCTTTCCGAACCCATGTTACTCATTGTTTGCTGTGGTTTAGGATCCTTGTACTGTGAGGGTCATAACCGGGGTTGTCATTGCCGTTACAGGTCGCAGTAAGTGTTGATCACTGCCATGTCAGTTCAGTTCGACTTAAATGTAGATCCTTGTACTTAAGAGTGCCCGTTTCCTTTTGTTCCGATAGCTACGTTACTGTGCTGCTAAATCTCCGAGCCGAAGAAGAAAGAGAAGAGGAAAACATGTCTGCGTTCAGCGTACTGCAGATCAATTTAAACAAATGCCGCGCGGCACAGGATCTCTTGTGGCAGGCCGTGAACGAGTTTCGCGCGGATATAGTCGTCATCAGTGAGCCGTTTAATCCTCATCCGAATTGGCATCAGACAGGAGCAGCTCAGCCTGCGTGTGGTATACGAATCGTCCTAGCTGCGACATGGGGCGAGTTTGTGATAGTAAGTTGTTACTTCTCACCATCACTGACTATAGAAAGCTTTGAAGGTCAATTACGGGGTCTTGCGACATGTCTGTCAAGTGTTAGGAAACCGATTATAATCGCCGGGGATTTCAATCCCCGCTCTCCGCACTGGGGATCAGATCGCGTGGATTCACGCGGTCACCGTATGATGAATTTGATCGAGCAAGCAGGGCTGATGCCCGTGGCAAGTCAAGGAGGCCCGTCATTCGAGCGTGGTGGCGTGGGTTCTCGAATCGATGCCCTTGCGTGTAGCCGCAGCCTCCACGGTCGAATATCTAGGTCCACAGTGTCCACGCGCTATTCGGGGTCGGATCACCGCTATCTTATTCATCGATTTAAAGCGAGACCAGAGGCTATTGGTTCGCCCGAGGATTCTCTTCGGGAGGCGAGACTAGGTCGCCCGGACATGGAGGCGTGGAGGGAAATAGTGAGCGGCCAGTGACCGATGCCAGGATCCCTGGATCCAACAGTTCAACGTAGTCAAGAGAGGGGAGCTGCAGGCGGTCCATCGGAACAGTCCGCGCTACCGCCGCTGTGCACCGTGGCCGAAATTGATGAAGTGATTGAGGAGTTAGAGACGCACTTTCAGTCAACCTGTCCACCATTGCCGACTCGCAAGAGGAGGAAAATAAAAATGTACCATGGTGGAGCCAGGAGATAGCAGATCTTTGTCTCCAAGCAAAGCGTCTCCGCCACCGCTGGCAGAAGATGGCTCGCCGGAGCCCGACGGCAGCACGACAGCAGGCGCACCCGTATCGCATGGAGATGCTGGAAAGCCGATGTGCCTTATCCTTGGCATTGCGTCGAGCTAAAGAGGCATCGTAGAGTGAGATGGTCTCGACTATCGAAGAAGATCCGTGGGAAACCCTGCGAGGCGGTCATGAATCGTCTGAAGGGGAAGTCGCCCCTGGTTCGCCTCAACCGAGAGCAGTTCCACGCAACGGTGTCCGCGCATTTCGTGGTGGAGCAGGAGCGACAAGAAGAGGCTGCCATCGCAAGGAGTAGTGCAGCAGAAGAAGAGGAGGAAGACGAAGCAAGAGGAGAAGAAGCAGCGCAGGCTTCATTGATCTGGCCTCGTCAGGAAGGAGCGTCAACGTCGTCGGCATCCAACGCACGCGAGATCGCGGGGGTAGCCGCAGGGTCAAGCGCTGTTCCACCTAACACCAGAAAGAGATGCTGAAGCCCAGGGGAGGGCACATCGCGCCAGGGGGACGTGTTCACGAACGAAGATGTGAGGTACGCAATGGGGATGTTGAAAAAAGGAAAAGCTCCGGGTCCAGATGAAATCCCAGGCGAGGCCGTTCACGTTCTGCGTAACACTGCATCCGGCTGGGTTTGTGTCCTTTTCAATTCCTGTCTGAGGCTAGGATACTTTCCAAGGGCTTGGAAAGTAGGGCGTCTGACTTTAATACTGAAGGCCGGGAAAGCCTGTAATTCTCTTCCCGAACTTCGACCGCTTTGCATGCTGTCAGACATGGGGAAGTGTTTCGAATATGCTTTGCGCGTGTTAATGCCAGAAGCGATTCGCCTGTCTGGCGGGTTGTCGGTGCGTCAATTTGGGTTCACGGAGGGCAGATCAACTCATCAGGCGATGAAGGTGGTCATGTCGGAGTGGGATCGTGCGCGCAGAGGGCGAAATCACTGTCTGCTAATTACCCTGGATGTGAAAAATGCATTTAATACAGTGCGTTGGGACCGCATCCTGGCTGCAGCCGAGCGCCGTGGGTTTCCGACGATAATAATGGACATGTTACGTAGCTATTTAAGCGAGCGAAGAGTGGGAACCCTGACACCAAGCGGTGAGTGGGTGGAAGCAGCTGTATTTGGTGGGGTGCCACAAGGATCAGTGTTGGGACCACTGTTGTAGAACCTATCGTACGACGGGCTGCTGGAGGTGCTGCTGCCACCAGACGTGACAACCGTGGGTTTCGTGAATGATATGGCGCTGCTTATAGTAGCCCGATCATTAGACAGAGTGCGTGAGCTGGCAGAACATGCCTTACGTGTGGTGGGGGCGTGGTACGAGAGAGAGAGACTGGTTCTCGCGAAAGAGAAATCAGAAGCAGTGCTCTTAACTGGGCGGCGCGTACCCGACGGACTTGTACTATCGTACGAGGCCGCGATAATCAGGACATCGCGCTCGATTAGGTACCTTGATGTGATGTTCAGTAATAGCAGACTCTTTCGTAGTCAAATGAGCCGGGTATGTGAGAAGGCAGTGAAAGTAGCGCAGCACCTCTCGTGGCTGCTACCGAATCCACGAGGATACGGTCCGAAAGCGCGTTTGCTGTATTACCGAGTGCTAGAATCTATAGTTTTGTATGCGTCTCCGGTATGGAGCGAGGCGGTAGAGTACGGATGTGTGAGACAGCGATTGACATCGACACAGCGGTTGGGGTTACGGCGCGTGACACGCGCGTATCGTACCGTTTCATCAGAGGCATTGTGCGTGCTGTCAGGTTGCATGCCATGGGACTTGTTAATATGGGCCAGGGCCGCTTTGTATGGGTACGAGGAGGCGGAGGACCCGGAAGAGCGCGTGAATCTGCCGCAGGTGCTGGAATATGACACCTTTGATCGCTGGCAAACTCGATGGACAATCTCGGAGAGCGGCGCCTGGACTCGCAGGCTGATTCCCAACATCGAGGCGTGGGTGGAGAGCAATGGACCACGTTACCTAACCTATAATCTGGCGCAGGTGATGACAGGTCGCGGACGCTTTGCTCATTATCTCCATCGGATAGGGAGAAGTCCGTCCCCGAGCTGCTGGTTTTGCGATCCTCCAGTGGACGATGATGCGTGCCACACACTGTTTGTGTGTGATCGTTGGGCAGTGCAACGAACAGTTCTATACCTGGAGGTAGGGGAGCTGACTCCAGAGTCATTTGCAAGCTGTCTTCTGGATAGACGAAGGCGACGCTCTCTTATATCGTTTGTAACCGAGGTGATGACCAAAACGGAGAGTGTGGAAAGAGCAAGAGAACGCGCAGGGTTAATTGTGCCTCGTCGAGTCCGCCGACGAGGCTCCCGTCACTCCCGCGGCACACGCGGATCCCGGGCGAGGGGTAGATGCGGGCGCCGGTGAGGCCAGACCGGCGAAATTAATGGCGGTAGTGAGGGCAAGCCAAACGCACGCACGTACTCAACCCGACTACCTAATTATGTTTGCAAGTATGTGAGTTAAGTATGTGAGTTTAGTATGTGTATTATTGTATCTGCGAGTTTATCTGTGAATTTATATGTCAAGAAAACATTTGTAAGGGAAGGTAAGGAGTTACGTAGAATGTTACTAATAAATGTACGCCTTGCAGGCATTATTGCTTGATCATAACTTAATGTTTGTGTTTACCCAGTCCAGTAATAGGAATGCTGTACTCGTGTCATAAAATAGGGCACATACACAGAAGTTCGAAGGTAGGGTTCACTCATTGAGTTGATCATTACCGGCACAATCGATGCCAAGTATATTATTCGCGTGTCTGGAAAATTGAGGCGAAGTCGTACTCGTGAGGCCACGCTGAGCGAGAGCAGTGAGGAAGGGGAGCCGCGAAGGACCACTTCCGCACGGGCAACTTGCCAAGCCATACAAAATCCGACTTAAAAATTTAATGGGTGCAGTATGCAGGCCAGACAGTCCGAAGCCGGGTTAACGAGTTCTGTCACCTTCGGCAAATAGCAGTTGGGAAGGGCCCACACGGGGAGTACGATAAGGAAAATCAACCGCGGATCGAAGTCCGGGAGAGGGTCGAGACGCGAGCTTAATACGCCTGAAACTCGAGGTCATCAATTGAAAATCATGCTGTGCAAAACGCAATTATGATTCAGTTGATGAAACGCAATCATGAAATAGTCAAAAATTCGAAAGTTGACAAGGAACCAGGGTCAATGATTCGTAGTTGAAGGAGTATGTTAGTATTATGATTGAGAATTGAGAAGAGTCGTAGATTTGAATTAACTTATCATAAGAATAAAATTAAGAGGCAATTAATACAGTCCCGCGAAGGCAATTGATGCGAATCTTTCTCAAAATTAAGCGTTGCCAGGGAAATAGGTAGGTATTCGAACAATGAAGCATGTATTAGAGTTGAGTTTTCATGATTGGATTTAAAATTAGGCGTGAGAGCTAGAAGTTTTAAGCGTCTCGTCAAGCGGGTGAAAGGCGCGCACCGGCGGGTGATGAGCGTATTATGTCGCCCACTCGCACGTAATGTCCAGAACTAAGTCGATGAGACGACCATTGTCCGATGTAAGAAGAACTGCAAGCGAGCTGCGTCCGTGTACGACGGCCTGAAGGCGCCAATCTGGAGAGACTCCGCGCGAGGTCCCTTTGTAGTCGCCTTTTACGACAAGCCAGGGAGGTTGGAGACGTATTCTGTAACCCCCGCCTCCAGGGGAAATTCAATTCCATATTTCAAATCATAGCCCAGCAAAGAACCAGGACACGAACCTGATGAGCCTGGAGTTTGAGGTTGCCGATTGACAGTCGTTCAGCGCAGGAAATGCAATTATATTTAGGTTGATAGAATGTAGTTTGCATAAAAGAGTATGTTATAGTTCAACATTTCCAAATTAAGGACAACAGGGAGCTAGAGTTGATAATTCATAATTCATAATTATGAATCTATACTAGTGATTAGAAGTTGAGAGGGATTCGTAAATTGAGTTTTGTATTAACGTGGGAGTTGAAGCTAAGGGGCCATAAATGTAAGTTCACAAAATAGGCTGCTGATCACTATTTCAGGATTTGGGATCAGCAGAATGCTAGAAACGATGTTCGCAGAGTGAAAGGTTACATTAGAGCTATGAGAGGATTCGTACTCTGGTTTTAGGTACATATGTGAGCTAGAAATTAGATTTAAGATTGGATGGATTCAACCGTTGATGAGCCGGTAAGCGCAGTTGGTTATTTCCCTAGCTGCTTGCCCAAGCAGTTGCACAATTGAAGTTAGAGTATAATTGAGACTTCAGCAGGTCAGAAATCACCCGAACCGCGTGAGCCACTCGTTGGAGGCGAAGCGCCTCATCGAGAGATGGGAGAAACATGCGGACAAGCGACGAGCGAATTCCGCCGCCCGCTTGCGGGTGATGATAAAAACAGGTCAGTGGATCAGCGATCAGTCAACGTCCAAGGAGTGTGGCCAAGTCGCGCCCATGCACGTGAAACCCGCCGTTAGCTATAATAAGGACTTCGCGCGCGACCCCTTTTGCTTCATTTTTAACAACGTCGGGCCAAGGAAGCTGGGGACGGGTTCTACAATCCCCGCCTCCAAAGGGAGTTCAATTCAATTAATACAGTTCTCTACTTTGCTAGTTGGTCGGACAGACGAGCCATAGTGCCACAGGAGATATAAGAGATATGATAGAAGCATTCATAGATTTAGGCTATACTTGGTTACATGAGGGTTTAGCACAATCGTTTGCATATTTCTGACAGAGAGCCCGATACTTGGTGAGCAGACGACAGCTTCCAGAAGCCATCGCCGGTTTGTAATTAACAGAGAGCACACTATGTTTGAATTAGGTTATGCAATTGTGTTTGCGTTTGATTAGTTTATAATGTATGAAGCTGAAATTGAGACTAGGGTTGAGGCTGGGATTGAAATTAAAATTTCCTGGTTCATACTTACCCTACCTTCGGTTATTTGTGCGGGAGTGATATACCATTATGACAACCGTGGGCGGCTCGCAATGTGTGTTGCAGTTGCCCTTTCGTAAGACAGGCTGAGAAGGTGTCAAACTTGATTGATATGCCAAATCAGGGTTGATTAGCCGTCCAGATAAAAGGCAGCATCAACAATGGCAGCAGTGCACGTAACCTTCCTTTGGTTCTCTCAAAACCTCATGTCACAGTTCTCATCTCGTGAGTCGGGTTGGGTAGATGTCAATTTAGATTTGGTGAGGCAGATCAGGGTGGACCAGTCGCCAAGATAAGGAGGCTGCATCAGCAATGCCCATAACACTCGAGGTCCTCGATGAATGTACGTCGCAGCCACGAAATAGAACCGCAAAGCACGCTTGCAGTAAAACATTAGTGAAGCGAGCTCGTATCACTGGTACACTTCCGTAACACTTATAGAACCGCACAGATTACGGGGAGACACAAGAAGAACGCGCACACACATGCACCAAAGAAGATAACCTAGCACTTAGTATCCACATAGTCGTGAGGCGCCGCGAGGCACAGCAAGGGCCGCAGATGTCGCGAAATCGTAGGAATTACTGATGTTGCAAAACCGAAGAAAAACCGAAGAAGTTGTCGAAAATCAAGAAAAATCAAGGAAACAAAGAACGATGCAACCCCGCAGCGCCAGACGCCTGGCAGGCCACGGGACCCTCGAACGACACGTCCGACCAGCTCGGCAGCCAGCACGAGACTCCAACCTTTTTTTTTTTTTTTTTGGGGGGGTTGATGGAAGAGGAAAATGCATTTATGCACGCGCGGGCTACCCCCTTTTCGCACTATTCGGCTAGAGGGGACCCGGGCAGTGTGGGACTCGTATCCCCAGAAGGGGGGCCTGGCGCCCATTGGTGGGGTCAAACCCAAAGAGGCAAACCTGAAGGGGCAACCTGATAGCCCTACCCTAAAGGGTGGGCTCAAAAGATAGGGTCACAACCCAGAAGGGGCGACCCGGCGGTACCCAGAAGGGGCATCCACGGCCTGATACACTACCCACTAAAAACCCCTCCCCTGACGTAGGCCGCCGGAACCGTTTCATCCTTTGTGGATATCT
Source organism: Osmia bicornis bicornis (assembly GCF_907164935.1). Taxonomy (NCBI): domain Eukaryota; kingdom Metazoa; phylum Arthropoda; class Insecta; order Hymenoptera; family Megachilidae; genus Osmia; species Osmia bicornis. Next base: position 188,331 of record NW_025791096.1, read on the forward strand.
CACATGAACACAGCGATAGCCGCAACGGCGCTTCGGCTCCCTAGCTTTCATGACGCTTTCGTCCATCCTCAATCTGCCATACGCATATCAAGCTATAAGGGATTGAGGATCCACGCCGCTACACCTCCGATCAAGCGGTAGGACATTTTCAACCTGTACGATAAGGCACAGGATTTTTCTTCGACTACGACCAGGAACCGGAGGTACCCACTCAACGGTTGGCCGTGCCTGTATTCACCTGCCTGGCACTTGCCAGGGCAGAAGCTTCTTCTTCGACTACGGACAGGACCGGGAAATCTTGCCTCCCGTTGACCGTGCCATGCCTTGGTCCACCTTGTAGGATGCTGAAGATGTGCATTTTCCGTGAGGTCATCTCTCCTACCTTACCCCTGCCGGGACAGGCCATTTTTCTTCGACTACGACCAGGAACCGGAGGTACCCACTCAACGGTTGGCCGTGCCTGTGTTCACCTGCCCGGCACTTGCCAGGACAGGGGTTTTTTCTTCGACCACGGCCAGGACCGGGCCATCTTGCCTCCCGTTGACCGTGCCATGTCTTGGTCCACCTTGTAGGATGCTGAAGATGTGCATTTTCCTTGAGGTCATCTCTCCCACCTGACCCCTGCCGGGACAGGCCATTTTTCTTCAGCACAGCCAGGTTCCGGCACGAGTCCTTTCCCCGGTTGACTGTGCCACGTCTTCGTAGGCTGCAATCCTCGATGACCTGCTCCTCGCACACTCGCACACACTCGCACATTCTCACAAGATCTGAAGCACACAAAATAAATGATTAAGTATATTAATAAATGAAAGCTCACCCGTGTTCTGCTTCACTCCTTCAGAGCGTCCTCTTCTCACTGCAGCGCCCCAACCACGACTGTCCTCTTCGCTGTCTTCCATCTTCACGCCCCCCTTTTAGTCGCCTCTTACGACAGGCAGGGGTTACCGTGGCTGTATTCTAAACCCCCCAGCCACAGAGGTGGCGAGACTCCAACCTAACCTAACCTAACCTTTTTTTTTTTTTTTGTTTCTGTTGGAAGAGGAAATGCGTTTGCGCACGCGCGGGTTGGTTCCCCTTTTCGTCTATTCGGCTAGAGGGGACACCATCCCGGCGTGACCGCGCCGCCTCTTCACCAGCCTGCAAAGCAAGGTCAGGGCTTCCTCTTCGGCCACGACCAGGAACCGGAGCTCCTGCTCAACGGGTGATCGCGCCCCAACTTCACCTGCCTGCCATCAGCGAGGACAGGAGCTTCCTCTTCGGCCACGATCAGGAACCGGAGCTCCTGCTCAACGGGTGATCGCGCCATGTCCTCACCAGCCTGCAAAGCGAGGTCAGGAGCTTTCTCTTCGGCCACGACCAGGGACCGGAGCTCCTGCTCAACGGGTGATCGCGCCATGTGTTCACCTGTTTAACAGGGCTTGCTCTTCAACACAGCCAGGTCCCGGGGCGAATCCTTTCCCCGATTGGCTGTGCCACGTCCTCGTAGGCTGCAATCCTCGGTGACTTGCTCCATACATACTCCGCATACACACACAAACCCTCATAGCAAGTATAGCACATTATAACACGTCAATGCTCAGAATTGCAACAATAAATAATGAATGAGTGAATGAAGAATGGGTAATGAATAATGAATCAATCAAATGAATCAGTGAATGAGTGAGTGAATCAGTATGCCCATGAATAGCAGTGCCCAAAACAAACACTAAATAAATAGCAGCTGAATAACAAATAACAAATAAATACAGAAATAAACAATTATAATAAACATAATTAGCCGTGATTAAGCGTAGTAAACCGTAATAGGCCGTAGTAGACCATAAGTCAGCAAATACAAAAAATACAAACGCAAGATCAACGTATATATACATCTAATTCAACTGAGCAGTTAAGGAATTGCTAAAATGAAAGAAGGAAGGAATCGTTAAAATAACGAACGAAGAAATCAGTAATAACATGCAAACATGTGAACTAAGCATAAGTATAGTGAAGGAGCAGGCAGGCGGGCATATGTCGGCACATGTGAACTTGACATAAGAAAGGCAAAACCCGATAACCTCAAACGTCAACAAACGTCAACATACAGCCAAGCAGCCAAGAAGCAGGAGACGACTAGTAAAAGAGCATTTAGTATATGACACTATGGGGTTAGGTCGGTATTGCACAACAGAGTTCGTGTGTAGACTGTTTTATTCACGGTTCTCCTCCGCGTCCTCGGTTCTGCCAACCGCTACTGGCTAGGGATTTTCCCTAGCGTCCCCTTCACCACCCCCCTCGCCGGTGTTGGCGGGATTTACAAATTACGGGTGTCTGTAGGTTTTTTCTCTTACTTTCTTTTTCTTCTTTTTCTTTTACAAACATCGACAAACTATTATTTATTTATACAATGCAACTATGACTATTGTTATTCTATACAACTTAACTATATATATGTAAAAGATAGGTATCCTATTCCTATTGGTAAGTATTTCGCGTTTCGTCGAAAAGCACAGTCTTTCTTTTGAACTCTTTGGTAAGTACAGGTACTTGGTTTTCGATATTGCTTAAAATAAACGCGGGTTTCAGTCTTTCTTTTGACACGTTCACGTTTCGGTCGCCAATTCGTACTATAAAGTTCATTTCGCCTCGCTGTATTACACAATATGGTCCGTTATACTGCGGCTGTAGCGTTTTTTTAACCGCATCGTTTCGCACAAACACGTGCGACGTTGTTGCGAGGTCCTTGAACACGAATATTGCCTTCTTCCCGTGATCTTTCCGTTGCACCGGCTGTAAAGCTTTCATTCGTCGTCGCAACTGTTCCACGAATTGGGACAGCTCCTGGTGTTCATCGCCTTCTATCAGGTCGCCAGGAAGCCGTAAAGCTTCGCCGAATACCATCTCAGCTGCTGTAGCCCGGGGGTCCTCCTTGAAGGTGGCTCGTATTCCGAGCATGACAGCCGGTAAGACCTCTGTCCAACTGCCGTCCGCGTGGCATCCCATGGCTGCTTTTAGTTGCCTGTGGAATCTTTCCACAGCTCCGTTTGATTGGGGGTGGTATGCCGACGTCCGGTGATGTTCCATCCCCAATGCTCGTGCGAGTGATTTAAAAATGCACGACTCAAATTGTCGTCCTTGGTCTGTCGTGATCCTGAGGGGAACGCCGTATCTTGCTATCCATCCCTCAAGTAACTTTTTGGCCACCGTTTCGGCGGTTGCGTCCGGTATGGGAAATGCTTCCGGCCACCTCGTGAATCGGTCCACGACGGTTAGACAGTAGGTGTGCCCTCTAATCGGCAATGGTCCGACCAGGTCGACGTGGATGTGCTCAAAACGCGCGGTGGGAGTTATAAACTCCCCGACCGGCGTGATGACGTGTCTTGTCACCTTTGCGCGTTGACACTGTAGGCAACTCCTCGCCCACCGTCGGCAATCCGCTTTTACCGACGGCCACACGTAACGTTCTGTTACCATCTTCATAGATGCTCTTCCTCCAGGATGCGACAATCCGTGCAACTGGGTAAAAATCGCGCGCCTGAACTTTGGTGTAACCAAAGGTCGCGCTCGGCCGGTTGAAATGTCACAGTAGACGTCTACGTCCGGCTCCATCATGCGGATCTTTTTTATTTGGAGGCCCTGCGGGTCCTGCAGCACTGCCTTTACCTCCTCGTCGGTTTGCTGATCGAGTGCCAGGCTGCGATAATCAACAGGCGTTATCTCCTCGACCCTCGACAACGCGTCCGCCACTACGTTGTCCTTGCCACCGACGTGTTGGATGTCCGTGGAAAATTGAGCGATAAAATTCAGATGTCTGAATTGCATCGGTGTGCATTTTTCCGGTTTCTGTCTTAAGGCAAATGTTAGAGACTTATGGTCGGTGAAAATTGTAAATTTCCTACCTTCTAACGCATATCGGAAGTGCTTTATCGCTGCGTACACTGCCAGAAGTTCTCGGTCGTACGCGCTGTACTTCTTTTGGGCGGCGTTGAGCCTCCTCGAGAAAAACGCCAGGGGCTGATGCTCCCCTTGTATTTGTTGCTGCAGGACCGCTCCTATGGCTGTATCTGAGGCGTCCACCATGATGCTCAGCTTGGCTTGAGCTACTGGGTGTGCCAGCAATGCTGCCTCTCCCAACGCCTCTTTTGTCCGCTTGAAAGCTGCCTCAGTCTCATCCGTCCAAGGTATCTTGTCCTTCTTCTTCTTTCCTTTTAGGCAGTCAACTAGCGGGGCTTGGATTCCCGCTGCTCCTGGAATGAATCTCCGATAAAAATTTACCATACCCAGGAATCTGCTTAGTTCAGCCTGGTCCCTTGGTCTAGGATACTTCATGATCGCGTCTACCCTGTCTGGCAAAGGTTTGATTCCATCTTTGTCCACGGTGTACCCCAGGAAGGTCACGATGGGTTGCGCGAACACGCATTTTGCGATGTTGATTATCACGCCGTACCTCGACAAACGTTCAAACACCTGTTTCAAATGGTCCATATGCTCACCTCGACCCTTTGACCCTATGATTATGTCGTCTATATAGCACGCGCAGAACTCCAGTCCGCGCAGCACTTCATCCATGAATCGTTGGAATGTTTGGGCTGCGTTTCGCAGGCCAAACGTCATCATGGGAAATTCGTATAACCCAAAAGGTGTTGTAATCGCTGTCTTCTGGATATCTTCCTCCGCCACGGGAATTTGCTGGTACGCCCTCACGAGGTCTATCTTCGTGTAAACCGTGGCTCCTTGTAGGCCTTGTGTGAAGTCTTCCACGTGCGGGACGGGATACCGGTCCGGTATCGTTCTAGCGTTCAAAGGGCGATAATCCCCGCACGGGCGCCACTCGTTCCCCTTTTTGGGGACGAGGTGCAACGCTGATGCCCAGCTGCTTTCCGACGGCCTGGCGATTCCTTGCTGGAGCATGCGGTGGAATTCCCGCTTCGCTGCCGCCAGTCTGTCCGTCGTGAGACGTCGCGGTCTGCAAGTAATCGGCGGCCCGGGCGTCGTGAGGATATGATGAACGGTCGAGTGCTGCGGCTTCTTCAGCGGCGCTAGGGGTTTGGTAATGTCTTCAAACTCCTCCAGCAACTTTTGCACTTCACCGTCTGTCACCGGCACTGCGTGACGCACCGATTCAATCACGCCCCGAGACACTCTCACACTCACCGCGCACGTGGTTATCCTATCAACTAAGCGTTGTCTCTTAATATCTACTAATAGCCCGAAATGACACAAAAAATCCGCCCCTAGTATTGGACGTGACACTTCGGCTACGATGAAAGTCCATGGAAATTTCCTATGTAAACCTAAATCTAGAGATAATGTTACGTGACCGTATGTCGCAATGGGCGTCCCATTTGCGGCCACTAACGCGTACTCTGTTCGCGCACGCGGTCCACCTAATTTTCTTCTCAGCTCTATCCAGAGCTGCCCGTCGCCATTAGCGACCCTGGCTTGTGTTTTCCTGTGGTTTATAGGAACATGGCGGCTCGCACCGATAGGACTTCTCCTTGAAACGCCAATGGTAAAAACACAATACCGATTGGGTCGTGACTTGGACTTCGGGCGTTGCTTGCGGTTTTCCCGGCTACTATGCATGGTCCGCCCTCTACCTTGGTCTTTTCGTAGCTGCTCCGTTACCATCTCGGCGATCTGCTTTACCAGCGCGTCGACGTCGGTAACTGCCGCTGCCGCTGCATTTCTGGCTGGAGGGGATATCTCACCGATTTTGTCTGCCAGTGATGCTAATTTTTGTATTTCCATGCCGTCCTGAGCCGCCAGAACTGATTGCATGTTCGTAGGTAGGCGATTCGTCCAAAGCGTCTTCAACAGGTCCTCTGGTACGTCTCCGCCTGCAAGCGTCCGCAAATGGCAGAGGAATTGGGAAGGCGTCCTGTCGCCCATTTCCTCATGCTCTAGCAACCTCTGGATCCTCTTCTTTTTTGACGTGGAAAGCCTTGCGATTAGTTCCTCTTTGATTCTTTTGTACTTTCCTTCCAACGGCGGGTTCAGGAGAATATCTTCCACCTCCTCAGCCGTCTTCACATCAAGCTGTGAGACCACGTGCCAGAACTTTGTTTCGTCCTGCGTGATGTTTCGCAGGGCGAATTGCGCGTCTAAGTGCGCGAACCATAGCGCTGGCCGCTCTGGCCAAAATTTCGCGATGTGGATAGCTACTGCGCTATTTTGTGCAGCGTTTGTTCCGCCGCTTCCACTGGGGTCCGTTATTTCCTTTCTTGAACTCGGGGTCACCAACTATGGGGTTAGGTCGGTATTGCACAACAGAGTTCGTGTGTAGACTGTTTTATTTACGGTTCTCCTCCGCGTCCTCGGTTCTGCCAACCGCTACTGGCTAGGGATTTTCTCTAGCGTCCCCTACAACACTAACACTCAAAATGATCAAATTGTCTAATATAATAGAATAAAATCAATAAAATTCCAAACTAAACTATAAAGTTCAAATGAAAATGAAATTGAAAATGAAATGAAATGAGCCAAGGATGTGAAAAGTAAGGAACGCCAACAACAGCAGCTAGCAATGTCATCGTGAGAGGGAGTAAACACAGAATCAGATAATTATCGTCAAAAGCAAAGGTAGAAGGTAAAATAAAGTATAAGGTAAAATATAGAGTATAACCATAAACGGCAGACTCCCATGCAAACTAGGCACATGCATTACCACAAATGAAGAAACGAAGAGGCAGGAACACCATAAAAGAAAGGATACGCCATACATGTATGTATAGCGTAATAGCGTAATGAATACATAAATAAATAAGTAAATAAATAAATAAATTAAAATAAACAAACAAACAAACAAACAAACAAACAAACAAACAAACAAACAAACAAACAAACAAACAAACAAACAAACAAACAACAACCAACAAACACGACACCAACAAACAACAACCAACAAACACGACACCAACAAACAACAACCAACAAACAAACAACAACAAACAAACAACAACAAACAACAAACAAACAAACAAACAAACAAACAAACAAACAACAAACAACAAACAAACAAACAAACAACAAACAAACAAACAAACAACAAACAACAAACAAACAAACAACAAACAAACAACACACAAACAAACAACAAACAAACAAACAACAACACAACAAACAAACAAACAAACAAACAAACAACAAAACAAACAACAACAAACAAACAAACAAACAAACAACAACAAACAAACAAACAAACAAACAACAAACAAACAAACAACAAACAACAAACAAAACAAACAAACAACAAACAAACAAACAAACAAACAAACAAATAACAACAAACAAACAAACAAACAAACAAACAAACAAACAAACAAACAAACAAACAAACAAACAAACAAACAAACAAACAAACAAACAAACAAACAAACAAACAAACAAACAAACAAACAAACAAACAAACAAACAAACAAACAAACAAACAAACAAATAAATAAATAAATAAATAAATAAATAAATATATAAATAAGTAAATGAATGTATGTGTAACAGGGAACCCCTCATCTGCTGAAACCATGAAGGTGACCAATGGATTACCACCGGCAATAAAACAGCAAGACAATGAGAAGTGAACTGAGGGCCTACATGAAATGCTCAACGAAGCTGAGGATACCTCTCCGAGAAGCCATGATACCCCAAATGATGTAAATCAAAGTCCACTAAAGTTCACTAAGATTATTTGACGTATTAGAGTACCAGCCTGTGTTATATGTGTCACGTCCTGTGACGCATTCTTTAAAATTTCTATTTCGCCACCCAAACTCTTTAAGCCGCTATTTCGCGACCTAAATTCTTTAAACTTATATTTCGCCATACAGATTCTTTAAACTTACATTTCGCGATACAAATTCTTTGAACTTCTATTGCACCATCCAAATTCATCGCTCCGCAAAAATTCTGAGTGAGCAACTCAGCCGGGATGTCGTACGGCAAGAACGCTGACGATCCGGACGAGGTGGTTCACCCGAATTGGCAAATCAAAAGTCGACCTCATTAATCAATATATAATAACGAGACCAAACCGCCCGCGTGCAGACAAAAATTATACTACAGACCAATTATAGTACAGAACCGTATCAGATCAAATTCAGTGTAGAACCAGTGGCAGACAAATTATACTACAGAAACAACACAGATCAATTATAGTGTATAACCGGATCACTCCTGTAAAATTCATTCAGAATCGGCCAGTCCGTTTAACGCGAATCCGGGATTCAATTCAAATACGCATACAGAAATCCACAAAGTACGACTCTGCTACGGGACTCAGAGACCCGACAGAGCAAATCGTCATCTGTAAAGAGCGCGCAAGTTAAGGATTGTATTTAAACCCAATAAACATTTGTTGTGATCGGAAGTGTGTGATCTTGACTCGAACGTCTACCCTACCGTCTACATCCACCAGGACGACCTATTTCTACAGGTATCCTCGCCCAGCGAAAGGTAAGTAAGAACTTCTACCTAGCTAACAACGTAGATACAAATCATACAAAAAGTGTACGCGGAGAACTCAGTGAGAGGGAGAACTTCGCGACATTACAGTGGTTCCGATACGAATCGAACGCCAACAGGCACTACTAACGTGTAATATAGGGTAGACTCATAAAAAAAATCTAACTCGAGAATATAAATCTTTGTCTGCAACTTCAACAAAAATTCAAGAAATTCACTTTCGAATCAATTTCAATATACAACATTATCAATTAATTGAGATACTGCTACAAAGTAAACATAAAATTCACCTAAACATAAAATTAACTCATTTATTCACTAAATAATTACAAATAATGAAACTTTCAAATGAATAATAAGAATTTTAAGCCAACGGATAACAAAAACATTAAAGACGAAAATAGATTAACAAGAAGCAGGACACAAGAAAATCCTGAACTCAAAAGTATTGTAGAAGATCGTAATCACGCATCAGCCTTTTTACAAAGCCGTAAAACACCACGTTCACCAACAGAACGAAGAACATTTGACTTCACACCAAAAGCTACAACCGAGGTATCAAACGCGAATACAGAATTAGGTGCAATACCCAGAACAAAAAACGTAAAGAATCTAACCATAAACACTAACCAAACCGATAACGGAGGTGCCAGTTGGCAAGATAAAGACATAGGATTTACAATCAATCCAAGTAATTCAGCTAATAAAAACAAACAAACAGGAACTTTCACTTCCCCACTAATCCGAATAAGCCCCCAAGATAATAGAAACACTACCGAAACATTAAACGAAACAATAAACAACAGTTACAAAAACGACATATCCCTACTCGAAATTGAAGGAATTACAGAACAGCCAAGCCTAATAGGAAATCTGGACGGAGAAAGTAGCGAAGGAAATTTAACACTCATCTGTGGAAGTCCGGGAAATAAAATGACAAACCAGCAAAATCAAATCCAACCTCTTCGATTACCTCTAAAATACGTAGCAAATTTAATACCAGAATTCGATGGGAAAAACATTTCGGTCATAGAATACATTGAAAAATTAAAGCATGCTAAAAACATTATAACACCCGTAGATGAACCAGGTCTAATCCCGATTCTAAAAATTAAATTAAAAGGAGAAGTATACAAGGCACTAATAAATTCACCGATAAATAACGTAAATGATTTTATTCAAGCAATAAGGTTATTATTCCCATCTACCGAAAACATACACAGTTTATATGGAAAATTAACGGAATTGACACAAAAACCAGACGAAACAGTACTCAGCTACGGGAATAGATTACAGGAACTAGTAATACAAATTAAAGAATTAAAAAGAATGGAAACAGGCATAAATCAACAAATCATACAGGACTTTGACAGGACGATAAAAAACGACGCAGAAAAAAGCTTTAGAAACGGGTTAAAGCAGGAAATTAGAATAGAGTTAAAGCAGAAAGACGATTTAAACGTCCTTATACAAGAGGCCATCGACATCGAATCGAGGTTAAAGAAACAAAACATACTGAGAGGCGACTCAGCTAGTGTACTATGCAGTCTCGAGAAATATGACACAAACCCAGTAACATACACGTGTCAAATATGCAGAGAGCCAAACCACGAAGCATTATTTTGTAATAACGCGGCATGTGTATACTGTAAAAACAGAGACCACGTATCATACGATTGCAAATTCACCAGAAACAAGATAGAGCTTATTTGCAAATATTGTAACACTCAGGGACATTCCATCGACGCATGTAAAATGAATAGATCAAAGGGAAATTATTGCCAATATTGCCAAGTAATGGGCCATACAGTCAGCCAATGCCCATTTATAATTGAATATGAAACATGCTGGAAGTGCAAAGGAAGTGGTCACGATCCAAACACCTGCACAAGATTCCCAAAGATTACAGAACTCTGCGAAATCTGTAATAGTAGGTACCATACAGCTGAAAATTGCCCAACACCTATGTGCCCACTTTGCAGGAAATTGGGCCATACTACAAAACACTGTCCGTTATTGAAAGACAATGGTCTGCAATTAATCATGTGCACAAACTGCAACGAAGAAGGCCATGACGCAGAAGAATGCGAAGGGGCAAGAGTTTTCCAAACAAGGACACACCCAATTAAATACCAAAATCGCAACCAATTGGGTCACTCGTCAGGAGACTACCACGAATTGAGAAACCCTCAACGTAGGTCAAATAACTCGTATGGAGACAATCACAATTTCAACCATAATAATAATAACTTCCAGAGAAAATATAAATACAATGAAAATTTTAACGGCAATAATCACTTCAGAAATAATAATAGCAATGGAAATTTTAATAGCAATAATTACCCCAGAAATAATAATAGCAATAGAGATAACCCGAGACACATGAACGAACCGCGAAAATTTTGTGACTATTGTAAAACCCCAAATCATACAATAAAGGAGTGTAGAAAACTGAAAGCCATTGAACTACGAGCTCAAAAAAGAGATATCTGTTCCTATTGCGAAGAACCAGGACACCAAATAGACGCATGTAGGAAACTTAAAAGCTTGGAGAACAGCGCCGGAAAATTCTGCAACCTTTGCAAAAGTACGAATCATACAACAGAGGAATGCTACAGAAATCAGAATCATCAACAGCACAGAGCGGGAAACGAATAGATTCTTCCTGGAGGGAGCGCACAGGAAGAAGTAACGATGAGCCGCTCGAAGCATATAAAATTAACGACAACACAAAACCGAATGAATCAGAACAAGAAAAACCTCCTGAAACAAAACTACCCGACAATCGAAATATAAACGAAAAAAACATATCAACAAGAATGGCAATGTATTCACTGAGACTGGAAAATCTATTGCAATACATCACAATAGAAAACCCTTACACAAGAGGGGAATGCAACCTACTCATCGATAGCGGTGCACAATTAAATATCATAAAAAAGGACCAGATACCAGCGAACGCAATACTAGAAGATAGGAAAATACTACTTTCAGGCATTACAGATAAACCATTACAAACTCTAGGAGCAACAAAAATACCCATAAATTACCAATACTTTGACTTTCACGTAGCACCAGAAGACTTTTCAATACCTTACGACGGAATATTAGGCATAAAAGTACTCCTCGAACAAAAATTAAGACTAGACGAAGGATACGTAGAAATAAATAACGGAAAATTTGAATTAAGGTCAGGAGAAGCAAATACAAATCACAGATTATCTTCACAAACAGTCGAAACAGTTAAATCGGAATTAACAGATGAGCAGAAATGCTTCATCAACAAGATATTACAGGGCACGACACATGCTAATGACACACTTACAACCGTACATACTGCCTCGGAAACACTGCAACAAACAGGAATCAGCGAAAACTCGAGCGACAGTGACAATGCAAACCAAGACCTTCCGCAACCGGATAATATGACAGGAGACTCAGACGATAGCTTCAATAACGATATACTACATTTATTAAACATAGTGGACAAATTAAATAACGAACCAAGTAACGTAACAATAAATACGGAACAGACGACGTCAGCAAATCTCGAAGAACATTTAAGAACGGACAACAAATACGCAGGACAGATAATAAACAGTATAAATACAGTACTCGACAGCCACGAAGGAAAGTGCGAAATAGAGTCGTACGACTATACAACATTTCTAACAAAAGTAGATGAAAACACAAGCATCAAATTCAAAAACGAAACTGACCTTTTAGAAAACAAATATAACTATGCAGCATACGATGTAGAAGACATATTGGAAGGATTTCAGGAAACAGGAAACCTACCAGAAATAGACGAAAGCGAAATATTAGAAGTAGGAAAAATCAGTTTTACAGAAAACAAGGAAAATGGTACTGTGACGAAAAGCAAAGAAACGGAAAATCGGCGGGATAAACTTTTAGGAAAAATTCGGCTAGGAAACCTATCCGAAGATAAGAAAGCCATAATGAGAGAATTGATCGAAGAAAATAATGACATATTTTGGTTAGAAGGAGATAAAATAGAGTCCTACAATACGGAACAACATGAAATTAACCTAACGGACGAGAAACCCGTATATGTAAAACAATTTCCCTTGCCACATAAATTAAAAGAAACTGCGGTACAAGAAACGGAAAAATTAATCGCAAACGGTTTTGTCAGACACTCGAAAAGTGCTTTTAACGCCCCAACTTGGGTAGTCAAAAAGAAGGAAACAGCCGAGGGAAAGAAAAGATGGAGACTGGTAATAGACTACAGAAAATTAAACGAAAAAACGATCCCAGACCCATATCTACTCCCAAATATAACTGAAATCTTCGACCAATTAGGACAGGCAAAACTATATCACGTAGTAGATTTAAAATCAGGCTTCCATCAAATCAAGATGAACCCAAGAGACATACATAAGACAGCTTTCAGCATACATCCATTGGGACGATTTGAATTCAATGTCTTACCTTTCGGATTAAGAAACTCGCCACGAACCTTTCAGAGGGTAATAAACACAGCATTAGGCGATTCAATTGGAAAAATTTGCTTTGTTTTCATCGATGACATCATAATATTTGGAGGAAATTTAGAGGAACTCAACACGAGATTTAACACAGTCGCACAAAAATTAAGAGACGTAAAATTAAAACTTGAGCCCGAAAAATGCGAATTCCTTAAATCGGAAGTATGCTTTCTAGGACACATACTAAGTGGGAAAGGTATAAAACCCGACCCAGCAAAAACAGAAGCTGTACAAAAATTTCCAACTCCTAAGAACGTCAAGAACATAAGAGAATTCTTAGGACTCGCAGGCTACTACAGACGATTCGTAAATAATTTCGCAAAAATTGCAAAACCTTTAACAAGTTTATTGCAAAAAGACACAAAATTTTCCTGGAACACGGAACAGCAAAACGCTTTCATAAAACTCAAGGAAATATTATGCAACGCACCTATACTACAGTACCCCAAATTCGATGAACCATACGTTATCACGACAGACGCATCTAAATACGCCCTAGGTGCAGTACTATCGCAAGGAGAAATTGGGAAAGACAGACCAATCGCATACGCATCACGAGTATTACAGGAAGCAGAAATCAAATATGACACCTACGAAAAAGAAGCTCTAGCAATAATGTTCGCAATAAAAACATTTCGAAACTACATTTATGGAAATAAATTTACAATAGTTACAGATCATAAACCACTACTTTGGCTAAAAACAGCCGACAATAATACTAGAGTACAAAAATGGAGATTAAAATTATCGGACTACGAATACGATATAGTTTATAAACCAGGTAAGCAAAACGTGAATGCCGATGCATTATCGAGAAATCCGGTGGATAACGTACACGTGTCCGTTACAACAAGAGCGCAAGGAAAGAAAGATATCAGCAAAAACTCGGCAACCGCGAAAATTCCAAGTCAAGACAAAGTAGAAGACGATCATATAAAGGCCAAAAGAAAAAGGGGTAGACCAAGAAAGGAAGTTCAAGAACAGTCAAGTCAAGAAACAACCGCAAACAGTAGTAGCAATGAAAGAACGGATAAAACAAAAAAAGACAATATAGAAGAACAGGAACAAAAAAATTTAATTTACACGAAAAACTCAATCCAATTTAGAAATGATAACATCGTGCACATAATTACTAAACAGGGCATACCTTTGGATAAAACCACCAATGAGTTAATGAAAACTAAAAATATAAAAATAAACCCCAACCTATCGGAAAATGAAGTCGAAATAATAGAAATAAATAATAAAAACCTCTTTGTTTTATGTCTAAACATAGCATCATCATCAGAAATAATAAAACAGAACTTGATAAAACTATTCAATATATTAAAAGACTTACTTATACGAAAAAACATAAAAATTTTCAGCATTTCAAAAGATATTAAAATACTAAATATAAACTGGAACGAAATAGAAGAAATAATAAAAAACACTTTCGATAAAACCGACATTAAAATAATAGTTTGCCTAAATAATATAGAATATGTAAAACCCGAGAACAGAAATAAAATATTTGACCAATTCCACTCTACAAAACTAGGAGGTCATTCAGGTGTAAATAGAACATATAATAGAATAAAAGACAAATTCTTTTGGGAAAATCTAAAACAAGATATTCAAAATAAAATAAAAAAATGCGAGGAATGTCAAAGAAACAAATTAAAAAGAATTAAAACTAGACAACCAATGGTAATAACAGACACACCAATGAAAACTTTCGATAAAATCGCAATGGACATTGTCGGTCCACTCAACGTCACAAAAAATAATAATAAATACATTTTAACCATACAAGACCAATTATCAAAATTTTTAGTAGCAGTACCTTTAAAAGATCAAACAGCAGAATCAGTCGCAGATGCTTTTGTAAAAAAATTTATATGCACTTTTGGCTCACCTAAAATAGTACTTACTGATAGAGGAACAAATTTCACTAGTAAAATTATGAAACAAGTTGCAAAAAGATTTAAATTCTCAAAAATCGAAACAACATCTTTTTCACCTCAATCAAACGGATCATTAGAAAGAGCACATCATCCACTTTGCGAATATTTAAAAAATTTTTCAACAAAAAAATGTGAATGGGATGAACTTCTAGAGCTAGCACAATTCAACTATAACACAAGCATTCATTCCGGTCACAATTTCACACCGCATGAACTGGTTTTCGCTTACCCAGCTAGGCTACCTTCGACCGAACCTCTAAAGAAATCAGAACAGTTACCTACACATAACGATTATCTGGAAAACCTAATAAAAAACATGAGAGACATAGCTACTATGGCACGCGAAAATCTAATAGACTCAAAAATGAAATCAAAAGAATACTACGATAGATTCATTAAACCGGTAGAATTTAAAACCGGAGACAAAGTATGGTTACTCAAAGAACCTAAACCGGGAAAATTAGAAAAAGATTAGTATTTAGGGCCATACGAAATACTAAAAATAGGTGATAACAATAATATAACAATCAATTACAAAGGAAAGCCAAAAACAGTTCACGCGAACAAATTAAGCATTCAGCAGCACAGGAAATAACATAAGCCTTCTTTCTAGGAAAAGAGCCGACAATGAAGTTAATTCTATTAATTTATATCAGCATATTCAAAATTAGCGAAGCAATAATCGGGTTTGATTGCGGCGCAACGAACCCGATCGTATCGACATACTCTTTACTGGACACCGGAGAATGCGACTTCCACCATGCAGACGTTAACATAACCAACACAACAATACGACTCCTACAATTAGCAGAATTCAGAACGACTCCAATCATACAATGCAAAATAGAGATCCAACGCACAATCTTCCGATGCGGAATGTTCAGCCACTTAGTACCAGTAGAAAACGCGATACAAGAATACCTTCTAGACATAAGCCATGAAAACTGTAAATCCATACACAACACCGGAATATTTAGATACGATAATTTTCACACAATCGCGAATTTAAAAGTAAATTCAACGAAATCCGTAGGAATAAGTCTAGCAGGAAATGCAATAGAGAGCTCGTGTACAGGAGCGTCCTATTCCGATAGCTACGGAACATGGAATAAAGTATATGTACAAGGTCTTATAAAAATTACATTAATAGAATACACCGCGCAAGTTAGCCTTAATAATGATAAATTACGTTTAGCATCAGGAACAATTTGTAAATTTTCGGATGAACACTGTATTGACATGGAAGGCGGACATACCTTCTGGTCAGCGCTACCGAGAGAGGATTGTCTTAAAACTAAATTCGACGTATTATACCGAGGTCCGGTAACAAAACTAACAGCTAAAAATCGCGAAACATTATACACAATAGAAACAACCGACATCTCATTCGCGCTAGCAGCGAAAGGAAACATCGAAACCTGCAACAGAATATTAACAAAAACTGAACACCCAAAATTAATTATATACGAAAGATCACAAAATAACATACTATTCGATAACGACGCACAGCCATCAAAAGAAATACTAAATTTAGACATTCTCACTTACACTAATTCAAAATTCGTATATGTAGAAAAACACTTCAGGGCTCAAATACAAAATTTATATTTAGATATTTTAAGTGAAAAATGCAAACTAGAAAGGAAAACAATCTACAATTCTCTATCCATAGCCTCTATTTCACCAGACGAATTTGCGTACAATTTAATGGAAAAACCGGGATATATTGCTAGGATTGCAGGAGAGGTGGTACACATCATAAAATGCACACCAAAAGAAGTGCAATTACTCCACACAGATAAATGCTATACGCAATTACCAGTAACCTCAGGAAACCAAACACGATTCCTGACACCGAAAACACACATATTAATGAAGTCAGGAACTCAGATAGAATGTAACACAATCATTCCACAATATTACAAAATAAACAACAATTGGATAGCACTAACACCAACACCAAGACAAGCGCAAAATCCAGGAATTCTAAAACCTAACACAAACATTTCCTGGGAATACAAAGAAATAAATTCACTAGCATCAAGCGGAATTTATTCACAAGAAGACCTCCAAGAACTCCAACAGCACATCATGTTCCCCTTAGAAAAATCAGCCTTGCTGAATACAATAGCGAGGGGCATGCTAGGAGAAGAAAGCGTACAAGGAGGACTAATCAACAATCTTTTTACGGAAAACACGCTATCCCACATCGCAGAAAATACGTGGAATAAATTCATGGAAAAATTCATCAAATTCGGTTCAATTAGCTCTGCAGTAATAATGATCCTGATAATCATTCATATCTGCAAGCTAATAATTGACACAATTATAAGAGGATACACATTGCATACATTATATGGCTGGTCCCTACACCTATTGGCAGCCATCTTTAGTTCAATTACATACTTATTGGTGACATTAAAGAACAATAAAAACATAAAAAGGCTCCCAAGACGAAAACGCCTAACGAAAAACGAAGACATCGAATTGAACGAAATAAAGATAGAGCAGCCAAACAGCCTAAAATGGGGGATATCACCGCCTATCCCACAACGACCACCTGCACTCAGAGCACCTACAGTCAAACCACCAGAAATTGAACCACCACAACCAATAAAACAAGAAAGAATACAGGTTTTTACGCTAGAAGCATGAAACTAAATAAACGCAACGCAAAGGGGAACGCAAGAAACACGCATAAATAAACACACGCGAACTTTAAACAAAATAAAAAATTTTTATTCAAAAATAAAAATGAAAAGTAACAAAATTCACAAAGTAGTAACATATAATAGAAATCTTACAATAAAGGTTAATTAAAAACACGATTGGAAAGGGAAAGGAAGTGAAGGACTTATGAAATAACAATACACGGACCAAAAATAAGATTAGGAAAAAATGAAAGTTTATTCAAAAAAAAAAGATATATATAATAAAACAAAAAGGTACATAAATTTAAGGAAAAACAATTATTATTATAATTTTTTTTTTTCTTCTTTTCTCTCCTTCTCCTCTTGTCTCCTGGAGGACGGCGTGGGCAGCGTCGGCCGCGTCTACTTCTCCTCAAAGAGAGGGGCAATCTCGAGGATACGATCCTCATCCCAGTCCAAAAGCTCCCCCAAAAACCGGCGGAACTCCTTACGGAACTCTTGAACCGCCCGGCGGTACGCCACATCGATCATTCCGGGGTAACACCGGAAACGGCCATCAGTGCGCTGAATGGAAAACAAAGGAAACAATATAAAACAAACGAACAAACAAACAAACAACAACAACAAAAAAAAAAAAAAAAAAAAAAAAACACTTACCCAGGCGGCAAACAATTCGCTTTTCGGCTTCGAAAGGTCCATCGCAATGGTCCTGCCACGCAGATAGGTAGAATACATGAAGCTCAGAAAAAAATATTTTATTCGAAATGGCGATACTGCCCGATCAACGGATATATATATCAATTACCCCACCAGGTGCACAAAATTTCCAAGTAAAACACAGGACATTAACCGATGAAGCGCTCAATAATACTCGGAACCAGCGCATGCAAAACACCGCTGTCTCAGCGCATACCAGCCACAATAGAGGATCTAAGAATTACCAATTTCATTTTAGAAACATTGAATTTAAAAGTTAATAAAGAAGCCCAGAAGTGTCGGTCTACAATATTATTCAGTACACGCACTATATGTAATTCCGCTACGCGCCCCTACCGCCTCAATCTCAGCGGGGAGGGAAGTAAATGGTCGTCCGAAAACCATTTACTCTTTGTAACATACCAATTCGTAAACGCAAAGAAATATTAGCAAAAAAATTTTACCCAGCGCAACAAATTCACACCAACTAACAAATATTGTAATTACACTCACCTTAAAATTGTAAAACTCATTTAACTCATAAAACCGCAAACTATGAATTTGGATAACACAAGCGCTTAAAGAAAATTTTCTTTCCAGATTTATTTGTTGATATCGTACCGATATGCAACAATCTAGGCGGCCAGGTGTCACGTCCTGTGACGCATTCTTTAAAATTTCTATTTCGCCACCCAAACTCTTTAAGCCGCTATTTCGCGACCTAAATTCTTTAAACTTATATTTCGCCATACAGATTCTTTAAACTTACATTTCGCGATACAAATTCTTTGAACTTCTATTGCACCATCCAAATTCATCGCTCCGCAAAAATTCTGAGTGAGCAACTCAGCCGGGATGTCGTACGGCAAGAACGCTGACGATCCGGACGAGGTGGTTCACCCGAATTGGCAAATCAAAAGTCGACCTCATTAATCAATATATAATAACGAGACCAAACCGCCCGCGTGCAGACAAAAATTATACTACAGACCAATTATAGTACAGAACCCGTATCAGATCAAATTCAGTGTAGAACCAGTAGCAGACAAATTATACTACAGAAACAACACAGATCAATTATAGTGTATAACCGGATCACTCCTGTAAAATTCATTCAGAATCGGCCAGTCCGTTTAACGCGAATCCGGGATTCAATTCAAATACGCATACAGAAATCCACAAAGTACGACTCTGCTACAGGACTCAGAGACCCGACAGAGCAAATCGTCATCTGTAAAGAGCGCGCAAGTTAAGGATTGTATTTAAACCCAATAAACATTTGTTGTGATCGGAAGTGTGTGATCTTGACTCGAACGTCTACCCTACCGTCTACATCCACCAGGACGACCTATTTCTACAGGTATCCTCGCCCAGCGAAAGGTAAGTAAGAACTTCTACCTAGCTAACAACGTAGATACAAATCATACAAAAAGTGTACGCGGAGAACTCAGTGAGAGGGAGAACTTCGCGACATTACATATGTTATATGTAGTCAAGCAACCCTGTAATGAATAGTCGCAGAGACGCAAGAACCTGCATCATTTGGCGAAGAGAAAGAATACAAGGAACTAGAAGCTGAAGAACTTGAACTTGAAATTGAAATTGAAATTGAAATTGAAAAGAACTTGGCTTCATAACATCATCACATCACATCATTCTGAACAGGAACCAAACTAAGACCAGGTAAGAAAATATGGAAATATCATGCAATGATGTAGTGATGTAGCTTGACAAAGTATTTATAAGAATATTTATCAGAGTGTGTTTATAAGAGTATTTGAATGTTTATAGGAAAAACCCAATGGGGAATGAACGATACTGACAGCCTGATACATCTGTTACGTCCGCTGCAGTAAGGAAACGAGCAGGAAGAAATAGGATGCAGCGTGAGAACCAGCAAATCAGCAAGCAAACTAGCAGGCAGAACTATAAAAACCGCCTATGGAATTTCAAATTCAAAATATGCACAAGCATAACATCTCAATCTTGACTAGTATTCAGATAATGAAATTAAGTAGAACACTTAACGCTCCCGAGAAAAATTGTTACATTTATTGAAATATATAAAAGCGTAAATTGTAATTATATGAATTGTAACTATAATTATGAATCTAAATACATTTGGACAATGAAATCATAATTAATTATTATTAAATGAAGAAAAACCTCTATCAGCTCGCCATCATAAAACAGCAAGTCGTTCATTAATAACTATTATCGACAGCCCACACTCAATTTCAAGCAGCAACAGACTAATTGACAGAAAGAAACAACGTAATCTGACACAATACAAGGAGCTTCACAGACAAGACAATACAATTCAAATGTAACTTGCATAAATCAATTATAAGATTTAAATTACTGTACCGTAACAGCATAATGTATTAATGTATTAATGTATTAAGTGAGGGAAAGAAAATATTACATCACACATTACTATGTGTAGCTCATTTCAACATAACTTCTCAAAAGGCGCAATAACATTGAAACATCTGCGAAACCAACCCCTCACACTGCAGACAGAGTAGATCACTTCCCTGCCGTGCTAAAGCGGGAATAAAACAGAATGAAACTCCAATATGTCACATGGATAGGAGTCGAGGTTAATGTCAATTTAACCAGAGAAAGTTAAAAACAGTAGTGGTATTATAAAAGAAAAGAATTACAAAGAAATTAACTAGAACAATAACTAACACATCCTGTAAAAATAAAACAGTGGAGATTGAACACACAGACATTGTAGCAATATCATTAATAAATCAAAACCATGCTAAATTTGTTGCATTGAGTAATAAAATAAATAATATAATAAACCGCAATCAAACAAGAAATGTCGACAAGAAACCGAGTATTTTATTAGAATTAGAATGCACTGTACTGAGCAAACAAGCAAGCAATTAATTATTCTTAAATTGCAACACAAAATTGCTGTGCTCACTTACATTATTAATCACCAAGAATCCCAGAATGGGTAGCAGAAAAGTAGAAAATATATTTAATATCGTGCAGAATGAAAAGCAGATTAAATGTAGAATATATATGATATGTAATATGTATATAAATTAGATTATAACCCAAATTATAACTCAAGGGCAAAACATATTCGAACGGGGCCTAATCCGCCCTATAACACAATGCAACAAAAGTACAGCAGTTGACACATAAGGACAAGGATAAGGACAAGGATAAAAGTAAGTTTATTATCGGTCCATCATTAAATAATTCAATTCAATGCAGTTCCTTCCATTCATGCACCTGACACTTCTAAAAGTAGGAATAAACATACATAACCGATGAATGTTATAACGAAGATGGAAGACCGAGACAAACCCGCCACCCAATGACCATAGACTACACAAGCCCATCGCTCGAATTCAAATCTTAACTACGTGGTTACGTGGTTAATTTCGCAAGAATGTCATAATCGTGAAAATAAGTAGGTATTGAGATGCTGGGACACACACCTATTGAAAATAATACCTAAAGTATTTAAATAAATTTAGTAACGAAAGTAAGTAAGTAAACACACGTATACCGTCGCGACATCTGGCGGATAAACGCGCAAAATGATTGGCGATCAATCGGTAAGCAGCAAATAATTAGCCAAACCAAGAGTCAAGAAACATTATCCTATGTAGGCATATACCGTCACGAGGCATTACCATAGCAGGCATTCACTCACCATACAATGAAATCAATCGCACCAAACGGTATAGAGGTAACAAAATATTACCGACAATAGGAAGAGTGTAAATTTGACAGAATACAAAGAGTGCGTCGGATAACTATAATTGTAATTACTTAGACTATCGTTATTATAACTATAACACCCCTCATTATTATATCATCACCGCGCAAAATTGATATATTTAAATTCCAAATGATATATTTAAATTTCAAATGAGTGATGAGTAATTTAGCCTCACGAAATAAATACCGTGATACGATATTCAAATTCTACTTATTCCTACAAAATAAAACATCGCCACGAGCCCTTAACACATTTACATATCCCTCACAGATTTAATGCTATGACTACAGAAAATACAAGAGATATAAAATTATATTTACTACTAGAGATTACGACAACCAGGATAGAGAATAAACCGGCCACCTTGTACAATACAGTAATAAAGAACTTTTAGTCAAGTAAGTCAAATAAGTGAAATAATTGAAATTGAACCATGACATAAATTAAATTTGGAAAACAACTTAAAAAACAACTTCTTGCATTTCAGTTAAAACAAACCGCTCCTAAAACCTATCAAGAACTAATTAGAGGCCAACACACCCCCCAAATGCTAGTCAATATCAGCACAATTAGCGTTGGCCTAGGAGATGATAGAACTAGCAGTAATAGGAAGATAGTGGGACGGTTATTTAGGGGAATAAAAGGTAACAAAATAAAATACAAGTTATATTACTAGCACAAAATTGCACCAGACTTTGTTGCATTGAACAATAATTAAAATAAATAATGTGTTGAATAAGTAATATAACATACCAATGAATCAACTCGAGCAGGAAATGTCAAAAGGAAACTAAGCATTCAATTGGAGCGCATTGAGCAAAATATTATTGGAGTGTGAGAAAATATTAATGCGCTCACTCACTTTATTTTAAGCTATAACAAAATAAATAAATAAATGAAAATATATTTGACAATAGGAAAGTAGAAGAGAGTGGAGAACCAGTCGCAAATACAGTCAAGTACAAGGACCATAAAAGAAATCAATTGAGGAAACTTACACAAAGTGTCATTATAACACCCTAAATTATTATACCATAAAGATTCACGGGATCATTGGACAAATCTATTGTCCCGATCGATCAAATCATCCTATTCCGGTCCAAATCGAATCCAACTCAATCCCTTCAACCATCCTCCACATGTCAGCCGGACACCCGGCACCTAATAAATAAGGTAGAATAAGAAGATGAATGAACGCTGCACTACTGCACACAATGCATAAATGCAACTTTGCAGTTCTGAAATGAACAACAGCATTATGCACCACACAAACAGATCACCCATCATCCAAAACTACACCAGACAAGTAGTGAGTAAGGATGTATAGAATCTTAATGAAGTAAAGTAATAAGATAAGTAATGAATAGGAAAATAAGTGAGATAAGATGACAAGTACATGCAGTACACTGTAATGCAAATAATAGATAGTGGTGAACGTAGTTGTATGAATGAGTGATACTAAAACTAGCAATAAGTGAGCTTCTCGTTGTAATCAAATAGATCGTTTACCAGTCATGAGGAGACCGGAATCATGATCACAATTGAAAACAAACTAAATTTGCGCTAAAATAAGAGTGAGAGTAAAGTTAAGTTAACGTCAGGGGTAGTAACAGAAAGACAGATAATTAAAGTACTTTATGAAAAATGAAAAATAGTTAAAGTCAAAGAAACCTTGAAGGAAACATTGAGGTACGGCCCCCAAATCATACTAATAACGTAATGTAAATCAATTAGAACTGTGCAAACCCCTGCCGCATTGAACAAGGATCGAACAATCAATTAACCATTGGATACCGAACCCAGCCAATCGGGTGCACATGCAAGTAAGGAAAGAAAAGAAAAGATTGCGACTTAAATTATTTGCCAGAGCAATCAGGATCAAAACAGCAATCATTGGCTATCTCAATTTACTGTAATCGTCACTGGACAATCCCAAATTAACAGAAAATCGATAAACCAGACACTACATTGAAAGGACTGTGAGTAGACTGGCTAACGATAAGTATAAATACAGGTATGAATCTACATTGAGTATGAAATCAATTGATTGAAATCAAATTAAAACAAATTAAAACATTTAAACAAAGATATCACCGTTAATGGCCATCAATGGCCATGAATAACAACACAGTCGTCTAGCATCACAATGCGACGGAAATCGCACAGGTTACGCACTCCAATAGGGTTAGCAGGATCAGCGGCTACAATAATCTGAAGGTAAATAATAAACAGTTTAACACGTGAATTAAATCAATTAATCAATAGTTATTGTGATTGAACTCGAACAATAAATTAATTAAGAATGAACTAGAAGCCACACAATCCTTTCCACCTTCTCGAGCATCATGAGCATGTACGAAACGGAGCATACAACAAACATAACCAACGAGTGCAAGAATACACACGATAGAAAACCCGAATATCCGAATCGAATCGAGTCGAAGTTGACAGGCAGCGACTCACGGCAGAGCGGCGAAACGGCGAACTAACATGGCGGCAAGCCATAGATTATATAATCCGCCATCTTGAAGTTCAAAATCTCAAACTCCAGATCTACACCCACCCCACATTTGTTTGTAGAAGATATCCACTATTAATAACTGAATTGAACCAATTAATCAATCAATGAGATTAAGAGAACAGAGCATAAATAAATAAAATAAAGTAAAGTACACCCTGCTCACAAATAATGCCCATTTATGTTGATTTATAACACACCATACCATATTGCAGTGTCCCATGAAAGGAAGTCTCAATCAATCAAACAGTCCCGATCAAATCAAACATTGATATGTAACAAACACCATTGAACTTAGCTAGCATTCTCATGGAACCATCAGTTGCTCACCTCAGAAATGACATTCAAGGACAAACCAACAACAACAAAACCATGCATCATCCATGCATTTGAATGGACAGAATCGCCTGTCAGCACAGAGGAAAGAATGAAATTAGTGTAAAACAGATCAAGTCCTTTAACCACAATCAGATGAATAAGCAGCGAACAAAGAACGAATGAATAAATTATGAATGCAACCATGACAGTTATAAAGATTAGGAAAAGAAATAAGGATATAGAGTGGAATGTTATGCTAAACACACCCAACTATGTACTGTAATACAAAATAGAATAACACCATAAAGTTAATTTAAATTCCACTGAAACACTGAAACAAGACAGAGCGCTTATTGGCTCCATCGCCACTACTTTGTAAATTATATTATACATTGTGGGTGATTGCATCCATACAAATGCGAATAGTAGTAGAGATTACCAACTGAGAACTGAATAGTGTGTAAAGATATTAAATAGAAGCGATAAATAAATCAGATCAATTGTAAGGTGCGTGGTTCAATTAAACACAGACTATCGTATAATATAAGAATAAAGAATAAATCAATAAATAATAAGTAAATATCTAAAATGATATTTAGAATGATACCTAAATGATAAACTAATAACAGAAACCACGCACCATCAATGCCTTTGAATAGACACACCTTCTTATCAACACAAAGGAAGGAATCAGAATAAAATAATGAAAACCTTTAACTTTAGTCAGAAATCAAAATGAAGCAATGAATAAGGAATGAAAAATAAATGGATAAAGGACAGACAATGAGTGAATGAATAATGAATGCTGAATGCAAGCACAACAGTTACAGAAATTAAGAAGTTGTGAAAATAAGAGAGAAAATGAAATGAATACAGGGTCTACCATTTATCTCGCAACCCATGCGCGCGCAAATTGATGAAAATGGCAACAGCGCTAAAATTCGAGAGATGTAAAAACCGTACAGTTAAGTTGGTAATCAACTGAACTGTGGTCCGAGATTCGATTCAGGATACAAGTACATTGGATTTCATCGATCTTGTCGCGGCATTTGACTCTAACACACATTCACGACGGCAGTCAATTGGCTGCAATCCCTCCTTTGTGTGCCCTTCGCCAATCGGCTCTCCGGCGTGAATATGTGTTTCGATGAAACTCGGTGTACTCGTATCCCGAATCAATTACCAACTTAACTGTACGGATTTTTACATCTCTAGAATTTTTGCGCTGTCGCCATTTTCATCAATTTGCGCGCGCATGGGTTGCGAGATAAATGGTAGACCCTGTATGTAAGGTGTAACGTTGTAATGTTGTAACCAAACAGAACCTACACAACGCACTGTCATACAAACAAAATAAAGTATAAAATAAAATGAAGCAAAATAAACACACTAGATTAAATTAAATTTCACCGAAACATGACAGCACAATTATTGGTTCCATCACCACGTCCCCCCAGATTATAAGCGATTATGCCCATACAAATGCAAATGGGGAGTAGAAATTCATAACCGAATAATTTATATAGTTAATAAGTAAAAGCGACAAGTAAATCAAATCAAATCGAATGCAAGGTGCGTGGTTTAATAAGACACAATACTGCTGTATGATGTAAGAATAATAAGTCAAAGCTAGATATAAAGTGATATTCTAAAGGTAAACTAATAACAGAAACCACGCACCATCAATACGCTTGAATAGACAAAATCTCTTGTCAGCACAGTAGAAAGAACAAAATTAGAATAAGATAAATCAATCATTTAACTATAATCAGAATGGATAAGCACTGAATAAGAATGAATGAATAAATGCATAATGAACGAATAACGAATGCGAGCATACCAGTAGTAAAATTAAAATTGAGAAAATAAAGGAAATAAAGAAAAAGAAAAGTGGAATGTTGCAACCAAACACAACCAACACAGTACACTATAATATAAAATAAATAGAATCAACACCATATAATGAATTAAATTTCACTGAAACATGACAGCACGCTTATTGGCTCCGTCACCATTACTTTGTAAATTATAAATTATGAATTGTGAGTAATTATGTTCATACAAATGCAAATAGAAGTAGGAATTGACAACTAAAGCTGAATAATGTGTAAGGATATAAAATAAAAAGGACAATAGATCAAATCAAATGTAAGGTGCGTGGTTCAATTAAACACAAACTACTGTATAATATGAATAAATAAATCAATAATAAGATATCTAAAATGATATTTAGAATAATACTTAAATGATAAACTAATAACAGAAACCACACACCATCAAAGCATTGAATAAGCAAAATCACTTCACTTATCAGTACTGAAGAAGAAAATAGATCACATAAGTCAAATAATCAAATAAATCAAATCAAATCCGTTGCTTTTACTCTAATCAATCAATACAATGAACAAGAATAAATAATGATGAAATAATGAAAAATAAATGAATGGATGAATGCATGCAGACACAACAGTTATATAAATTAAGTGAGTGAGTAATTAAGTAAATAAGAGAAACATGTAAGCGAGAATGAAAGTAAAAATGAAAATGAAAATGTAATGAGCAGAATAAAAGGAATGAAAGGAAAGGAAAGGAAAGTTAAAGAAGAAGGATAAGAATGAATGAATTGTAGAATTGAAGAATAGCAAAGCCAACGCACCCATCAGCAACAATCACACATCGCACAACACCACTGAAACAACGTTGGAACAGACTAAAACATCACTGGAACAAATGAACAAAACTGAAACTGGAAGCTGAAAACTGAAAACTGAAACTGAAACAAGAGGAGATTAAAGAAAACACATAAAATGAATCACATAACCCGAATCGTCCAATTTATTCACTTAACACACTACATTGCTTTGCTGCATCGTCGCGGATAAGAAAATTAGACAAACCCAAAATATTAGAATAACGTAAAATAGAGACATTTAGCGAAACAGGTAACTGAAAAACGGCAATATACAAACCGCGTAAACCATGGGACACGATGTACCATTAACAATGAAACGGTGAGAACGGTAATTAGGCCAAAAATACGATAATGCGTGAAATTAAACGTAACTAATAAATAAATGTCCGGGTAACAGAATAGCCTGTGCAAAACTCAACCTAACCTAACCTAACCTTCTTTTTGGTGGGGAAATCTTGCATAAGACCCCACGCGCCCCTGGGGAGGGCAGCGGGGAAGTGTCAGATTCCTACTGACTAAAACCGCACGGCGACCTCCTCTGGCGTATGGCAGAGGCTCCGGGACCTGATTACTATAACTCCGGAGCCTCCCCCGCCGTGCGCTGAAGCCGCACCTCACCGGTGATGTAACAACTCCCCCAGCCGGCACCAGGGGTCGCACCCGGTGCCGGCTCCATCGCGGAGGAACTGCGTGCAATGGCGGCCGGGCCCCCCATCCCGTAACGCCTGCAGTCCCCGCGCTCGATCTCTTCACAGGCTACGGGGAGGAGCAACCCCCCGCCCGGCCGCGAGGAAGATCAGGCGCAGCACTTCGCTCCGCCGGCTTCCGGTGCCGGCTGCATCCCGGGTCCGCGTGCAATGGCGCACAAACAGGGCGCCTGCGGCCGGCCGAGTCGTCCCCCTGTGGGCTGCGGTGAGCCGTGGCCGGCCACCCTCCAGGGGGACTCCCTCGGCTCCGCTGCACCCCCCTGCGGCGGCCAGCGCCACTCCCAACGAGGGAGGGAAATTGCCACTCTCCGCTCGGAGTCACCCGGCCCCCCGTGGCGGACGGAGAGGGGCCCCCGATTGAGAACGGGTTCCCCACCTGCACGCCCCCGAGTCCGACCGGGATCCGGGCTCATTTCATCCGGGGCGGAAGGGTACACCGCGACCCGTCCCACCCCCACAAGAAACACCCCCCGTAAAATCTCCCCAGGAGGCGGGAGCGCACACGGGCACACGGGCACACGGGCCCTCCTGCTACACTACCCCGTCCCGCATCCGTCGCGCCGGGGGGGCAAACAGCGAAAGCCGCCATCGCCCCCCCCGCGCCCCTTACGGCGGCGGATCCTGGCGACGTCATAGCGTCCCACGTCCGCGACCTCGCCGAGCGGGATCATACCTTTCACGATCCCGCTCGGACCACTCCTTGAGGGCCATGATCTCCTCGCAGAAGGTGGTCACGGCCCTCCATTCTGTCTCGCCGGCAAGCATCTGTCTCATGACGCCTGCCGGCGAGAGATCCTCTCCTATTTCTGCCGTCAGGGCGTGGCGGTCTACCGCAAGCACCGGGCACTCCGCCAGCGTGTGTTGTGCGGTGTCCAGCGCCGCCCCACAGAGCCAACAGTGGGGGGTCAATTCCCCCTTCCTCCGGCACAGGAACTCCCCGAACACCCCGTGCCCGGAGAGCACCTGCGTGACCCGGAGCGACAGGCCGCCGTGGCCGCGGTCCCGCCACTCCGAAATCATCGGCAGGACCGCCCCAAAGGCGCGGCTTCCGGCGGCAGCCCCCTATGCTAGGGATCTCTGCAACCTTTCCGCCGCGACCAGTCAGGCCTGGCTCCGGTGTTCGTCGATCGTCGGCACCGGCGGGTCTTCCCCGGCCTTGCGGAGGGCTCGCGAATACCAGTATGTGCTGGATTCGACCTCCGCCTGGTACCGGAGTGGGATGAGACCCGCCAGGACAATCGCCCCCTCGTAGGGGATCGTGCAGTAGCCCCGCACGATCCTGATGGCCAGCCGGTGCTCCACCCGCCGCAGCAGGGTGCAGCTGTGCCTGCTGACCGCCAGATCGCCGGTCCATATCGGAGCCCCGTTTAGGGCTATGGACCGGAGGATTCCCACGTATAGGCCGCTAACCCTCACTCCCGGCCCCCCGAGGTTGGGCAACAGGCGGCCAAGATTGGTCGCCGCCGGTTCCAATGGGGAGCCAGGCGGTCGAACTTAACATCGAACCGCCAGTGGCTGTAGAGATACAGGCCGAGGTAACGAACACCCCGGCCTATCACAAACCGGCTCCCGTCGACCTCGAGCCAGAGCTGGGCCGGAGGGGCTACCCCACGCCGAGGCTCGAAGAACCACATGGCCTCGGTCTTGTGAGGAACCAGCGCCAGACCTAGCCCCCGGATCGCTCTTCACACGATGGCGACCACTACCTCGGCATGACGGCAGGTCCTCAACCAGTCCTGCCCGGTGGCCAGCAGCTAGTAGTCATCTGCGAATACCGTCGCCCACACCGCGGGCGGGAGGTTCACCCGCTGCGCCGCGTTGTACCCCACGTTCCATAAGGGGGGGCCCAGTTTGGAGCCCTGGGGCACTCCGGGGTCGACCTCTCCCCAGTGCAGTATACCGTCCCGGCCCGTGTACAGTATCCACCTGCCATCCAGGAAGGCCCTGGTGATCCTCTGCAGATACGGGGGGACGTCGTGGTGAACCAGCGCCCCCCGTATCGTCCCACGGGGCAGGGTGTTGAACGCGTTTGTAACGTCCAAGGAGACGCCCAGCGCCACCCCACCGCGGGACGTGGCCGATTCGGCGAGGGTGCGCACCCGCTGGATAGCGTCGATGGTGCTGCGACCCTCGCGAAACCTGAACTGGATCGGGGCCAACGCTCGACAGGTGGTGGACGACGCGGTTTGCGATGACACGCTCGAAGAGCTTTCCTACCTCGTCCAACAGCACAATGGGCCGGTACGCAGAGGGATAATCAGCGGGCCGTCCGTCCCTTCGGAGGAGGAACAGACGCCCTTCCTTCCAAATCGAGGGGAACACCCCCTGCTCCAAAGCGGCGCTGAAGAGGCGGCACAGCCGCGGACCTAGGACGCCGGACGCGATAACCCAGGCGCGGCCGGGGATGCCGTCCAAGCCCGGGGCGGTGTTCTTGGCCCCGAGCCTTCTGGCGGCATCGTCCAGCTCCTCCTGTGTGACCCCCAGGTGGGCGGACCAGGCGACGGGCACGGCCGGTCGTTGCTGTCGGCGCGGGTGCGACGTTCCCCCGGAACGGGGGAAGAGGGTGTCTATTACCCGCGTCAGCAGCTGGGGGTCCAGGCACTCCGAGACCGGGGGCGCCCGTGCGCGGAGCTTGCCCATGACCTTCCGGTAAGGGCGCCCCCACCGGTCCTCGTCCAGAGAGCCCTGGAGCTCCTCCCACGCCCGGGATTTCACGTCCCTGATGGCCAGCCTCAGGGCTACCACGAAGGCCTGGTATGTGCCCTTCAGCAGATCCTCCCTCGCCGGGTCGCGAGGAGATCCTCCCTCACCGGGACTCGGATCGGAGGTCCGCAATGTAGCCCGACCACCAGTACACCGCTCTCCGGGGGGGCAGGCGCGGGGCCCGGGGCAGGCGGTGGTGGTAAGGTCGAGGCGGATGTATAGATGGTGACTAAGTGTGGCCGCCTCTTCCACCACCCTCCATCTCTGCACCATACGCGCGGCCAGTTGAGTAGCGAAAGACAGATCGGCTATAGACTCCCCCTGGGCACGCACGCAGGTGCTAACGAACCCCACATCGAAAAGGTGGAGTCCTAGCCCCGCTGCCCAATTTACGACCGCCCTGCCTCTCGCGTCTGTCCTCGGGGAGCCCCAAAGTTACGCATGGGCATTAAAGTCCCCGAGGACTAGCACTGGCCGGGGGGATCAGCGGGGGACAAAGTCCCCCACCCGGTCCAGGTAGTGCTCATATTGCGCGAGAGGCCATCTGGGCGGGGCATAGAGCCCCACCACCGCTATTTCACCCCACAGCACGCCGACCAACTCCCGGCCCCGTTCCAGTGGGGCGGGTCGTGGGAGTACTGCCGTGCCAATAATCGCCACGGAGCCGTCCTCGTCCCCGAACCAATCTGGTCTGTCGAGGACTCGGTACGGCTCCGCGGCCACCGCCAACCCAGCCTTCCACTCGGCCAGGGTTTGGAACAACATGTCCTGAGCCCTGGCCGAGTGGTTCAAGTTGGCCTGAAGTATAGGGCCTTTGGGCCCCATACCTAGGCTTTACGAGCCGCCTCCGCTGCATTTTTACTCGCCGACTTGGCAGGGGGATTTTTCTTGCCCCCCTTCTTCGACTCCGCAGGCTTGGTCCTTGATGCCTGTTCCTTGGGGGCTGTTCCTGCCCCTTCAACGGCACTCTTCTTCTTCCTCTGGGAGGAAGACCAGGCGTTGCCGATGTCGCGACAGAACTCCTAGGACTGCGCAATAAGGTCGCGCGTGGGGACTTGACTTCCTCCGCCAGGTCCTCAGAGTCCGGGAGGGACCTGCTACCCCGACTCGGTTCTAAAGGGTCCTCGTTAGGATCGAGCACCCTCCACCCCTCCAGCAGGTCAAGTTCCCGGCGCTGGACATCCAGGACTCTCTGTTTAGCCGCCGCGAGCCACAAGTACAGGCCCGTGGTCGGAGGGCGACCCCTCTTGCTCGTGCGTCATGCCTCCAGAGATACTGCCGAGGAGAGTGAATCGTCCGAGTCCATGTCCACCTCACTTTCTCTGGATGCGGGGGCATCAGAGGCCGCCGGGGAAACTCCGGCCCCTCCTCGTACCGGCCTCAGGGGTGGCCACTCCACATCCGCCCTAGTTAATCGGACGGATAGGCGGCGCGCATCCGTTACCCTGCTAGTGCTGGGCTGCGCCATATCCTCCGCGCCCGTTTCCCGTCTCGTGCCCTGTTGAACAGCCACAGTCGTCGTCGGTACGTCCCGTCCAGTGTTTGTTGTTGTTGTTGGCGTGTTTAGTTTCAAGTCATCCATAGTGTTCCCACAAGTGGGTCGGTCTGTGGGTCCACCCGGGCAGAGCCGCCTTACCCGGGTAAGGCTAGTACACCCGGGGGGTCGCCAGATACCCCGGGGTTGGCCGCTAGAGACTGATGCACCCATCAGCCAGCCCTGGCGCTGACTCCAGGGGCGCCCTCATCACCGCGTACCACAGCTTGGGGCTAGAGATTTTTTATAGCGGTTGTCATCCTCGCGGGCCGGCCAATGAAGGCAAGCCCGCTGTTCCAGCGAAACGTGACCACTGGGTTACGGTGTAATTGCTTGGGCACTCCGGGTTCGCTACCCGCACCCGACCGCCACGCCTCCTGGCCCCTGGAGAACTGAACGACGCTGCAGCCAACGCTTCGCCTCTCCGACCCAGGCCTTACCGGCAAGGGAGGCCCTGCCAGGATCCGTAGATCCCTCCGGCATCGCCCCGGGTCAACTGCGAGGCTACTTCGACAGCAGCAAACGCCCCCCTTTCAGTCGCCTTGTACGACAGGCAGGGGTTACCGTGTCTGTTTGCTATCCTCCAGTCACAGGGAGGTTTTGATGGGTTTTCCTTCCTTTGGTGTTTGGTCCGCCGGAGCTATTTTATTTCACTCCTACGCTCCATGCACTCCGAAAAGTGCATGGCGAGCATTCCCCTATCCGCCACCTGGGGACACGCCACGTCGGGGTATCACTTCCCCGCCCAGCCAGTACACTTGGCCAGGTCCGTGGGTCCCCTGAAACCTTTTTTTTTTTCTTTGGATCAGTTGGAAGACGAAATGCGGTTGCGCACGCGCGGGTTGGTGCCCCATTTCGTCTATTCGGCTAGAGGGGACCCGGGCAGAGTGGCACTCATGTCCGCTCTGAAGGGGCAGCCTGGCGCCCGCGAGGTGAGGGCAAACCCAAAGAGGCAACGCCACAAGGGGGCAACCTGGCAACCCAACCCCTAAGGGTTGAGTTTAGCCCAAGAGTAGGTCACAGCCCTGAAGGGGCGACCTAGACGGGCAACCCAGAGTGGGCACTCCCGAGGCTGGAAATACTACCCACTAAAACTTCTCCCCTAACGTGGGCCGCCGGCACCTTTTCACTCGTTAGAATTCATAAAGGAATACCAGCGTATAGCCACAACGACGCTTCGGCACTTCAACGCATTTCGCGTTATTGCGGCCGCCCGCAAAAATGCGCTAGGCACATGGGGCATCTGCTGATCCACGCCGTTGCACCTCCGATCCAGCGGTAGGACATTTTCAACCTGTACGGTAAATCACAGGATTTTTCTTCGGCCACGACCAGGAACCGAAGTAAGCCCATTCCGTGTGGTCGCGCCATGTGTTCACCTCCCAGGGCAGGAGCTTGCTCTTCGACACGGCCAGGAACCGGGACATCGTATCGCCGCGGCTGACCGTGTCCATCTTCGTCCACCATGGTTGGTGGATAATGATGATGTGGCTTATCCTAGATGTCATCACGCCCACCTGACCTTCCACGAGGACAGGCCATTTTTCTTCGGCCACGACCAGGAACCGGAGCTCCTGCACAACGGGTGGTCGCGCTATGTGTTCACCTGTTTTTATAGGGCTTGCTCTTCAGCACAGCCAGGGCCCGGGGCGAGTCCTTTCCCCGGTTGACTGTGCCACATCTTGGTAGGCTGCAATCCTCGATGACCTGTCCCATACATACTTTACACACACACACACGCACTCATGACAAGCATAGCGCTTCGAGTAGCGCTTCGAATGCCCCAAATATGCAACGATAAATAATGAATGAATAATGAATAGGACTTAATAAGCACATGAAGCCCATGAATAGAATAGAGGAGCCCATACATCAATAACAGCTGTCATAATAAGCATACTAAACATACTAAACATACTAAAACTGGTTAAATCAAATCACAAATACAACGGGAAATAAATATATATATGCATCTAATGCATCTGATGCAATAGAGCAGTTAATGGATAGTTAACAGTAAAAGAAACAGTAAGCAATATGAGAACGTGAGAAACTGTGAAGTATACATAAGTAGTGTTGCACGCAAGCAGGCAAGCGAGCATATGTGAACTGGACATAAGCAAATGACCAACAAAACATCCAAAACCTAAAACGTCAAACATACATACATACAGCCGAGCAGCCAAATAGCAGAAGAGGAATATTTGACATTCAACACTAGCGTACAATATAATCACATAAAATTAAACTCAAGATAAACCATAAATTTGAGATGAAATAAACCAAGGATGTGAACCGTAAAGTAAAATACAGTCGCCAGACAGATAGCAAATAGCAAGCCAGCCATGAGAGAAGAGAAGCAAACATAACATAACATAGAATGCTAGTAATTATTATCAGAGGTAACGGTTAATAATGTACCGTATAAAATATAGAATATAGGGTATAACCAGAAAGTAAGCTGGGAAGAAAATAAATAGGTGAGC
The DNA here is from genome assembly GCF_907164935.1 of Osmia bicornis bicornis. Classification (NCBI taxonomy): domain Eukaryota; kingdom Metazoa; phylum Arthropoda; class Insecta; order Hymenoptera; family Megachilidae; genus Osmia; species Osmia bicornis. The sequence goes on from NW_025791096.1 coordinate 223,280, forward strand.
GTAATGTAATACTAATCATGGAAACCATTCATTGAAACTATTAAGTTACTTAAATTTACTTGCAGGAACATTTACGCGACCACAACCTCAACGTAGTTGGCAAGCGAACATGATGGAGTACAACCAATGATCAAATGAAGGCTATAAAAAACAATTAGAAATTATGGCGAGCAAATCATCAATAAAGATAAGTAGCAACATATACCTCATAATGAGAATAATAGGAAGAGACAGAACTGTTAACATCAGAAATTAACCATAGTATTAAATGTAAAATGTAACATAATCCTAGTCTATTTGCAGGAAGCCCTAACGCCAGCCAATGGAAGTGGAGGTAGAGTGTAATTAACGGATAACAGGAGGAGAGAATACCCATCTCATATAATATGGGGAGCACATGAGACCTAAATCGGCATAAACCATAAGGCAGATCAAACAATTCAAATAGTTATAAATTGAGTAGATTAGATTGTTACGGGATTATAATACCGCTCCGATAAGTATGGTATTAATATTAATACTGATACAGGTAAGTCGATGCAATACAGCGCGTGGTGAAAACTAATCAATAATAAACAATCAATAATAAACCCCACATACAACCATATTACTACTAAATCATAATATAAAGGTACAAGAAAACTAAACTACACTACAATAGATCAAAATTACTATGAACATATGTGTATATATAATATGTAACGAAAACACTCCAAATATAATCAATTTAATAAGTATACCGATGTAGATAATTAATTAAACTCCTCATACCATAGTCAGTTTAAATGATGCAGTTCCATTAAACTCCCTTTAATACCAATTAATAGAAAAGACATATAGGTGCTAAACCAAGCCAGACACTCCTATAAGAAAGTCATATGAGATCCACGTGTCAAGAAATTCAAAGAATTTATGGAACCATAACGCATATATGTATGTATAGAAAACCATAAAGACATTGTATCATGCAGGACGGACTACCGCAGCGTATACCTCCCTGAGCACCAGCCGTATTAACCAATACTGAACTAACACTTTCCAAATCAGAATCAAAATCAGAATCAGAATTGTAATTAAGAAAGGGTAATTAATGTACAAAAGATTGCATAAAGTACCGTAAGTATTCAAAATACACAGATTCGCAACTGTCACAGCTGCACTGGAATTGAATTAAACATAGTATGCAAAACATTATCCTGAGGGGGGGTACGAAGAGCTACAAAAGAGCAGTGAATAATATTATAGGAACATGGAACGTAAAACGTAACACTCAATTGAAGAAGAAGTCACTGAAACATGTCAAGTGACCAAGAATAAAAATAAGAAAAGAATAAGGATAGTGAATAGTGAACGGCGAACAATAAACCAATGTCGTTACACGTCATTCATATCTAAATTGCTAAAGGATATATGTAATAAGGTTATCTTCGGTCCGCTTGGTGGTGAGGAGATCGAATTAAAAACTTAACTGCGTTTCTCTGTAAGCCAAAAGTTTCTTTTAATTACCCTACTATGTACAAAACTATCTTACAACTACCTCATACCTGTAAGCCAAAAGAAACAACATTTACAGCTTTTAATTCAGGTACGTTAATTCCCTCTAAACTAAATTAATACGTTTTCTGCCTTCTCTCTTCTCAACGGATTTGTCTCTTCTCTTTTGTCTCGAGACTCACTCCCTCTCTCTTCCTCTAACGCGGAAGATTTGAATCTAAGAAAGGCAACGACACTAGTATACGGGTGTCTTGATTTTCTTTACATCTCCCCCCTCGGAGAAGAACAATTTCGCGTATTCAAAGCGATTGTTCCGTGACTTTCCAGCGCCGGAGTTAGTTTTGTGATATGGAAGAGATTTGACTCAGTCTTCTTGTGTCCGGTGTCGACTTCGTAGATTGAATTAGAAATCTTCTTAAGTATTTGGTATGGTCCAATTCTGAGTTCATCTAATTTCTTCCTATTAAGTTTGTTTCCATTTTCCACGTAAACACTGTCTCCTACATTAAACATTACTTCTTTTCGATGTAAGTCAAATTTCCTTTTATTATAGTCATGAGACTTTATCGTGTTCTCCAGAGCTACTTTTCTGTCTCTTTTAAGGTCATCATCTGTACCTTTGGAATTCAATTCTCTTGGTAGAATATTTACACTTTTGCCCTCTAATAGGTACTTCGGGGCGAACTTTGTGACCGTGTGTTCTGTTTTATTGTACGACTCTATACATTTTTGTGCAATGGTTGTCCATGCGCATTTTTTTCCATTTTCGTTTATCTTGCACCGTATTTTATTAGTCAGAGTTTGATTTAGTCTCTCATTTATACCATTCGAGAACGGGGCATCAACAGCAGTGAATATCATTTTTATATTTTTCTCTTTTAAAAATTTCTTAAATTCTTTTGAATTTATGCCGGGATATTGATCTGTCAGTACTATGTCAATATTATGACTTTGTGTCACATTTTTGGTTAATTTTATGAAATCCTTACAGTTTTGATTTTTCGATGTTAAGATGTAAGCGTATCTCGTAAAATGGTCAACCAATAGATGCAAATACTTTTTTGTCGAACGAGATCCACCAAAGCCGCCGATGGTATCAATTGATACAATTTCAAAAGGATATGTCGCTGGACCCAGATGTGACATCAATCCATATTTTGGTTTTCTTCGTGACTTGTTTTTTATACAGATTTCACACTTATCACAAATTTCGTTTATGTTTGCACTAAGATTTTTCGCTGTATAGAATGGTGTTATTTTATTTATCATCTGGGTTCTTCCAATGTGGCAGTAAGTTTTATGTACATTCTCTATTAATTCTTTACTTAAATCTTCTGATAGCATGATTTTTTCTTTTTTTTTTGTTTTCTTGAAATAGATTTCATTTTTCAATATCAGTTTGTTTTTATTCTTTATCACTTCTAAATTTTTACTTTGATCATTTTTTATATTTTGTAGATTTATTAAATTAACTACTTTTAAGCAATCATCTGTGTTTTCATACGGTTCTAGAACCTGATTTCGACTTAGACAGTCTGCTTCCTGGTTTGATTTTCCGGGGTTATATTTTATTTTCAAGTTATATTGAGATAAATAGTAAGTTAAGTCACCGAGCTCTTCATCTGTTCTAGCTTTGATATTTAAGTCCGCCAGAGGTTTATGGTCAGAGTATACCAAGAACTCTTTTCCCATAAGCCAATGCTGCCAGTATTTTACAGCTTCTTTCACTGCTAGGCATTCAAGATATATTGGTTTTTTCTTTTTCTGAGACTCGGTTAATTTTTTCGAAAAATAAGACACTGGTTTACTATATCCATTTTCATCTTTTTGTTTTAATACAGCTCCAACTCCTTTAATGCTCGCGTCTGTGTAGATTTCAATAGGAATTTCTGGATCAAAAATTTTCAAAACTGGTTCTGAGCACATTAATAATTTAATTTTGTCAAACGATTCCTGACACTCTTTCGACCAGTCAAATTGAACATTTTTCCTCAATAGATTATGCAAAGGATCCAAAATTGTTGCGCTGTGTGGTATGAATTTATGATGAAAGTTTATTTTTCCCAGAAATTGTCGTACATTTTTCTTTGTTTCAGGTACTGGGAAATCTTTTACCGCACTTAGATAATCCTTGATAGGTTTCACTGTATTATTTTCTATTTTATGACCTAAATACTTTGCATGATCATTTGCAAAATTACATTTTGAAAATTTGAGTTTAAATCCTTCTTTTAAAATTGCTTCTAATAATTTTGATAAATGTATCATATGTTCTTCAAAAGTTCTTGAGAAAACTAAGATATCATCTATAAAGTTTACAGCAAAACCGGAGAGGTCATGTTTTCTTATGATGTTGCTCAGTATTCTCTGAAAAATTGCTGGGGCCGTTTTCAGTCCAAAGGGGAGGCATGTCCATTGGAAGTGCCCCTCTTGTGTTATAAACCCAGTTTTGTGTCTATCCTGAATTTTTAGAGGGATTGACCAAAATGCAGAATTGATGTCTAACGTTGTAAAATATTTGCTGTTCACTGCTTTTACCATTAAATCCTCAATCAGTGGGAAAGGTTGTGATTGAGGTACCACAATTTTATTCAATTCTCTAAAATCGATGCATAATCTTGATTTTTTTCCCTCTTCTTTTTTATACGCCAAGGTAACTGGAGCAGCAAATGGGCTATATGATTCTTCAATTAGGTTCTTTTTCAATAGTTTTGCTATTTGATTTTCTATCTCTCTTCTATCTTCAAAAGTACATCTGTACGGACGTTTGTAACAGTATTTATCTATTATTAGGTCAATATGTGCTTCATAATCCTTAGTGGTGCCAACATCATACTTGTCCTTAGCGAATACTGATCTATATTTGCTTATTAGTTCATCAATTTTTAATTGTTGATTTGTATCTAGATGATCAGTAAAAGTCTTAAACTCTTCAGTATTTATATGTTCATTAAAATTTATTTCACTTTTTCCCGAAATTTTATCTTCTGTTTCCAGTATTTCAGAGTATTTATATGTTTTTTTCTCTTCCCTGGCACCTAGTACATCCGGGGTTCTGATATTTGTTATCTCTGTATTTTTTTCATTTATTTTTTTATTTTCACATTGTGTGATCTTTAAGTCTTCGTTCTGGATTAGTTTAAAATTTTTTATACAGTCCAGTCCAATAAGAAAATCGTAATTAAAGTTTTCATTATCCACAATAAAGACCTCCATAGTTTTTTCAATATTGTAAATTTTTATCTTCATAGTTACTATACCTTTTGCTTTATTCACACCATTAATAGTTTTCAAGTTTATTGTTTGTGCATCTTCTGTATTTTTCTGTTTTACTTTTAGTAATCTTGCGTTTATCAATGACACATTTGAGCCTGAATCATAAATGCCAGAAACTTCTAAACTGTCATTTAACAATAACTTGAGTTTAATTAATGGTGTTACTTCTAGTTTTTTGAAATTTCTTTATTTAATTCGATTTCCAACTCTGAGTTGTTGACGTTCTGTATTAATTTTTTGTTATCTTTTTCATTTCTTTGTCTAAACCAGCAAGCTGATTCCAGATGATAGCGTATACCTTTTTTTTTGTTTTCACAAATCTGGCATGGGATTTTTCCTTCTACTTTTTTGGACCTTTTGTCCAAATGTGGTTCTTGTTTTTCTTTCCACCTTGCTATAAACAAGATGTTCCAGTCTACCAATTTCATTACAGAGATCCTCTGTTCCCTTTAGAGCCTCTCTGTTAATCTTGTCAGCCACATAGTTTGGTAGCCCCACTGCTATAAGATCTATGAGCGTATCTGTATCTATTGATTTTCTTACTCCCAGTAATAATTTTTCTTTTTTTAGAGCATAATCAAGCATAGAGCCTGTCTGATATTTAAAAGCAAAAGCATATCTAATTGGAGACCATCCTTTATTAGCAAAAGTTTCAGTAAAATTTTTTCGCCATTTGCTCCATTCTGATTCCACTGTGAATTTTAAGATCAAACAGCTATATCAATCTGTAGTAGCTTTTTCAAGGAAAAATTTTAGGATCTCGATTTTTTTCCTGTCTTCCGTTATCATACAGCGTTCCCACTCTTTTTCAAATTCTTGAATCCACTGATAAGCATTTATATTTTTTCCATCAAACTTTTCAATCATAAAATCTTTTGCTATTTTTCCCAAGTTTTGGACTTCAGATTTTTCACTTTTTCCTGCAAGCAGTTTTTCTAATAGTTTTTTCAGTGTATCATCTGTTTCACTTTGTGTGGGTTGTGCAATTGTTTGATTAGTTATCTCTTCTAGGAGGTAATCTTGAAATTGTAAATTTTCCCCCTCATCCAGATATACTTTAGAAATGTTTTCTGTTAATTGGATCCAGACTTTTCTCTGTTGATTCCTTTTTGTTATTGTTTTCTTCACTTTTGCAAAAACATTTGTTGTTATTAATTCTTTGTGTAAAGTAACTGGTTGATCTTCTTCTGGGATGCTGTAAGTGCGCCCATCTGGTGTGCCAAGTGAGGTTAGGCATAATATATTTGTTTTTCCATCGCTTGCGCCTCTCATCATGAAATCAAATCTTAATTTTTCCATTATTTTTGAAATATTCGCAAAAATGTTGTTTTGTAATAAGGTTATCTTCGGTCCGCTTGGTGGTGAGGAGATCGAATTAAAAACTTAACTGCGTTTCTCTGTAAGCCAAAAGTTTCTTTTAATTACCCTACTATGTACAAAACTATCTTACAACTACCTCATACCTGTAAGCCAAAAGAAACAACATTTACAGCTTTTAATTCAGGTACGTTAATTCCCTATAAACTAAATTAATACGTTTTCTGCCTTCTCTCTTCTCAACGGATTTGTCTCTTCTCTTTTGTCTCGAGACTCACTCCCTCTCTCTCCCTCTAACGCGGAAGATTTGAATCTAAGAAAGGCAACGACACTAGTATACGGGTGTCTTGATTTTCTTTACATATATAATACATCTTATAGTCTACAATTAATTGACAATGCCTGGGAGCCCAAACAACCCCCGAAAGCTTAGAAACAATGCATGATACTACAAGAGGAACTAAGGAGCTAAGAACTAAGAAACAAGAAACCAGAATCAGAATCAAACCCACCCTTAAAATATGCAAAGGGATTATAAACGCAATATACGCATATAATATAAACTCATTAATCCATCCAATCCAGATAGACTCTTCTAAATTCCATAATACAAGACCCATTAAACTAAGTCAAATAAATATAACCGCAAATATAATCGCATATACAATCATCACAGATATAACCATAGCTATAATCACAGCAGGTAAAATAAAGCAGACACATACTAATAATCTGTATCAAGTAATTTAATTCAGTGCAATTCGATATGCGATATGCCATTGTTAATTACTCTGTTCATTTACTTACTCAATTATAATAATATAATGGAATAGAAAGTTAGGAAGTTATATAATAATAATGCAATACAATACAATTTAATACAGAATACTGGTTTAGCAATTTAGATATGAATGACGTGTAACGACATTGGTTTATTGTTCGCCGTTCACTATTCACTATCCTTATTCTTTTCTTATTTTTATTCTTGGTCACTTGACATGTTTCAGTGACTTCTTCTTCAATTGAGTGTTACGTTTTACGTTCCATGTTCCTATAATATTATTCACTGCTCTTTTGTAGCTCTTCGTACCCCCCCTCAGGATAATGTTTTGCATACTATGTTTAATTCAATTCCAGTGCAGCTGTGACAGTTGCGAATCTGTGTATTTTGAATACTTACGGTACTTTATGCAATCTTTTGTACATTAATTACCCTTTCTTAATTACAATTCTGATTCTGATTTTGATTCTGATTTGGAAAGTGTTAGTTCAGTATTGGTTAATACGGCTGGTGCTCAGGGAGGTATACGCTGCGGTAGTCCGTCCTGCATGATACAATGTCTTTATGGTTTTCTATACATACATATATGCGTTATGGTTCCATAAATTCTTTGAATTTCTTGACACGTGGATCTCATATGACTTTCTTATAGGAGTGTCTGGCTTGGTTTAGCACCTATATGTCTTTTCTATTAATTGGTATTAAAGGGAGTTTAATGGAACTGCATCATTTAAACTGACTATGGTATGAGGAGTTTAATTAATTATCTACATCGGTATACTTATTAAATTGATTATATTTGGAGTGTTTTCGTTACATATTATATATACACATATGTTCATAGTAATTTTGATCTATTGTAGTGTAGTTTAGTTTTCTTGTACCTTTATATTATGATTTAGTAGTAATATGGTTGTATGTGGGGTTTATTATTGATTGTTTATTATTGATTAGTTTTCACCACGCGCTGTATTGCATCGACTTACCTGTATCAGTATTAATATTAATACCATACTTATCGGAGCGGTATTATAATCCCGTAACAATCTAATCTACTCAATTTATAACTATTTGAATTGTTTGATCTGCCTTATGGTTTATGCCGATTTAGGTCTCATGTGCTCCCCATATTATATGAGATGGGTATTCTCTCCTCCTGTTATCCGTTAATTACACTCTACCTCCACTTCCATTGGCTGGCGTTAGGGCTTCCTGCAAATAGACTAGGATTATGTTACATTTTACATTTAATACTATGGTTAATTTCTGATGTTAACAGTTCTGTCTCTTCCTATTATTCTCATTATGAGGTATATGTTGCTACTTATCTTTATTGATGATTTGCTCGCCATAATTTCTAATTGTTTTTTATAGCCTTCATTTGATCATTGGTTGTACTCCATCATGTTCGCTTGCCAACTACGTTGAGGTTGTGGTCGCGTAAATGTTCCTGCAAGTAAATTTAAGTAACTTAATAGTTTCAATGAATGGTTTCAATGATTAGTATTACATTACGCTCACCTATTTATTTTCTTCCCAGCTTACTTTCTGGTTATACCCTATATTCTATATTTTATACGGTACATTATTAACCGTTACCTCTGATAATAATTACTAGCATTCTATGTTATGTTATGTTTGCTTCTCTTCTCTCATGGCTGGCTTGCTATTTGCTATCTGTCTGGCGACTGTATTTTACTTTACGGTTCACATCCTTGGTTTATTTCATCTCAAATTTATGGTTTATCTTGAGTTTAATTTTATGTGATTATATTGTACGCTAGTGTTGAATGTCAAATATTCCTCTTCTGCTATTTGGCTGCTCGGCTGTATGTATGTATGTTTGACGTTTTAGGTTTTGGATGTTTTGTTGGTCATTTGCTTATGTCCAGTTCACATATGCTCGCTTGCCTGCTTGCGTGCAACACTACTTATGTATACTTCACAGTTTCTCACGTTCTCATATTGCTTACTGTTTCTTTTACTGTTAACTATTCATTAACTGCTCTATTGCATCAGATGCATTAGATGCATATATATATTTATTTCCCGTTGTATTTGTGATTTGATTTAACCAGTTTTAGTATGTTTAGTATGTTTAGTATGCTTATTATGACAGCTGATATTGAATGTTTGGGCTCCTCTATTCTATTCATGGGCTTCATGTGCTTATTAATTCCTATTCATTATTCATTATTTATTTATTCATTCACTCATTCATTTATTCATTTATTTATTCATTTATTCTTTACTCATTATTTATTCATTATTTATCGTTGCATATTTGGGGCATTCGAAGCGCTACTCGAAGCGATATGCTTGTCATGAGCGCGTGTGTGTGTGTGTAAAGTATGTATGGGACAGGTCATCGAGGATTGCAGCCTACCAAGATGTGGCACAGTCAGCCGGGAAAGGACTCGCCCCGGGCCCTGGCCGTGTTGAAGAGCAAGCCCTGTTAAAACAGGTGAACACATGGCGCGATCACCCGTTGAGCAGGAGCTGCGGTTCCTGGTCGTGGCCGAAGAGGAACCCCTGTCCTGGCAATAGTGCTAGGCAGGCGAAGAGGTGGCGCGGTCACGCCGGGAAGATGTCCCCCCAGTACCGATCGTTGCTGAAGAAAAATGGCCTGTCCTCGTGGAAGGTCAGGTGGGCGTGATGACATCTAGGATAAGCCACATCATCATTATCAACCAACCATGGTGGACGAAGATGGACACGGTCAGCCGTAGAGATACGATATCCCGGTTCCTGGCCGTGTCGAAGAGCAAGCTCCTACCCTGGCAGGTGAACACATGACGCGACCACCCGGAATGGGCTTACTTCGGTTCCTGGTCGTGGCCGAAGAAAAATCCTGTGCCTTACCGTACAGGTTGAAATGTCCTACCGCTGGATCGGAGGTGCAACGGCGTGGATCCGCAGATGCCCCATGTGCCTAGCGCATGGCGTTTTTGAGGGCGGCCGCAATAACGCGAAATGCGCTGAAGTGCCGAAGCGTCGTTGTGGCTATACGCTGGTATTCCTTTATGAATTCTAACGAGTGAAAAGGTGCCGGCGGCCCACGTTAGGGGAGACGTTTTAGTGGGTAGTATGTCCAGCCTCGGGAGTGCCCACTCTGGGCTGCCCATCTAGGTCGCACTTTCAGGGCTGTGGCCTACTCTTGGGCTAAACTCAACCCTTAAGGGTTGGGTTGCCAGGTTGCCCCCTTCTGGCGTTGCCTCTTTGGGTTTGCCCTCTCCTCACGGGCGCCAGGCTGCCCCTCCAGGGCGGACATGAGTCCCACCCTGCCCGGGTCCCCTCTAGCCGAATAGACGAAAAGGGGAACCAACCCGCGCGTGCGCACACGCATTTCCTCTTCCAACTGAACCAAAAAAAAAAAAAAAAAAAGGTTTCAGAGGGACCCACGGACCTGGCCAAGTGTACTGGCTGGGCGGGGAGGTGATACCCCGACGTGGCGCGTCTCCAGGTGGCGGATAGGGGAATGCTGGCCATGCACTTTTCGGGGTGCATGCAGGGTAGGGGTGAAATAAAATAGCTCCCGCCCACCAAACACCAAGGGAAGGAAAACCCATCAAAACCTCCGCTGTGACTGTGGGATAGTATACAGACACGGTAACCCCTGCCTGCCGTACAAGGCGACTGAAACGGGGGCGTTTGCTGCTGTCGAAGTAGCCTCGCAGATGACCTGGCGCGATGCCGGTGGGATCTACGGATCCTGGCAGGGCCTCCCTTACCGGTAAGGCCTGGGTCGGAGAGGCGAAAAGGTGGCTGCAGCGTCGTTCAGTTCTCCAGGGGCCTCGCTGCGTCGCGGTCGGGTGCGGGTACCGTACCCGGAGTGGCCAAGCAATTACACCGTAACCCAGTGGTCACGTTTCACTGGAACGGGGGGCTTGCCTTCATTGGCCGGCCCGCGAGGATGACAATCGCTATAAAAAATCTCTAGCCCCAAGCTGCGGTACGCGGTGATGAGGGCGCCCCTGGAGTCAGCGCCAGGGGTGGCTGATGTGTGCATCAGTCTCTAGCGGCCAACCCCGGGGTATCTGGCGACCTCCCGGGTGTACTAACCTTACCCGGGTAAGGCGGCTCTGCCCGGGTGTACCCACAGACCGACCCACTTGTGGGAACACTATGGATGACTTGAAACTAAAAACGCCAACAACAACAACAAACACTGGACGGGACGTACCGACGACGACTGCGGCTGTTCAACAGGACGCGAGACGGGAAACGGGCGCGGAGGATATGGCGCAGCCCTGCACTAACAGGGTAACGCATGCGCGCCGCCTATCGGTCCGATTAACTAGAGCGGATGTGGAGTGGCCTCCTCTGAGGCCGGTACGAGGAGGGGCCGGAGTTTCCCCGGCCGCCTCGGATGCCACCGCATCCAGAGAGAGTGAGGTGGACTTGGACTCGGACGAGTCACTCTCCTCGGCAGTATCTCTGGAGGCACGGCGCACGAGCAAGAGGGGTCGCCCGCCGACCCCGGGCCAGTACGTGTGGCTCGCGGCGGATAAGCAGAGAGTCCTGGATGTCCAGCGCCGCGAACTTGACCTGCTGGAGGAGAGGAGGGTGCTCGATCCTAACGAGGAACCTATAGAACCGAGTCGGGGTAACAGGTCCCTCCAGGACCCTGAGGACCTGGCGGAGGAAGTAAAGTCCCTACGCGCGACCTTATTGCGCAGTCCTTGAAGTTCTGTCGCGACATCGACAAGGTCGCGGGCGTCTCCAAGGGGCTGAAAGGGACATTTGTTCGCAAGCTGAGGATGGCCTCCCGCTACCTTAAGGCCATCCACAGGGAAGCGGGAATCAGGGCTGCACCTGCCAGAGCCGATAAAGAGGTGAAGGGGCTTCGCGAACAGCTGAAGCTGCGGGAGGAACAACTGGCTGCCCAGGAGGCCCAAATCAACATCCTGCAAAATAGCCTGGCAGACATTACGTGCGGGGTCGCTGCCACAGAGGTGCCGGCGCCTGAACGCCACGGCCCATCTAAAAGGTCGGCGAGGCCCGGCTCGCCGTTGTCTGGCGAAGAGGCGGGCAGGAAAAGGAGGATGGACGCAGTCGAAGCTTTCGACTTACCGTCTTGCCCGCCTGAATCTCCCGTGGTGCAAGTACCAATCCCAGCTGCTGCACCTGGAAAAGAGGAGGGGAAGGTTGGTGACCTCGTGCCCGACCTGATGAGGGGATTTGCGGCTCTCCTCGAAAAGGGCCTGTCCGTGCTCTGGGCGGAGTTCAAAGCCGCTATTGCAGCCGTCCAGCCCCCGTCTAAGAGGGCGGAGCAAGTTAAGGGGGGAGCTGCGGCTGCGACCATCCCCACTGCATCGAGAAAGGAAGCTGAGAGGCGGGTGCGGAATAGGACCCTGCCTGCCACGGAGCCGTTTCCGGGGCCCTCCTTAGCACCCGACCAACCGGCATCATTTGTGGAGGCTAGAATGGCCCGGATTGTCGAAGAACACCGGGGGACGGCGGATCGGACCTGGGTGACGGTGGTCGGCCGCCGCGCTAAAGCTGCAGAGAAGAAGGCGGCAGCGGCCAAGGCCCCACCCTCCCAGAGCTCCAAGGTGGTTGCCCAGCAGGGGCAGAAGAGAGGGGCGGCACTGGCGGCTAAGGGGCAAGGGGCCCAACCTGCCAGGCAGAAGGCCCCCCGCCCTGCTCGTACTGCGGCGGTCACCATCAACCTAGCTGCCGAGGCTAAGGTATCATATGCCGAGGCCATGCTCATGGCGCGGGAGCGCGTCAAGTTGGAGGAGCTGGGCATCACGGCGTTGATGTCCAGAAGAGCTCGGACCGGTGGCTTGGTCCTCGAGTTACCTGGGGAGAACAGGACGGAGAAAGCTGCCAAGTTGGCTGACCGACTCCGCCAGGTGTTCAGTGGCACCGAGGTGAGGGTTGCCCGCCCCATAAAAATGGGCGAGGTTAGGGTGACCGGTCTCGACGACTCGGTCACCGCTGCGGAGGTGGCGGCCGCATTGGCCGCTGCGGGGGCTTGCTCCGCTGAAGAAATTAAAATGGGGGAGATTCGCACCTCCCCCCAAAGGATGGGGACTGTCTGGGCGAGATGCCCTCTAGCGGCACTCAAACAGTTATCCGCCTCTGGTCGGGTTCTGGTCGGGTGGTCCTCGGCCAGAATACCGGCGCTACCACCGCGGCCATTGCAGTGCTATCGCTGCCTGAAGAGGGCTACCGGAAAGAGGGCATGTTAGGCAGCGATGCACCTGCGAAGCTGATAGGTCCGACCGCTGCTATGCGTGCGGAGAGTCGGACCACGTGGCCAACAAGTGTAGCGCCACCCCGCGATGCCCCCTCTGTGCGGACCTGGGGCGGCCCGCGGGGCATCGATTGGGGGCAAAAGGTTGTGCCCCCTCCTCCTCCCAGAGGAAGAAGAAGAGTGCCGTTGAAGTGGCAGGAACAGCCCCCAAGGAACAGGCATCAAGGACCAAGCCTGCGGAGTCGAAGAAGGGGGGCAAGAAAAATCACTCTGCCAAGTCGGCGAGTAAAAATGCCGCGGAGGCGGCTCGTAAAGCCTAGGTATGGGGCCCAAGGGCCCTATACTTCAGGCCAACTTGAACCACTCGACCGGGGCTCAGTACATGTTCCAAACCCTGGCCGAGTGGAAGGCTGGGTTGGCGGTGGCCGCGGAGCCGTACCGAGTCCTCGACAGACCAGATTGGTTCGGGGACGAGGACGGCTCGGTGGCGATTATTGTCACCGCAGTACCCCCTCACCCCGGACCACTGGAACGGGGCCGGGGGTTCGTCGGCGTGCTGTGGGGTGAAATAGCGGTGGTGGGGCTCAATGCCCCGCCCAGATGGCCTCTCGCGCAATATGAACAATACCTGGACCAGGTGGGGGACTTTGTCTCCCGTTGTTCCCCCCGGCCAGTGCTAGTCCTAGGGGACTTTAATGCCCATGCGTCACTTTGCGGCTCCCCGAGGACAGACGCGAGAGACAGGGCGGTCGTAAATTGTGCGGCGGGGCTAGGACTCCACCTGCTCAATGTGGGGTCCGTTAGCACCTGCGTACCTGCCGAGGGGGAGTCTATAGTCGATCTGTCTTTCGCTACTCCCCTGGCCGCGCGTATGGTGTAGAGATGGAGGGTGGTGGAAGAGGCGGTCACACTTAGTGACCATCTATACATCCGCCTCGACCTTACGCCCACCGCCCGCTGCCCCTGTGGACCACCGCCGCTACGATGGGCGCAGAAGAGGATGGACGAGTACATGCTGATGGCTGCAGCCCTCGCTCTGCCCTCGCTGCAAACATCTGCCGGGCCGGTCGCGGACATTGGGGAGGAGATAGAATGGTTCCGGGGAGCCATGAAGGTGGTGTGCGACGCCGCCATGCCCCGGGCCAAGAACCTCCCTAGGCGGGCCGCCTACTGGTGGACGGGCGAAATTGGTGATCTGAGACGAGATTGTCTCGCAGCCCGACGCCAGTGGCAACGGGCCCGCAGAAGAAGGACATTCCGCGACCCAGCTAGGGAGAAGGATCTGTACGGGCAGTACCGAGGTTTGGAGACTGCCCTACAGGCAGCCATCAGGGAGTCTATATCCCGGGCATGGGACGCGCTCCTAGGCTCCCTCCAGAAGGGCCCATGGGGGCGCCCATACAAAATGGTGATGGGCAAGCTTAAGCCCTGGGCGCCCCCGGTCACGGAGAGCCTCGACCTCCAGTTTTTGGGACTGGTAGTCGACACTTTGTTCCCACGAGAGAGGGAACTCTCCCGCCCCCCGCCGGACCACGAGGAGGTGGATTGGTCCGACGAACGGGGGGTCACGGAGGAGGAGCTGGCCGGGGCGATTAAACGGATGGGAGCCCGAAACACTGCTCCGGGCCCCGATGGCGTCCCCGGCCGTGCCTGGGTGAAGGCTCTACGCGTCCTCGGTCCGAGATTGAGACGCCTCTTAAGCGCCTGCATTAAGGATGGAGTCTTCCCAGAACAGTGGAAGACGGGGCCCCTAGTCCTCATCCGGAAGGATGGGCGACCCGCCGACAGTCCCTCGGCCTACCGGCCCATCGTGCTGTTGGACGAGGTGGGGAAGTTGTTCGAGCGGTTTCTGGTATCCCGCCTCGTTCAGCACCTGTCCCAGGAGGGCGCCGACTTGGCCGAGTCACAATATGGCTTCAGGCGGGGGCGCAGCACTATCGACGCAATCCAGTCGATGCGCTCCCGCTGCGACTCGGCCACGTCCCGGGGCAGGGTGGCGTTAGGCGTTAGTCTAGACATCGTCAACACCTTCAACACCCTGCCTCACAGGACGATAAGGGGGGCGCTAATACGCCACAAGGCGCCCCCTTACATGAGGAGGATCGTCGGCGACTACCTCCGGGACAGGAAGATTGTGTACAGGGGCCGGGATGGCCAGACGCACGAGAGGGACGTGGACTGGGGCGTACCCCAGGGTTCTGCGAAAGGTCCCACACATTGGGACCTGGGGTACGACCCGGTCTGCGGCTCCAGCTCCCGACCGGTCTGAGCCT
The DNA here is from genome assembly GCF_907164935.1 of Osmia bicornis bicornis. Lineage (NCBI taxonomy): Eukaryota > Metazoa > Arthropoda > Insecta > Hymenoptera > Megachilidae > Osmia > Osmia bicornis. Next base: position 238,623 of record NW_025791096.1, read on the forward strand.
CACGTGCTTCGCAGATGATACGCACGTGTTGGCCGTCGGTCGGGGGTGGAAAAGGACTAGCCGCCTCGCCGAGATTGGCGTCGCTGCCGTTGCCGCGGGGATCCGGCGGCTGGGGCTTCAGCTAGCTCCCCACAAAACCGAGGCGATGTGGTTTTACTCGCCTCAGCGTGGGGTTGCGCTACCGCCCCAGTCGGTGGTCCATGTGAGTGGAGTCGACGTCCAGGTGGGGAAGGGTCACAGGTACTTGGGCCTCCACCTGGACAGCCACTGGCGCTTCGAAGAGCACTTCGGTCGTCTGGCCCCTAGACTAGACAGGGCAAGCAACGCGCTTGCCCGCCTACTGCCCAATATCGGGGGGCCCAATGAGGAGGTTCGCCGTCTCTACGTGGGCATCGTGCGGAGCATGACCCTCTATGGTGCGCCCATATGGGCGAACGCCCTGATGGATTCCCGGCGCAGCCAGCAACTGCTGCGCCGGGCTGAGAGGAGGATAGCCATGAGGGTAATCAGAGGTTACCGCACGGTCCGCTACGAGGCGGCGATGACCCTGGCGGGGGTTGTCCCCTTCAAGTTCTACGCAGAGGGGGACGCCAAAGTCTTCTGGCGTCTGCGTGCCCTTCGTCTGGACGGGATCCCGCCAGAAGAGATGACCGAAGCTGTTGCTAGGATTAGGCGCCAGGCCCGGCAGAGAGCCCTGGGTCGGCGGCGACGCGAGCTCGTCGAGAGCGGCGCCACCGCCCAGCGCGTGGCCGGGGCGGTCCTTCCAGTGCTCAAGGAATGGAGGGACAGCGGCCACGGAAGGCTCACGTTTAGGACCACACAGGTGCTCACCGGACACGGTTGTTTCGGTGAGTTCCTGCACTGGATCCGGGCGGAGGGGACGGCAGCATGCCATCACTGCGGGGCGGGGCGGGACACCGCGCAACATACCCTGGAGCGCTCTCCAGCGTTTGCGCGGGCCCGTCACGCCCTGCGGTGCGAAGTTGGTGGTGATCTCTCGCCGGCGGCACTTGTCAAAGAGATGCTGGCCGGCGAGAATCAGTGGAGGGCGGTGACCGATTACTGCGAGACGATCATCGCCCTGAAGGAGGAAGCGGAGCGGGGTCGGGACAGAACCGACTCCATCAGCAGAAGAAGAAGGGGGCGTCGTCGGGGGCGACCCCCTGAGGGAGATGGGGCGGTGGGCAGTGAAGATGTTACATACCAGGTCCACCGCCCCCCAACGGGGAGAAGAGGATGGGGGGAGCACCCTCTCCCCCTGAAGAGGAGTTCTGTGGGGGGACAGCAGTCATCCCCCGGAAGAGGAGCACCGGGGAGGGGCGAGTGCCCCTCCCCCAACACCGATCGCGCGGCCCCGTGAAACTTATGCGGGGCCGCAGGGCCGCAGGGGGCCGGGGCTGGGGCCTCGGTCCCTATTGCACGCGTCCCGAGGTCCATCACGCGTCCCGAGGTCCATCACGCGTCATCGGGTGTGGCCCCCGATGGCGGCGGAGTTTGGTACGTAGGGGGAGGGCCAAAGCTAGACCCTCCCCCGAGCAAGGCGGCGTCAACGCGCTATGGATGTTTGGGCCCCGGTGTTGTTCGTCAGAGGTCCCGGGGCCCACCCCAACACACACCGTAGGCCACCGTGGGGGTTTTAGCCGGTGAAAATCCGGCACTACCCTCGGCTCCTCCCCAGGAGGGCTGGGGGCGTCTTTCGAAGATTTCCCCCACGTAAAAAAAAAAAAAAAGGTTAGGTTAGGTTGGATTCCCGCTCCACGGACCTACCTGGCTATCCAGGATAGGCGGGGAGGTGATACCCCGACGTAGCGCGCGGCGGATAGGGGAATGCTCGCCATGCACTCTTCGGAGCGCATGGAGGGTAGGAGCGATAGCTCCCGCGGACCAAACACCAAGGGAAGGAAAGCCCATTAAAACCTCCCCTGTGACAAAACAAAACGCAGGACGGAACGAAACGATGACAAACCAGGCTAGGGAACCTGACACGGTCAGGTCGGCGAGGGATGAGGAGACGGCGCAGCCGGGGCCCAGGAGGGCCGCGGCTCCCGCTCGAGCCAGAAGGGCGCGAGCCATGTCGGCGGGATCCACCAGGGGCAGCAGTGCTCCTTCTGCTGCCTCTGACAGGGGATTCTGGCGACAGCCGGTTGACAGCGAGGAGGAGTCGGATGGGTCGGTGATCACGGTGCCACCCACGACCCCCAGCACCTCGGCTGCGGCAAAGAGGGGACGCCCCTATACATCGGGGGACTACGTGGCCCTTGCCGCGAAGAAAGAAGAATTCCTGCGTCTACAGCGGGAGGAGATGGAGCTCCAGGCAACTAGGGAGCTGCTGGACGTCGGCGCGGTCCCCCGCCAGCCAAGCCGGTCGGCCCTGAAGCTGAGGGAGGCGGAGGAAATTGCGCGGGAGGTGCGCCAACTACCCTCGCCAGACCTTGTGGCGCGCGCCGTATTGGTCCACAAGATCGCGGGGTGCTCCAAAAACCTCAAGGGCACGTGTGTCCGTGCCCTCAGGGAGGCATCCCGCGAAGTGGAGGCGGTCGTAAACGAGCTGGGGCTGAGGGCCGCGCGGCAGCGCGACGACCGCGAAACGGAGGAGCTCAGGGCCCAATTACAGCTCCGCGACGCCAAAATAGCATCACAACTGGAGGAGATTGCGACGCTGCGGCGGGAGCTGGAAGGCGTCGCGGCCGGCGTCCCTGCTGGAGCAGGAGGCCCGGCCGAAGAGCTGTCGGAGGGCTACCACGTTGGAGGAGACGGAGGACTCCGCCCCGGTGCGTTCACTGTCGCCTGCCGCGACCGCATGGGGGCGGGCCGTGGAAGACCCCACCGAGCACGTGGCCCCGGCTGCCAAGGGGGGGGGGCGGGGCGTCGGGGACGGCCGCGCTCATGGATGGCATCGCTGCCCTCGACGCGCGGAGCGTGGCCGACATCCGGCGGGAGCTCGTCGGGGAGCGGGCTCGCCGGGTGCACCCATCCTGCCACCTCTGGACGGCAGGGGAACGGGCAGAGGCAACAGCGCGGGGATCCCACGACATCCGGGGGAACACCGTAGCCCCAGGAAAAGGGTTCGGGGGCGTCAGGGACTCGCGCGCCTTCCCGCCCTACGGCCTCCTCCGGCTCGTTCGTTGCCGACAGGATGGCAAAAATCCAGGAGGACCACCGCCAGGAGACCGAGGCGTGGTCCAAGGTGATAGGCCGCAAAGCCAAGAAGGCAGAGGCGGCGAAGAAGAAGGGAGTGGCGCCGGCCGCACGAAAGGAGGGAACCGCGGGGGGCAAGGCGACAAAGGAGGCCACAAAGAAGCCCCGCCTCATTCGCCCAACCAAAACCTCGGTGGTCACGCTAACGGTCGCGCCCGGGGCGAAGACCACCTGCTGTGAGGCCATGATCAGGGCCAGGCAGGAGGTCGACATCGCGGAGATCGGCATCACCGATCTCCGGCCCAGGCGCGCGGCCACCGGCGGTCTCGTCCTTGAGATCGCCGGGACGGAGAGGGCGGCCACCGGCGGCCCTGGCTAGCCGCCTCCTCGGCCTGCCCAGCCTTAACGCGTGCCCAGTTAAGATGGGCGAGATCCGCCTCATCGGGCTCCACGATTTGGTCACCCGGCAGGAGGTAGCAGCGGCGGTGGCAACCGGAGGAGCCTGCACCGCGGAGGAGGTCAAGGGGGGGATATTCGCGCCCCACCCCGTGGCCTGGGGAGGGTCTGGGTGTGGTGCCCCCCCACCGCAGCCAACAAGGTCGTCGACGCGGGGAGGCTGAGGGTCGGTTGGTCCTCAGCACGGATCGAGACCCTGGCGGCTCGCCCCCTGCAGTGCTACCGCTGCCTGGAGACTGGACATGTCACGCAGCGGTGTCCCTGCGGGGTCGATCGTATGGATCGCTGCTTCAACTGCGGCGATCAGGACCATCGAGCCAGTGGCTGTACGGCCCCGCTGCGGTGCCCCCTGTGCACCTATTCAGGGCGGCCCGCGGGGATGCCCGTCGGTCTCCGCGAAGAAAGGGCGGAAGAAGTCCGCCAAAAAGACGAGCGCGAAGCAGTCCCCGGCTGCATCGCCCACTGGGGTAGCGGGCCCCAGCAACGCATGAGCAGCTGTGGAGGCAGCGGTGGAGCCGGCGCGCAATGGGGCCTAAGAGTCCTTTCCTGCAGGCCAACATCAACCACTCGGCCGGGGCGCAGGACCTTTTGCTACAAACCCTGGCCGAGTGGCAGATTGAGGTTGCGGTGGTGTCGGAGCCGTACCGCGAATTGGACCGACCCAACTGGTTCGGCGATGCGGCGGGCTCCGCCACCATCGTCCTGGGGGGTCGGCACGTCCCCCCGCCCGCCGATGTCTTAGCACGGGGGCGGGGTTTCGTGGCCGTTGACTGGGGGGGCGTAGCAGTGGTGGGCATGTACGCGCCGCCCAGCTGGTCCCTGGAGCGGTTAGAGGAGTTCCTGGACCGGGTGGGGAGCGTCGTGGTTAGCTCCCACACCCGGCCGACGTTGGTCCTCGGGGATTTCAACTCCAAGGCCGAAGCCTGGGGGTCCCCGAGGACCAACGCGAGAGGAGGGACGGTACTGCTCTGGGCGGCTGGCGCGGGGCTCCTGCTCCTGAACAGGGGCTCCGCCAGCACCTGCGTTCGCGCTCAGGGGGAATCCATTATGGATTTGGGCTGGGCGTACCCTGTGGCCGGGCGCATGGTACAAAATTGGAGGGTGGCGGCGAGGGAGACGCTGAGTGATCATCTATACATCACCTTCGGCTACTTCCTCCCCGCGGCCCCCGGCCGGCGCGTGGCCCGCCACTGCGTCTGGCTGGGTGCTGAGGAGGCTGGACAAGGACATGCTGATGGCCGCAGCCCTTGCCGTGGCCTGGCCAGCTCTTCCGGCCGGGCCGGTCGTGGACGTTGAGGGGGAGGCCAAGTGGTTCCGGGAGGCGAATACCGCAATATACGACACCGCCATGCCCCGGGCCCCGCGCCTGCCCCCCCGGAGGGCGGTGTACTGGTGGTCGGGCGACATTGCGGATCTCCGATCCGAGTGTCAGCACGCCCGGCGCCAATGGCAGAGCGCCCGAAGGGCTCGAGTCCGCGACCCGGCGAGGGAGGATCTGCTGAGGGGCACATACCAGGTCTTCGAGGTAGCCCTGAGGCAGGCCATCAGGGACGCGGAATCCCGGGCGTGGGAGGAGCTCCAGGGCTCTCCGGACGAGGACCCGTGGGTGCGCCCTTACCGGATAGTCATGGGCAAGCTCCGCGCACGGGCGCCTCCGGTCTCGGAGAGCCTGGACCCCCAGCTGCTGACGCGGGTAATAGACACCCTCTTCCCCCGTTCCGGGGGAACGTCGCACCCGCACCACCAGCAAGGGCCGGCGGAGCCCGTCGCCTGGTCCGCCGACCTGGGGGTCACATAGGAAGAGCTGGACGATGCCGTCAGAAGGCTCGGGGCCTAGCACACCGCCCCGGGCCCGGACGGCATCCCCGGCCGCGCCTGCGTTATCGCGTCCGGCATCCTAGGTCTGAGGCTGTGCCGTCTCTTCAGCGCCGCTTTGGAGCAGAGGGTGTTCCCCTCGATTTGGAAGGAGGGGCGGCTGGTCCTCCCCCGAAAGGCCGGACGGCCCGCAGATTCTCCCTCTGTGTACCGGCCCATTGTGCTGTTGGACGAGGTGAGAAAGCTATTCGAGCGTGTCATCGCAAACCGCCTCGTCCACCACCTGATGAGCGTTGGCCCCGATCTGGACGACATCCAGGTCGGATTTCGCAAGGGTCGCAGCACCATCGACGCTATCCAGCGGGTGCGCACCCTCGCCGAGCCGGCCACGCCCCGGGGTGGGTGGCGCTGGGCGTCGCCTTGGACGTTACAAACGCGTTCAACACCCTGCCCCATAGGACGATACGGGGGGCGCTGTTTCACCACAACGTCCCCCCGTATCTGCAGAGGATCATCGGGGCCTTCCTGGATGGCAGAGGGATACTGTACACGGGCCGGGACGGTACGCTGCACTGGAGGGAGGTCGACTGCGGAGTGCCCCAGGGGTCCAAACTGGGCCCCCTCTTATGGAACGTGGGGTACAACACGGCGCTGCGGGTGATGATCCCGCCCGGGGTGTGGGCCACGGTATTCGCAAATGACTACTACCTGCTGGCCACCAGGCGGGACTGGTTGAGGACCTGCCGCCGTGCCGAGGTGGGGGTCGCCATCGTGCGAAGAGCGATCCGGGCGCTGGGTCTGGCGCGGGCTCCTCACAAGACCGAGGCCATGTGGTTCTTCGAGCCTCGGTGTGGCGTAGCCCCTCCGGCCCAGCTCTGGCTCGAGGTCGACGGGTGCCGGATCGTGATCGGCCGGGGTCTTCGATACCTCGGTCTGTATCTCGACAGCCACTGGCGGTTCGATGTTCACTTCGACCGCCTGGCTCCCCGATTAGAACAGGTGGCGACCAATCTTGGCCGCCTGTTGCCCAACCTCGGGGGGCCGAGAGTGAGGGTTCGCCGCCTATACGTGGGAATCGTCCGGTCCATAGCCCTATACGGGGCTCCGATATGGGCCGGCGATCTGGCGGTCAGCAGGCACAGTTGCACTCTGCTGCGGCGAGTGGAGCGCCGGCTGGCCATCAGGATCGTGCGGGGCTACTGCACGACGTCCTACGAGGGAGCGATGGTCCTGGCGGGTCTCATCCGACTCCGGTACCAGGCGAAGGTCGAATCCAGTACATACTGGTATTCGCGAGCCCTCCGCCAGGCCGGGGAGGACCCGCCGGGGAGGAACACCGGAGCCAGGCCCGACTGGTCGCAGCGGAAAGGTGGCAGAGATCCCTAACAGAGGGGGCTGCCGCCGGTACCCGCGCCGTCGGGGCGGTCCTGCCGATGACATCGGAGTGGCGGGACCGCGGCCACGGCGCCCCGTCGTTCCGGGTCACGCAGGTGCTCTCCGGACACGGGGTGTTCGGGGAGTTCCTGTGCCGGAGGAACAGGGAATGGACCCCCCAATGTTGGCTCTGCGGGGCGGCGCAGGCCGCCGCACAGCACACGCTGGCGGAGTTCCCGGTGTTTGCGGTGGCCCGCCACGCTCTGACGGCAGAAATAGGGGAGGATCTCTCGCCGGCAGGCGTCGTGAGAAAGATGCTTGCCGGCGAGACAGAATGGTGGGCCGTGCGGGGGAGCGGTGGCAGTTTTCGCTATTTGCCCCCTCGGCGCGACGGATGCGGGACGGGGTAGTGAAGCGGGAGGGCCCGCGTGCCCTCCCGCCTCCTGGAGAGATTTCACGGGGGGTGTTTCTTGTGGGGGTGGCAGGGGTCGCGGTGTACCCTCCGTCTCCGAACGAAATGAGCCAGGACCCCGGTCGGACCCGGGGGCGGGCCGGTGGGGACCCCGTTCTCAATCGGGGGCCCCTCTCCGACCGCCTCTGGGTGGCCGGGTGACTCCGGGCGGAGAGTAGCGTCTCCCTCCCACGCTGGGAGTGGCGCTGGCCCCCGCAGGGAGGGGGGGCAGCGGAGCCGAGGGAGTCCCGTGGAGGGTGGCCGGCTATGGCTCACCTCAGCCCACAGGGGGACGACTCGGCAGGCCGCAGGGGCCCTGTTCGGGCGCCATTGCACGCGGACCCGGGGTGAAACCGGCACCGGAAGCCGGTGGAGCGAAGGACAGCGCCCGACCATCCTCGCGGGCGGGCGGGGGGTTGCTGCTCCCCGTAGCCTGTGAGGAGATCGAGGCGCGGGGACTGCAGGCGGTACGGGCTGGGGGGCCCGGCCGCCAGTGCACGCAGTTCCCCCGCGATGGAGCCGGCACCGTCTGCTATCCCAGGTGCCGGCTGGGGGAGTTGTCACTCCCCCGGAGAGGGGCGCTTTTAGCTCACGGCGTGGGAGGCTCCGGAGTTATAGTAATCAGGTCCCGGAGCCTCTGCCATACGCCAGAGGAGGTCGCCGTGGGGTTTTCGTCAGTAGGAATCTGACACTCCCCCGTTGCCCTCCCCCGTGGGTGGCGGGGGGTCTTATGTAAGATTTCCCCACGAAAAAAAAAAAGGTAGGATTCCCGCTCGAGGCGTCGAGGAGAGCGGACGTCTTTCGTGGTCGCTCCGTGGTTAGATCTTCAACGCGGTGGATAGCGGCTTAGTTATTCGCGTTTTTTGGTAAAATCATTTTTATTATGTGTTCGGAAGTGCTATTGTGTCGTTTTTTGATTAAATATTGTGATAATTTATTGTTAAATAACGAAAACGTGATGTGCGTGTTACGTGGCATTTCGACGTCGTGTTTCCGGTGTTCGGGGTGTTAATTATAAACATTGGACATTATTTAAGGATAATTTTCGTAAATTGGAAACGATTCGCAGTGAAATTCCGCGTTTTTTGGAGCCATAGATCCAAAACTACGCATCTGATCAAAAAATGTCGTACAACATAAATAGTAGGAAATTTAATTTCCTACAAAAAAGGTCTCTTAACATTTTGCGATAGCTCGCACCGCTTCCGACTTATCTGCAGATGTACCTCAAGGAAAGGGGCGTGACGCACATATTCCGAGATATTTCTTCTTCGGCTTGTTCTTCTTCTCCACAGCTGCGCTGGACGTGGCATTTACAGCTGGGAATAGTGAATACAGCTTCGAATAGTGCAGAGTTACCACAAAGAAAGCATCTTCATAACGTGTGCACGTGTACGAATTTCGCACTTCAAACTCGTACGAATATCTCGGTCGGTAACATGGATCGATAATTCCGTCTTCACCAAATACGTAAAAGTAATCGCTGCTGCGCTGTCTAACCACCGATCCGAGCGCTCGCCAATATAAACGCTCCTAAATTCGAACCGTTACGGCATTAATGCGAAAGCTATTGAGAGAGCGATTATCAAGCGACAGCAACGACCAGGAGCTTTATCTATACTCGAGTTTAGAGCATTTGTAATTTCAATTCAGCGCCTTGCACCGCGAAGTATGTGAATCGTGTAATCCCAAATGAAAACACAAGTGTGATTTTTGTAGTGCTACATTCACGGCTCATTTTGTAAAAAATATAGGTTATACACAATTAGTGACCGCTAAGCTGTGTCGTTCATCTTCTCCTCGACGCCCACGTGTTTGAAAAGACGGAATCCACGCCTTTTCCGGAAACTCTAATTCTCGCCGAGAACGCATTATTTCTAATGTGGATATAGTAATAATGATATTGTTATTAAATGTACACTGATCTGTAGGAAGGTATCAGTATATTACATTATATCTAATGTAGATACACTAATAATGATATTGTTATTAAATGTACATTGATCTGTAGTAACGAACCAGTATATTACATTATATCGAATGTAGATATACTAATAACGATATTGTTATTAAATGTATATTACATATCTAATGCAGATATAGTAATAATGATATTGTTATTAAATGTGTATTACATATGTAATGCAGATAGAGTAATAACGATATTGTTATTAAATGTTCCTTGATCTGTAGGAAGGTATGAGTGTATTACATTATATCTAATGCAGATATAGTAATAATGATATTGTTACTAAATGTACATTGATCTGTAGGAAGGTATCTGTATATTACATTATATCTAATGTAGATATAGTAATAATGATGTTGTTATTTAATGTATATTACATATCGAATGCACATATAGTAATAATGATACTGTTATTACATGTACATTGATCTGTATGAAGGAATCAGTATATTACATTATTTCTAATGTAGATGTAGTAATAATGATTTTGGTATTAAATGAATATTACATATCTAATGCAGATACAGTAATAATGAGACTGTTATTTAATGTATATTACATATCTAACGCAGATATAGTAATAATTATATTGTTACTAAGTGTACATTGATCTATAGGAAGGTATCTGTATATTACATTACGTCTGATGCAGATATACTAATAATGATATTGTTATTAAATGTACATTGATCTGTATGAAGTAATCAGTATATTACATTATTTCTAACGTAGATATAGTAATAATGACATTCTTATCTTTATATATATATTTCTTCTGTGCGTGTGTATGTGACTGAACTCCTCCTAAACATTTTTTGATCAGATGCGCAGTTTTCGAGATATATCGAGATATTTCAAAGTTCCAAAGCCGTACCAACATTATAAGCAAGAAGAAACACTGTCCCCCCTTTCTTTGAGGTAACTCTGCACTATTCCAAGCTGTATTCACTATTCCGAGCGGTAAATGCCACTTCCAGCGCAGCTGTGCAGAAGAAGAACAAGAAGAAGAAATATCTCGGAATATGTGCGTGACGCCCCTTTCCTTGAGGTACATCTGCAAACATCTCGGAAACGGTGCGAGCTATGGCAAAATATTAACAGACCTTTTTTGTAGGAAATTAAATTTCCTACTATTTATGTTGTACGACAGTTTTTGATCAGATGCGCAGTTTCCGAGATATATCGAGATATTTAAAAGTTCCGAAGCCGCACCAACACTAGAAAGACAAATATCTCGGAAACGGTGCGAGTTATGGCAAAATCTCAATAGACCATTTTTGTGGGAAATTAAATGGTCTACTATTTACGTTCTATGAAATTTTTTGATCAGATGCGTACTTTTCGAGATATATCGCGATATTTAAAAGTTCCGAAGCCGCAACCAATATTGTAAGAATGAAGAGACACTGTGGCCCCTTTCTTTGAGGTAACTCTGCACCATTCTAAGCTGAATTCACTATTCCGAGCTGTAGATGCCACTTCCAGCGCAGCTGTGCAGAAGAAGAACAAGAGGAAGAAGAAATATCTCGGAATATGTGCGTGACGCCCCTTTCCTTGAGGTATATCCGCAAATATCTCGGAAACGGTGCGAGATATGGCAAAATGTTAAGAGACCTTTTTTGAAGGAAATTAAATTTGTTTTTAAAGTAGGAACTTTTAAAATACTCGATATATCTCGAAAACCACGCATCTGATCAAAAAATCTCATACAACATAAATAGTAGGAAATTTAATTTCCTACAAAATAGGTCTCTTAACATTTTGCCATAGCTCGCACCGTTTCCGAGATATTTGCAGGTTTACCTCAAGTAACGGGGCGTCACGCACATATTCCGAGATATTTCTTCTTCTTCTTGTTCTTCTTCTGCACAGCTGCGCTAGAAGTGGCGTTTACAGCTCGGAATAGCGAATACAGCTTAGGATAGTTCAGAGTTAGCTCATAGAAAGGGGCCACAGTGTTTCTTCATCCTTATAATGTTGGTTCGGCTTCGGAACTTTTAAATATCTCGATATATCTCGAAAACTACGCATCTGATAAAAAAATGTCATAGAATATAAATAGTAGGTAACCAAATATAAAGGCCGACCAGGTGATATCATGGAACCCGTAACGGCCACCGCGTTAAACGCATTTCTTCGCGGTTTACCGGACGAAATAGGCCGAGCCGTGGAAGCGCGAGACCCGGAAAGGTTAGTAGACGCGCTAGATATCGCTTTGAGAGTAGAAACGCGTTTGAAAGATCGACCGTACACGTCGTACGATTTTTATCGTCCGTCCTATGAACGCGCTGATGATTACGATTACCGATCTCGTTACCACGACAACCCGAATAGAAATCGTAGCTACGCGTATCCCAGATACAGCTCCCCGGTGCGAGCGCCAGAAACGTCGCGTAACATCTCGTATTCGCGTGATAGAACACCGAGTCCTGTTAGAATATTGCACAGGAGAGATTTGACCGCAGAGGAACTAACGTGCCCGTGTTGCGCGCATCCTCAGCATATGCATACGAGATCGAGCATGCAAGCGGTTGATAGACGGGAGAATCCACCTAAAAGAACCACCTTTGCGCGAGCCGACGGCCGGACCATCGGGCCGAAGGTCACCGTCACCGGAAGTAAGGGAACGTTTAAACTTGAACACGACTGGTCGTATCGACGCGACGACGAGCCGCCAATCTCCGGAGCGTCGTCCACAGGTGAAGTTCCAATAGAAACCGTACTAGCAATAGAAACGAAACGCGATGCTCTGATAGTAAGATTGTCATCTAAAGACTTCCGAATAAAAGAGGTGCACTTCTTGATAGATACCGATGCAGAGATCAATTTGATAAAATTAGATACGTTGCTTACGAACATTCCGATAGCTACGCATGAGGCTACTATAATAACGGGAATTACCCCGCAAAAAGACAGAACAATCGGGACCGCGACAGTCCATTTACAAGGAAAGCCAGTCCGTTTTCATGTCATACGCACAGATTTTCCACTAAGTACAAACGGAATTTTAGGGCAGGAATATCTTCGCCAAGAGCACGCCGAAATTTCGTTCGCGAATAATACACTAGTCACGAGCACAGACCCGGTTCGTCCGATCAGATTCGTCGATCAACGCTCGTTAGATTATCACGAAAGGCGTAAACTAGAACCGCGTACGTACATTATAAAAGCTCGTACAAGACAACCCATCGCGATCGATGTCGTTAATGATAAACTAAAAGAAGGCTCTTTGCCGCGTTTAACGACAGTTAACGGCCTGTATGTCGGCGAAGCTGCTGTTTCGGTTAACAACCAGGGCGTATGCCATGTATTAGCAATAAACTCGCTCAACCAAGACCTTGAATTTACAGTACCTGCACAGGAACTGATACCTTTTGACTATCATTGTTTTCCGGAAGAACAAGATGATACGGATACCGATAGTACACCTAATGTAACGACAGATAGAGTTACAGAAATTCTGAATAGACTACGATTAGACCATTTAAGCGACGAAGAACGTGAGCATGTAGAAATGATAGTCGAGGAATTTCCTGAACGTTTTCATCGTCCATCCGATAAACTACAGGCTAGTAATTACATAAAACATAACATACCGACAATAGACGACATACCACTAAACACACGACAATACAGATTTCCACCCATACACAAACAAGAAATAGAACGACAGATTTTGACCAAATTATCCAATGACATTATTACTCCTTCAAATTCACCTTATAATTCTCCTTTGTGGATAGTACCCAAGAAGCCAGATTCAAAGGGAAACCCGCGTTGGAGAATGGTAATAGACTTTCGTAAGCTAAATGAAAAAACAATAGGTGACGCTTATCCTTTACCAAACATCACTGAAATATTAGATCACATCGGAGACGCACAGTATTTTTCTGTTTTCGACTTAGCTAGCGGGTTTCAGCAGATCGAAATGGATTCCAAAGATCGCCATAAAACTGCCTTCAGCACACCAAATGGGCATTACGAATACATTCGTATGCCCGAAGGTTTGAAAAACGCGCCAGCTCCATTTCAACGGCTTATGGACCAGGTTTTACGCGGGTTACAAGGTATCGAGGTTTTCGTGTACTTAGACGATATAGTCGTGTATGCGAAAAATTTAGAACAACACGGTAAGAAAGTTCGACGTCTATTCACACGTCTAGCCGACGCCGGTTTAACTTTGCAACCCGACAAATGCGAATTTCTTAAAACCGAAGTCGCGTATCTAGGACATGTTATCAGTAAACGTGGAGTCCGACCTGATCCTAAAAAGATCGTCGCCGTTAAGAATTTTCCGCGGCCAAAGAACGCGAAAAATATTAGACAATTCCTAGGTTTGGCGGGTTATTATAGGCGCTTTATCGAGAATTTTGCGGAAAAGTCAAAACCTCTTCCCGATCTGTTGAAAAAGAACGTACCTTTCATTTGGGGAAAGGAACAGAAAAAGAGTTTCGCCGCGTTACGAAAAGCACTGTGTCGCGCACCGATCTTACAATATCCTAATTTTGATAAGCCGTTCACATTAACTACCGATGCTTCAGTTTTTGTAATAGGAGCCGTTTTGAGTCAAGAGAAAGATGGGCATGATTTACCGGTAGCATACCTTTCTCGCACTTTAACTAAACCGGAACGGAATTACTTTACTACCGAAAAGGAATGTTTAGCCGTTTTATATGCGGTATTGCATTTTCGACCGTATCTTTACGGTAGAAAATTTAAATTAGTGAGTGACTATGAGCCGTTGAGGTGGATAAATTCAATTAAGGATCCCGGTCAACGTTTAGTACGTTGGAGATTGAAATTACGGGATTACGAATATGATTTCGTGCACAAACCAGGGAAATTCAATACTAACGCTGATGCCCTGTCGCGAAACCCCATTGTCGTGAATGAATTAAACACCTCAGACGATTTCTTGCTAGATTCCTCTTCAGATGAGGGACAGCCTGCGAGCCTGACAGGCATGGAAGAATCCCCCCAGGCTGCTCCCCTCACGGTAAAGCGTGAACCGCCCTCGGTTATTAAAACGATTGCAAGATTCTTACATACGAGCGCGCATGTCAAATTAAACACTGCGCGTCGTACCATGAAACCCAAAGTCGTTTTACCGGTTACGGATTCACCTGAAACATCCGGTTCCGAACTAGAACCTGCGATTGTCAAACGAAAGGTAGGAAGGCCATTAGGATCAAAAACAAAACCGAGACCTCCACCTATTCATGATCCTGAAGCCATATCTACTCGAACTCGGCTCAGATCTTCAGATAAACCAACTTCTCAATCTTTATCAACTCCGCTCCATTCAAAACCTGCTATCATAATCACTTCAAATACATCAACAGACATAACTACAGACAGTGATACATCAGACGTCGATTCAGATGCGTCCGAACCACCAATTTTCGTTCGTCGTAGGAGCGTCCTACCGAGCCTGGGGTCATGCCCGAGAGCACTGGGAGTACCCCAGACCTCAGGACTCGAGCCGGACCTCGCCAATGTAGACTCCGATAAGGAACTTTTTAAAACACCTTATTCAGAAAGTGATCAGGAATTCTTTGACTTTTCACCTGACAAAGAGAATTTAGAACAAACTCAAATCACTAAGAATTCAGATACGGAGACTGACGTTGACGACTTACACAAACACCTAGACGACTTAACGCAACGGACGCATGACGTTACATAGGACACTATAATATACAGACCACATTACCAATCGCAATTACCTCCTACACCACCATCCTTACCGCCAATAGCCGTATCAACACCACAAAATAGAACAATTTCAAAACCGAACCCTCAGACTCAGGATGAAAACACTTTGGTGCAAACCGACGTGTTACCACACACTTCCTCCGCGAATATACTCATGGATTCAGAGGATCTATACTCGGATCCGCCTCGGAAAATAGAAGTTTCAAAAACAGTAACTTTTGCTTCAGAAAACTTGACCTACTACAGGGACAATTATGTGCATTTTCGTAGTAGCGATTTACGACTCGCACCAGTAAGCGAATTGCTCGTCGATATTGGCGTAATAGACCACGAAACGCTAAAAAAATCGGAATTGAAACCGGGCAGTATAATAGTGACGGACCGCGGTAAACATAAAATTTTTAGCATCGTATTACAGAAGAACTCTAGTGACAATCCTTCGGTCGCGAAATTGGAATCAGCCATACGGAAACTCAAACTAAAGTTATCCGATTTGAACTTGAATACTTTCCGAATTTCGCGATTCGATGATCTTACCGATGCATTACCGCAGGACGTGTTTTCCGGGATGTTAAGAAAGATTTTTAAAGATTCCAACGTGAAGATCACCCTTTGCTACGGGCGCGTGCAATTACAACCTAGCGAAATTCGAAACGAAATTATCGCGGAAATGCACGGGAGCCTCGTAGGCGGCCATAAGGGAGTAACGAAAACCTATCAACGAGTACGCGAAAGATTCTACTGGCCGAATATGCGCGCTCAAATAGAGGAGTACATACGACAATGCACGAGTTGTCAAACGCAAAAGATTTCGAGGAATAAAACGCGTGAACCCATGGTTATTACCGATACACCCGTAGAACCGTTCGCGAAGGTAGCGATAGACACTGTCGGGCCGCTTCCAACTACACCTGATGAAAACAGGCACATCCTCACAATGCAAGATAGCCTCACGAAATTTTGCATAGCATTTCCGGTGCCCAATATTAGGGCAAATACCATAGCTCACGCATTAGTAACTCATCTTATTCTACAATTCGGTACACCAAAAGTCATTCTATCCGACAGAGGTACCAGCTTCCTAAACAAAGTATTTTCTACCATGGCAAGAATGTTTGGCATCCACCACATAACCACTTCCGGTTACCGACCTCAAACTAATGGTGCCCTAGAACGTAGCCACGCGGTACTAGTAGACTATATTACCCACTATCTTGGTGATTTCGACGATTGGGACAGGTTAGTTCCTTTCGCGATTTTTGCGTATAACACCTCCGTGCACGAGGGTACGAAATTTACACCTTTCGAATTAATTTATGGAAAACGTGCACGATGCCCTACGGCATTTTCTGCAACTGACGATCTCCCGACTTACGACGGATATATAAACGACTTGAACGACCGTTTAAACGAAATGCAGAAAATCGCAGGAAGTAACTTAAATCGAGCAAAAATCAAATCGAAATCATATTATGATGCAAGAGCGCATCCATTCAAGGATAAAGTTGGGGACATGGCATACGTCCTGGTTGAGCCAAGGGTAGGAAAGTTTGGCAAACGGTACCACGGTCCCTACGAAATAATAGAAATTACACCAAAGCATAACGTTGTGTTAAGGGATAAAATGGGCAACTTCTTTTCTAGACATTTAGATAAATTAAAATTCTGGAAGACAGGAAAGACTTGATAACTATGCACAGTCGGCCTTCTACTCAAAATTTAGAACCAGATGATTCGACGAAGAGGCAACCAAGACTCCGTGGAAGGGTTGACTGATGTATTGCGCTTTATTTTGTACATTTTCTTTACAGGAGCGGTTCGAATAATCAACGTACCAGCGTTGTTGGTTTTCCTCATGTTAATTTCGCGAATATTATCTATGTATTTCTGCGCATGTACGATACAAACACCCACGCGATGGCCACGTATAGGAGCACTAGAGAGGAGAAGCGAAGACAGCGTCCCTTTTGTAGCTAGTTTGGCCCCTACATCAGGACCAGGAATCTCCAACGCGCTCGCTCGCCGCCTTGGAGTTAACTCAGTACCGCCTGCTGACTTAGCCGTTGCCAGCACTGATGAACGACCGATCTCTTCGATCCAGAATTGAATAACACAGGCGACCCAGAATGGAATCAAAAATCGATTCAGTACACGCAGCCACAACCCTGCGGATGGACTCGGACTTGTCCGACGGACCAAAATCGAGGGACATTCCACCAGGAGCCCCTGGCGACCTTCCTGATGCTGAGACGGATCCAGTCTACACCTTATGGCAGAGGCAAACTATTAGCCTCTATCTTCACCTTGCGGAGTCTAGACATCGTACGCAACGAGGTAAAGCGGCGGTGCTAAGCCTCTAAGTCGGCGAGTTGGGCGCGAACCATCAAGCACGGGCCCGACGAACATCTTACCTCGCATTTGCTATAACTCTGTGTATCAGCCAAATCTAACATAAGCGCCGGAAGGAAAGCGCGCCGCATGCACCCCCACATCGCCGGGGACGGCAATGGTTCTAAGAGGGGGGGGGGTATTTGTTACGTCCGGATTATTTTTAATAATTCGACCGTGGCTAGGATCTGTTTTCCCTTTTTCTTTACTTTATTTTCGATAGTTTATCAGCTGGGGTGCCTAATTTGTGTGCCTCGTTGGTGCGACGCACTTGGAAGTATCCCAGGCGAGGAACACAAAGAAGGCTATATTTGGCTCTTTCAAATAATACAAATTAATCTTCCTTGGGACGATTGCCATTGGAACTACGTTTGGAAATGTACAGAAATTTGAACCGTTAAGGTCAAGGAGAGGTATCATAAACATCCTTCGCCGCGCGGTTAAGCAGTGCGACGCACATGGAGGAATCCCAGCTTAACTGCGCAGAATAAAGAAAATGCGATTTTCGCCCTTATTTTACAAGCGGATACCTCTCATACCTGTAAAGCATGCGTCAGCCGGTCCTTCCACGGGAGAATGAGTGCAATAAAGAGTGAAAGTGATTTGTTTGAAATATTATAAAATGATCTGAATGGGAATGAAAGGCGAGGTTTGCGTGGCAACCACTGAGAGTTTGAAAACGTCGACGAACGTCTAGGAACGTTCGAGACAACGGTCGACGGGGATCGTAAACGCGTATTGTCACAAATAGGCAACAAAAACTGCCAAGCAATGTTCTGGAACAAATTCCAAGAATATGTTAACGGATATATGTATATTATTCGATATGCGTGAACTTGCGAAAACGCGAATAGAATGTTCCCGAAACTAATTGAAATTAAAACATCAATCTCTTTGTCACGGAAGTCGGAAAATGCGTGTAATAAAACAAACATCGATTATAAAATACCTCGAATGAATCAAAACCCTAATACTATTATTTACGCGAATATTATAACAATTAACATAAATAAAACGTTAATCGACACCAGAGTTTGTTCCTAAAAACTTCGTTAATTTATTAAGAACCGAATAAGATCAAATAAAAGTATTTCGAAGATTCTAGAAGGCATAGAAATTGCGACACTGATTCATGAAGCGCTGTAGGGGTAAAAGAGAAAGACGATCAACCATTAGACAGAGTCAGAAGAAGGTCAAGGAGGGATGAGAACTCGGGAAACGCGCCTAGACAAAACCAATAAGGCGCGGGCCTTCCCCTTCGACACGTACCCCGATTTGCCAAATGATGTCCCCACTTTGGGCCCATGATCGCGGGTCGAACCCTGAGATACGATCGCTTGACTGAGGCAAATGACTCTTCGTCGAAAAATCGCAAGGTACGTGACGGGGAGCCCGTGTCCGCGTAGAGACAGCGTTGTCTACGGTATCGTGAGATCGGATTGCTCGGCAAAGTTCCTCCGTGTAACGAGGCAGAGTGTCGGGAGTGTGTCAATTCGCGATTATCGTGTCAAAGACTCATACGGATACGTAAAATCCTTTCACACTTTTCAATATCCTATCCTTTTCTCTTTCTATTTCAAATCGTCCGTTAATTAATATATTTCTTTTTCGCGTCGCGTTGTATTTCGTATGTTTTGTCAATCGTATTCCGTAATTCGTAATTCGTAACAAGGCTCAAACGCGAACGCGTAGTGCGTGTGCAAATTAGTTCTCATCCTCTCTTCGATTTTCCAGATTTCAGACCATCACCACAGCGTCCAAAATACGGAATTTATCGCACATATTTTACTTTTTGTATTACATCGAATTGGTGAGTTGCACATTTTATATCTTCGTTAACACAACGAATCTGGTGTCGAGTGAGGGCAAAACGGCAATCTGAGAGACTGCTAGTCGTGGAAGTATCCAACTAGATCGACCCGTTCTAATTGTAAAAATCGAGGTAATCAACAAAATAATTTTCCGTCTATACGCGCACCAAGACGGCCCATGAGACCGTTAGTTCCTGGAAGTATCCAACTGGGTCCGTCTTCTTTCGGATCGTAAAATATAATAAAACAAAGATATAATAAAACACCGAAGTTCGAATCACGATCTTTAAAGTCAGCGTAGCTTTTTCTTGTCAGTTTTCTGTTAAAAGTTCGTTCATTTACTTATAGTAATTTAATATCCGTTCTAACATATTATTTTCTAACATTTTACTCATATATTTTAAACAGCTCGTATACTTTGTGAACTAAACTATTTTGTTGTACCTATTTTTCTCAAAATTATACACATCTTACCCATATTCAACTTTTAATCATTTGCATTCAAACACCCTTAACATTTCCTTAATAACACGCCTACCTTCTTGCACGAATTCACGCGAGGGGCCTGTATAGGACCAGAGCATTGACGAACTCAGTAATTATATTCAGAATCTTACTTCAAATTAAACGATTCTTTTTAAATTGTCCTGATCGTTATCGACCTAACATCGTCGAGCGCGAATGGGACTGGAGGCAGCGAATAATACCGTTCTCATCCGCGTATCAATCATTAATTAATTTTCCTTTCTTATTATTTTTAAATTTGTACGTGGCGCGCCATATCACGCCCGCGACGTAACAAAACTAACGTCCGTGATGATATAAACGTACGTTTTCGCTCCATTTAGCCAAAAAATCGAATTTTATTTACGCTCCGAAATATTTCAGTCCTGGCGGCGTATTGCTTCGCCTCTTAGAACCGATTAGTCGAATATTTTAACACTCTTATTTTTACATTCTGTACGACTGATCCATCGTTAAACGCTATTAAACTAACGTCCGTGATGATATTAATGTGCATTTTCGCTCCATTCAACCAAAAAATCGAACTTTAGTTGCGCTCCGAAATATTTCAGTCCTGGTGGCGTATTACTTCGCCTCTTAGAACCGATTAGTCGAAAATTTTAACACTCTTATTTTTACATTCTGTACGACTGATCCATCGTTAAACGCTATTAAACTAACGACTGTGATGATATAAATGTACATTTTCGCTCCATTTAGCCAAAAAATCGAACTTGTCGTTTACGCTCCGAGATATTTCAAGGTCCTGGCGGCGTATTGCTTCGCCTCTGAGAACCGATTAGTCGAAAACTTTAACAATCTTATTTTTACATTCTGTACGACTGACCCATCGTTAAACGCTATTAAACTAACGTCCGTGAAGATATAAGTGTACATTTTCGCTCCAATTAGCCAAAAAAATGAACTTTAGTTGCGCTCCGAGATATTCAATATCCTGGTGGCGTATTGCTTCGCCTCTTAGAACCGATTAGTCGAAAATTTTAACACTCTTATTTTTACATTCTGTACGACTGATCCATCGTTAAACACTATTAAACTGACGCCTGTGATGATATAAATGTACATTTTCGCTCCAATTAGCCAAAAAAATGAACTTTAGTTGCGCTCCGAAATATTTCAAGGTCCCGGAGGCGTATTGCTTCGCTCTTAGAACCGATTAGTCGAAAATTTTAACACTCTTATTTTTACATTCTGTACGACTGATCCATCGTTAAACACTATTAAACTAACGCCTGTGATGATATAAATGTACATTTTCGCTCCAATTAGCCAAAAAAATGAACTTTAGTTGCGCTCCGAAGTATTTCAAAGTCCTGGCGGCGTATTGCTTCGCCTCCTAGAACCGATTAGTCGAAAATTTTAACACTCTTATTTTTACATTCTGTACGACTGATCCATCGTTAAACGCTATTAAACTAACGCCTGTGATGATATAAATGTACATTTTCGCTCCATTAGCAAAAAATCGAACTTTAGTTGCGCTCCGAAATATTTCAAAGTCCTGGCGGCCTATTGCTTCGCTCCTAGAACCGATTAGTCGAAAATTTTTACAATCTTATTTTTACATTCTGTACGACTGATCCATCGTTAAACGCTATTAAACTAACGCCTGTGATGATATAAATGTACATTTTCGTTCCATTTAGCCAAAAAATCGAACTTTAGTTGCGCTCCGAGATATTCAATGTCCTGGCGGCGTATTGCTTCGCCTCTTAGAACCGATTAGTCGAAAATTTTAACACTCTTATTTTTACATTCTGTACGACTGATCCATCGTTAAACGCTATTAAACTAACGACTGTGATGATATAAATGTACATTTTCGCTCCATTTAGCCAAAAAATCGAACTGTCGTTGCGCTCCGAGATATTTCAATGTTCTGGCGGTGTATTGCTTCGCCTCTGAGAACCGATCAGTCGAAAACTTTACCAATCTTATTTTTACATTCTGTACGACTGATCCATCGTTGAACGCTAATAAACTAACGTCCGTGATGCTATTAATGTACATTTTCGCTCCATTCAGCCAAAAAATCGAACTTTAGTTGGGCTCCGAAATATTTCAAGGTCCTGGCGGCGTATTGCTACGCCTCTTCGAACCGATTAGTCGAAAATTTAACACTCTTATTTTTACATTCTGTACGACTGATCCATCGTTTAAACGCTATTAAACTAACGACTGTGATGATATAAAGTTACATTTTCGCTCCATTTAGCCAAAAAATCGAACTGTAGTTGCGCTCCGATATATTTCAATGTTCCGGCGCCGTATTGCTTCGCCTCTTCGAACCGATTAGTCGATAATTTACAATCTTATTTTTACATTCTCTACTACTGATCCATCGTTAACGCCATTAAACTAACGCCTGTGATGATATTAAGGTACATTTTCGCTCCAATTAGCCAAAAAAATGAACTTTAATTGCGCTCCGAAATATTTCAGTCCTAGTGGCGTATTGCTTCACCTCTTAGAACCGATTAGTCGAAAATTTGAACAACCTTATTTTTACATTCTGTACGTCTGATCCATCGATGAACGCTAATAAACTAACGTCCGTGATGATATAAGTGTACATTTTCGCTCCCTTTAGCCAGAAAATCGAACTTTAGTTGCGCTCCGAAGTATTTCAGTCCTGGCGGCGTATTGCTTCGCCTCTTAGAACCGATTAGTCGAAAATTTTAGCACTCTTATTTTTACATTCTGTACGACTGATCCATCGTTAAACGCTATTAAACTAACGCCTGTGAAGATATTGTTCAGTATTGGAGCAAACGAGAGCGAGTGAGAGCGAGCGAGAGCGAACGATCCTCGAAGCCACCGGTTGTTACGATTCTCCGTCTCTCGCTCTCCTTTCAGAACGCGCGAGAATCGGAAACTCCTTTTCTTCGCGTTCTGGAAGGATCGAGAGGCACCGGGCCCGTTAATCCAAATTGGATTAACGTGAGCCGATTATTGGGTCTTGTTGACGCACCTACCAAATGTCAAGCGCTAATTGGCCCGTGACGTCACGGCGCCGGTTACCGCTCCCACGGCTTCGAGGATCGCTCGCTCTCGCGATCACTAATAATCCGAATCGAGAAGAAGACGGACGCAATTTCAACCAACCGAGTTTTCCCGAGCACAGAGTGCACCGACCTAAGATAAGACGTTTTCCGTTTCGTGTAATCCGTTTCTTGTGTTTCGTCGCGTCTCGTCGGATTTGTGTGTTCGTGATTGTCGGTGAGCGTAATTCGGCTGTGTAAATTGTAATCGTGACATTAAATGTGGCTGGACTCCAGCAAAAAAAAAGTGAAACCGAGTAGAAGTTTCTCGACCCAAACCCATTCCCAGACAGATATAAATGTACATTTCCGCTCCAATTAGCCAAAAAAATGAACTTTAGTTGCGCTCCGAAATATTTCAAAGTCCTGCCGGCGTATTGCTTCGCCTCTTATAACCGATTAGTCGAAAATTTTAACAATCTTATTTTTACATTCTGTACGACTGATCCATCGTTAAACGCTATTAAACTAACGCCTGTGATGATATAAATGTACATTTTCGCTCCATTTCGCCAAAAATCGAACTTTAGTTGCGCTCCGAGATATTTGAGTCCTGGCGGCGTATTGCTTCGCCTCTTAGAACCGATTAGTCGAAAATTTTAACAATCTTATTTTTACATTCTGTACGTCTGATCCATCGTTAAACGCTATTAAACTAACGCCTGTGATGATATAAATGTACATTTTCGTTCCATTTAGCCAAAAAATCGAACTTTAGTTGCGCTCCGAAATATTTCAGTCCTGGCGGCGTATTGCTTCGCCTCTTAGAACCGATTAGTCGAAAATTTTAACAATCTTATTTTTACATTCTGTACGACTGATCCATCGTTAAACGCTATTAAACTAACGCCTGTGATGATATAAAGGTACATTTTCGCTCCATTTATGCAAAAAATCGAACTTTAGTTGCGCTCCGAGATATTTCAATGTTCTGGCGGCGTATTGCTTCGCCTCTGAGAACCGATTAGTCGAAAACTTTAACAATCTTATTTTTACATTCTGTACGACTGACCCATCGTTAAACGCTATTAAACTAACGTCCGTGAAGATATAAGTGTACATTTTCGCTCCAATTAGCCAAAAAAATGAACTTTAGTTGCGCTCCGAAATATTTCAAAGTCCTGGCGGCGTATTGCTTCGCTCTCAGAACCGATTAGTCGAAAACTTTTACAATCTTATTTTTACATTCTCTACCGCTGATGCATCGTTAAACGCTATTAAACTAACGCCTGTGTTGATATAAATGTACATTTTCGCTACATACAACCAAAAAATCGAACTTTAGTTGCGCTCCGAGATATTTCAATATCCTGGTGGCGTATTGCTTCGCTCTTAGAACCGATTAGTCGAAAATTTTAAGAATCTTATTTTTACATTCTCTACTTCTGACCCATCGTTAAACGATATTAAACTAACGTCTGTGATGATATAAATATACATTTTCGGTCCATTTAGCCAAAAAATCGAACTTTCGTTGCGCTCCGAAATATTTCAGTCCTGGCGGCGTATTGCTTCGCCTCTTGGAACCGATTAGTCGAAAATTTTAACAATCTTGTTCTTACATTCTTTACTACTGATCCATCGTTAAACGCTATTAAACTAACGCCTGTGATGATATAAAGGTACATTTTCGCTCCATTTAGCCAAAAAATCGAACTTTAGTTGCGCTCCAAAATATTTCAGTCCTGGCGGCGTATTGCTTCGCCTCTTAGAACCGATTAGTCGAAAATTTTAACACTCTTATTTTTACATTCTGTATAACTGATCCATCGTTATACGCTATTAAACTAACGCCTGTGATGATATAAATGTAAATTTTCGCTCCATTTAGCCATAAAATCGAACTGTAGTTGCGCTCCGAGATATTTCAATGTTCTGGCGGCGTATTGCTTCGCCTCTGAGAACCGATTAGTCGAAAATTTTAACAATCTTAGTTTTACAATTCTGTACGACTGATCCATCGTTAAACGCTATTAAACTAACGCCTGTGATGATATAAATGTACATTTTCGCTCCATTTAGCCAAAAAATCGAACATCAGTTGCGCTCCGAAATATTTCAGTCCTGGCGGCGTATTACCTCGCCTCTTAGAACCGATTAGTCGAAAATTTCAACACGCTTATTTTTACATTCTGTACGACTGATCCATCGTTAAACGCTATTAAACTAACGTCCGTGAAGATACAAATGTCCATTTTCGCTCCATTTAGCCAAAATATCGAACTTAGGTTGCGCTCCGAAATATTTCAGTCCTGGCGGCGTATTGCTTCGCCTCTTCGAACCGATTAGTCGAAAATTTTAACACTCTTATTTTTACATTCTGTACTACTGATCCATCGTTAAACGCTATTAAACTAACGCCTGTGATGATATAAATGTACATTTTCGCTCCATTTAGCCAAAAAAATCGAACTGTAGTTGCGCTCCGAAATATTTCAGTCCTGGCGGCGTATTGCTTCGCCTCTTAGAACCGATTAGTCGAAAATTTTAACACTCTTATTTTTACATTCTGTACGACTGATCCATCGTTAAACACTATTAAACTAACGCCTGTGATGATATAAATGTACATTTTCGCTCCAATTAGCCAAAAAAATGAACTTTAGTTGCGCTCCGAAGTATTTCAAAGTCCTGGCGGCGTATTACTTCGCCTCTTAGAACCGATTAGTCGAAAATTTCAACACGCTTATTTTTACATTCTGTACGACTGATCCATCGTTAAGCGCTATTAAACTAACGCCTGTGAGGATATAAATGTACATTTTCGCTTCAATTAGACCAAAAAGAGAACTTGAGTTGCGCTCCGAGATATTTCAAAGTCCTGCCGGCGTATTGCTTCGCCTCTGAGAACCGATTAGTCGAAAATTTTAACAATCTTATTTTTACATTCTGTACGACTGATCCATCGTTGAACGCTAATAAACTAACGTCCGTGATGATATTAATGTACATTTTCTTTCCATTTAGCCAAAAAATCGAACTTTAGTTGCGCTCCGAAATATTTCAAGGTCCTGGCGGCGTATTGCTTCGCCTCTTAGAACCGATTAGTCGAAAATTTTAACACTCTTATTTTTACATTGTGTACGACTGATCCATCGTTAAACGCTATTAAACTAACGACTGTGATGATATAAATGTACATTTTCGCTCCATTTAGCCATAAAATCGAACTGTAGTTGCGCTCCGAGATATTTCAATGTTCTGGCGGCGTATTGCTTCGCCTCTGAGAACCGATTAGTCGAAAATTTTAACAATCTTAGTTTTACAATTCTGTACGACTGATCCATCGTTAAACGCTAGTAAACTAACGCCTGTGATGATATAAATGTACATTTTCGCTCCATTTAGCCAAAAAATCGAACTGTCGTTGCGCTCCGAGATATTTCAATGTTCTGGCGGTGTATTGCTTCGCCTCTGAGAACCGATCAGTCGAAAACTTTACCAATCTTATTTTTACATTCTGTACGACTGATCCATCGTTGAACGCTAATAAACTAACGTCCGTGATGCTATTAATGTACATTTTCGCTCCATTCAGCCAAAAAATCGAACTTTAGTTGCGCTCCGAAATATTTCAAGGTCCTGGCGGCGTATTGCTTCGCCTCTTAGAACCGATTAGTCGAAAATTTTAACACTCTTATTTTTACATTGTGTACGACTGATCCATCGTTAAACGCTATTAAACTAACGACTGTGATGATATAAAGTTACATTTTCGCTCCATTTAGCCAAAAAATCGAACTGTCGTTGCGCTCCGAGATATTTCAATGTTCTGGCGGTGTATTGCTTCGCCTCTGAGAACCGATCAGTCGAAAACTTTACCAATCTTATTTTTACATTCTGTACGACTGATCCATCGTTGAACGCTAATAAACTAACGTCCGTGATGCTATTAATGTACATTTTCGCTCCATTCAGCCAAAAAATCGAACTTTAGTTGGGCTCCGAAATATTTCAAGGTCCTGGCGGCGTATTGCTACGCCTGTTCGAACCGATTAGTCGAAAATTTTAACACTCTTATTTTTACATTCTGTACGACTGATCCATCGTTAAACGCTATTAAACTAACGACTGTGATGATATAAAGTTACATTTTCGCTCCATTTAGCCAAAAAATCGAACTGTAGTTGCGCTCCGATATATTTCAATGTTCCGGCGCCGTATTGCTTCGCCTCTTCGAACCGATTAGTCGATAATTTACAATCTTATTTTTACATTCTCTACTACTGATCCATCGTTAAACGCCATTAAACTAACGCCTGTGATGATATTAAGGTACATTTTCGCTCCAATTAGCCAAAAAAATGAACTTTAATTGCGCTCCGAAATATTTCAGTCCTAGTGGCGTATTGCTTCACCTCTTAGAACCGATTAGTCGAAAATTTGAACAACCTTATTTTTACATTCTGTACGTCTGATCCATCGATGAACGCTAATAAACTAACGTCCGTGATGATATAAGTGTACATTTTCGCTCCCTTTAGCCAGAAAATCGAACTTTAGTTGCGCTCCGAAGTATTTCAGTCCTGGCGGCGTATTGCTTCGCCTCTTAGAACCGATTAGTCGAAAATTTTAGCACTCTTATTTTTACATTCTGTACGACTGATCCATCGTTAAACGCTATTAAACTAACGCCTGTGAAGATATTGTTCAGTATTGGAGCAAACGAGAGCGAGTGAGAGCGAGCGAGAGCGAACGATCCTCGAAGCCACCGGTTGTTACGATTCTCCGTCTCTCGCTCTCCTTTCAGAACGCGCGAGAATCGGAAACTCCTTTTCTTCGCGTTCTGGAAGGATCGAGAGGCACCGGGCCCGTTAATCCAAATTGGATTAACGTGAGCCGATTATTGGGTCTTGTTGACGCACCTACCAAATGTCAAGCGCTAATTGGCCCGTGACGTCACGGCGCCGGTTACCGCTCCCACGGCTTCGAGGATCGCTCGCTCTCGCGATCACTAATAATCCGAATCGAGAAGAAGACAGACGCAATTTCAACCAACCGAGTTTTCCCGAGCACAGAGTGCACCGACCTAAGATAAGACGTTTTCCGTTTCGTGTAATCCGTTTCTTGTGTTTCGTCGCGTCTCGTCGGATTTGTGTGTTCGTGATTGTCGGTGAGCGTAATTCGGCTGTGTAAATTGTAATCGTGACATTAAATGTGGCTGGACTCCAGCAAAAAAAAAGTGAAACCGAGTAAAAGTTTCTCGACCCAAACCCATTCCCAGACAGATATAAATGTACATTTCCGCTCCAATTAGCCAAAAAAATGAACTTTAGTTGCGCTCCGAAATATTTCAGTCCTGCCGGCGTATTGCTTCGCCTCTTATAACCGATTAGTCGAAAATTTTAACAACCTTATTTTTACATTCTGTACGACTGATCCATCGTTAAACGCTATTAAACTATCGCCTGTGATGATATAAATGTACATTTTCGCTCCATTTCGCCTAAAAATGGAACTGTAGTTGCGCTCCGAGATATTTCAATGTTCTGGCGGTGTATTGCTTTGCCTCTGAGAACCGATTAGTCGAAAATTTTAACAATCTTATTTTTACATTCTGTACGTCTGATCCATCGTTGAACGCTAATAAACTAACGTCCGTGATGATATGAATGTACATTTTCGTTCCATTTAGCCAAAAAATCGAACTTTGGTTGCGCTCCAAAATATTTCCGTCCTGGCGGTGTATTGCTTCGCCTCTTAGAACCGATTAGTCGAAAATTTTAACACTCTTATTTTTACATTCTGTACGACTGATCCATCGTTAAACGCTATTACACTAAAGCCTGTGATGATATAAAGGTGCATTTTCGCTCCATTTATGCAAAAAATCGAACTTTAGTTGCGCTCCGCAATATTTCAGTCCTGGCGGCGTATTGCTTCTGTTACGTTGCGCGTGCGACGCCGCAACGTAAAAGGATAATAAAAAAGAAAAAGAGGTTGCTGTTTCAACTAGAAGATTGAAAGGCAATTCCCTATACTTTTTACCCTATTCTGAGCGCGATGGTTGGTATCGCTGCCACCAGTCTCGAGCGGGTTAACGCTCTCGAGAAATTAAAAGACGAAAGACAATTATTAATATGTTAGAGTTTAGAATTTAACTTTTTAATCCTTCGTTTGGGTTCGTTCAGCGCTTTAGGTCCCGTACGGGTCCCTCCTTGAATCTGTATGTAATGGTAGGCGTGTATAACTAAAGAAATGTGTTTGGTGTGTTTGAAATAAATTTGAAACCGGTTAACTGGTAAAACTGATTTAATTACGAATAAGAATCAAAAATATGAAATTAACAGAATTAATAATCAAGAATTTACGGAGTTTAGAAAGTCAAAAATTGGAGATGTTTAAATTTTGAAACTCATTATTGAATAATATCAGTTTAAGCGTATCGATTAACAAGGGTAAAGATGATTTATAGAAGTAACAAAAATATAATGCACGCTCTGAGATTACACTTGAAGATTTACACTTTATAACGATCGCGGGAGATGATTGTAGCGATCCCGTCTTCCCTTGTATTAATTTGAAATTTGGCGTATTTCCGCCGTGAGGATACACCCTAGCCGGAGATATTCTCGGAACCCCGAAGGGCTGGACAGATCGCCCGTTTTGCCAATAGATAGTCGTCGTGTTCAAAAATGGTAAATGGATCGACTTACCGAAACGCTGTTTAATACAATACAAGACAACAAATTCGCTTGTAGAAATCGCCATGTTCGCTGGATATTCTGGAACACCAAAGAACGGTAAGGATTGTGAACACTGCACTTATCGCGGCGATAATGAATTAAACGAAACGAGCACGTCGACGAGAGACAAACGAATACGACGGAAAAGAATATAATTAATTTATTCCCCGGAATGAAGCTAATACGGAATCCTACGCGAGCAAACGATTTAAAATAAGAAAGAAAAGATAGAAATTTAGGGATAAGGAAAATTTAACGTGCGCGTCTGTGAGTCCTTGTTAAGAATCCGACGATTTCAACCCGCACGGCACTCTGCCTCGCTACGCGGAGGACTTTACCGCAGGGGAAAACTGTCGCGATTTTCGAACAACTCTGTCTCTCGGACACACGGGCTCAAGATCACGTACCTCGACGATTGATCGATCAAGAGTGTCGAAATTTGCGCGAGATCGACGGGCGAAGGGCCCGTCGCGCGATCATCGTCCTTGGAGGGGACGGATTGACGAATCGTGGCACGTGCTTAGAAGTGTCGCGTGCCCGGTGATTGGCTAAGACGCGCGAGCTAGACGAAGATTCTTCATCCCCTTTCTTTGGTGTTCCTTTTTCTT
This sequence comes from Osmia bicornis bicornis, assembly GCF_907164935.1. Classification (NCBI taxonomy): domain Eukaryota; kingdom Metazoa; phylum Arthropoda; class Insecta; order Hymenoptera; family Megachilidae; genus Osmia; species Osmia bicornis. Next base: position 268,600 of record NW_025791096.1, read on the forward strand.
TCTACTACGTCGCCATGATAGTTTCAACGGTTTTCTAGAAACTACGCAGTATTTCCTTTAAATGTATTATTGCTAATTTACAGCTATTGATTTAATTTGATTTTCCAAATATTGAATTGTTAAATGATACTATTAATTTGACTGAAACATGAATGATCTTGAAATTGAGATATATAATTTAACAATTGAAACCGTTATCCGTTTATTTTCCCTTAGCAGGATCAGAATTATTTATCTTTCCTGATTTATAATAAGATCTTATCAGCGTAAAAGCGGACGATGCATTTACGATGATCGCAATGCCAATTATGCATTCACTTACAATCTTTCGCATAATTACTTCGGTGGAATCGGCATTTCATTAGCGATGAATTTAAACATTTCTACCAGAACGTTCCTTTGTTCAAAATTCGCCGTTGTCGCTAGGTAGTTCTTAGAATTTCGAACACAATAGTGTTTATTGCTTTGAACGACCCCTGATTTTCGAACGGCGGTCGAACGTTCGCGACGTTAAGCTTTGTAAGGGTTCTCATTTATTTTAGTTTCGTCGTTTAAATTCATATTCATCCATCCATTCTTTTCACACTATCATTCGGTCAGGTAATAATGATCCTGATCGGACCGGCTGACGCTTTGCGCAAATGAGAGGGAGAGAGTTTTCTCGACAAAGAAGTTATTACGGTTTTCCCGTTTCTACGCAGTTACCAAGGGAAATTCCCGGAATGCGAGGCACTGGATAACTGCGTAGCGCTGGTGTTGTGCTAACGGCTCTCTCTCTCTCTTACGAGCTAACGCGAGTTTTTGTGCGTTACCCGATATTAAACTGTCTTGTATATCTATGGTTGGCGACGATAGCTTCAAGGAGGGTCACGTAAACTATTGTAAAGAAGGAAACAGAAATGACCTTTCCTCGTGTACCTCGCATGAGAAATTCTCGGAACCCAAATGCTTGACAAGATACCCGATTCCAGGGTAGAATAGAATAAAGAAGAGAAAGCAATAGAAGAAGTCAAAAATAGAACAGAATTAAACTCAAACTCTTCCTTGTACACCCCTGCATGAGAAATCCTCGGAACCTCGAAAGGCTTGACAAGTATGTACAAGGTAGAGGAGGAATGAAAAGATTGGCGGAAAAGTGAAACACCCACCTCACGACCCATACATGAGAAATTCTCGGAACCCCAAAGGGCTTGATAAGGGACGCAAGGCGGATAAATTCAAAATTTTCCGCCGGGGCGTAACACTTTGCCTCTTCGAACCGATTAGTCGAAAATTTTAACAATCTTATGTTTACATTCTGTACGACTCATTCATCGATTCACGCTATTAAACTAACGCCTGTGTTGATATAAATGTACATTTTGGCTGCATTTAGGTAATTTAATTTCCTACAAAAAAGGTCTCTTAACATATTGCCATAGCTGCTCACCGTTTCCGAGATATTCGCAGATTTACCTCAAGGAAAGGGGCGTCACGCACATATTCCGAGATATTTCTTCTTCTTCTTGTTCTTCTTCTGCACAGCTGCGATGGAAGTGGCATTTACAGCTCGGGATAGTGAATACAGTTTAGAATAGTGCAGAGATACCTCGAAGAAAGGGGCCACGGTGTTTCTTCATCTTTATAATGTTTGTACTGCGTCGGTATCTTGAAATATATTGATATATCTCGAAAAATACGTATCCGATCAAAAAATGTCATAGAACGTTAATAGTCGGAAATTGAATTTCCTACAAAAAAGGTCTCTTAACATTTTGCCATAGCTCGCACCGTTTCCGAGACATTTTCAGCATTAGATATGTAATATACATTTAATAACAAGATCATTATTACTATATCTTCATTAGATATACTGTAATATACTGATTCCCTAATATAGATGAATGTACATTGAATAAAAATATCATTATTACTATATCTGCATTAGATACGTAATATACATTAAATAACAATATCATTATTACTATATCTTCATTAGATATAATGTAATATACCGATTCCCTAATATACATTAATGTACATTTAATAACAATATCATTATTACTATAACTGCGTTAGATATGTAATATACATTTAATCACAATATCATTCTTAGTATATCTACATTAGATATAATGTAATATACTGATACCTTCCTACAGATCAATGTACACTTAGTGATGATATCATTATTACTATATCTGCATTAGATATGTAATATACATTTAATAACAATATCATTATTGCTATATCTACATCAGATGTAATTTAATATACTGATTTAATCCCACAGACCAATGTACATTTAATAACAATACCATTATTACTATATCTTCATTAGATATAATGTAATATACTGGTCCCTTCCCACAGATCTCTGTACATAAAATAACTGTATCGTTATTACTATATCTACATTAGATCTGTTGTAATATACTGATTCCTACCCACAGATCAATGTACATCTCATCACAATATCATTATTACTATATCTACATCAGATGTAATTTAATATACGGATTTAATCCCACCCACCGGTGTACATTTATTAACAATATCATTATTACTATATCTTCGTTAGATATAATGTAGTATACTGATCCCTTCACACAGACCAATGTACAATTAATAACACCATCGTTGACACTATATCTACATCGGATATAATGTTATATACTAATCCCTTCCCACAGATCAATGGACATATAATAACAGTATCTCTATTACTATATCTACATTAGATATAATGTAATATACTGATTTGTTCCCACAGCTGTAAATGCCACTTCCAGCGTAGCTGTGCAGAAGAAGAACAAGTAGTAGAAGAAATATCTCGGAATATGTGCGTGACGCCCCTTTCCTTGAGGTAAATCTGCAAATATCTCGGAAACGGTGCGAGCTATGCACAAATTATACTACAGAAACAATACAGACCAATTATAGTACAGAAACAGTATCAGATCAAATTTCGTGCATAAACAGTCCAGATCAATTATAGTGCAGACTCAAAAGTCATCGTGACCCGATCACTTCCGTGAAACTCGTTCAGAATCGGCCAGTCCGTTAACGCGAATCCGGATTTAATTCTAACACGCGTACAAAATCCGCAAAATACTACTCTGCTACGGGACCCAGAGACCAGAGAGAGCAACTCGTCATTTGTAAAACACGCGCAAGTTAAGAATTGTATGCAAAACCAATAAACATTTGTTGTGCTCGGAAGTGTGTGAACTTCAATTAAACGTCTACCCTACTGTCTCCAATCACCAGGACGGCTCATTTCTACAGGTATCCTCGCCCAGCGAAAGGTAAGTAAGAACCTCTACCTAACTAACAACTTAGATCCAAATCATACAAAAAGGTACGCGGAGAACTCAGTGAGAGGGAGAACTTCGCGACATTACATAATAATGATATTGTTATTAAATGATCATTGGTCTGTGGGAACAAATCAGAAAATTACATTATATCTAATGTAGATACAGTAATAACGATACTGGTATTATATGTAAATTGATCTGTGGGAAGGGATCAGTATATTACATTATATGTAATGTAGATATCGTAATAATGATATTGTTATTAATTGTATATTACATATCGTATGTAGATATAGTAATACCGATACTGTGATTATATGTACATTGATCTGTGGAAAGGGATTAGTGTATTACATTATATCTAATGTGGATATAGTAATAATGCTATTGCTATTAATTGTACATTGATCTGTGGGAAGGGATTAGTATATTACATTATATCTAATGTAGGTATTGTAATAATGATATTGTTAACAAATGTACATTGATCTGTGGGACGGAATCAGTATATTACATTAGATCCAATGTAGATATAGTATCAACGATGTTGTTATCAAATGTACATTGATCTGTGGGAACTAATCAGTATATTACAGTATATCTAATGTAGATATAGTAATAACGATACTGTTATTATATGTACATTGATCTGTGGGAAGGCGTCAGTATATTACATTATATCTAATGTAGATATTGAAATAATGAAATTGTTATCAGATGTGCATTGATCTGTGGGAACGAATCAGTATATTACACTATATCTAATGTAGATATAGTAATAATGATATTGTTATTAAATGAACATTGCTCTGTGGGAACAAATCAGTATATTACATTACATCTAATGTAGATATAGTAATAACGATACTGTTATTATATGTACATTGATCTGTGGGAGGGGTCAGTATATTACATTATATCTAATGAAGATGTAGTAATAATCATATTGTTATGAAATGTACATTGGTCTCTAGGAATAAATCAGCATATTAAATTACACCTGATGTAGATATAGTAATGATGATATTGTTGTCAACTGTACATTGATCTGTTGGGAGGAATCAGTATATTACATTAGATCCAATGTAGATATAGTAATAATGATATTGTTATTAAATGTACATTGCTCTGTGGGATTAAATCAGTATATTAAATTACATCTGATGTAAATGATATTGTTACTAAATTTATAGTACACACCTAATGAAGATGTAGTAATAGCGATACTGTTATTATGTGTACATTGATCTGTGGGAAGGGATCAGTATATTACATTATATCTAATGTGGATATAGTAATAATAATATTGTTATTAAATGAATATTGGTCTGTGGGAACAAATCAGTATATTAAATTACATCTGATGTAGATATAGTAATAACGATACTGTTCTTATATGTACATTGATCTGTGGGGAGGGACTAGTATGTTACTTTATATCCAATGTTGATATAGTATCAACGATGTTGTTATCAAATGTACATTGTTCTGCAGGAAGGAATCAGTATGTTACATTATATCTAATAGAGATATAGTAATAATGATACGGTTATTAAATGTATATTACATTGTATCTAGTGCAGACATAGTAATAATGATATTGTTATTAAATGTACACTGTTCTGGCGGAGTGGATCAGTATATTACATTACATCCAGTGCTGATATAGTAATAGTGGTATTGATGTTAAGTGTATATTAAGTGCACATTAGATATAATGTAATATACTGATTCCTTCCTATAGATCAGTGTACATTTAATAACAATATCAGTGTTACTATTTCTGCATTAGATATGTAATATACATTAAAAATAATACCATTGCTACTATATCTACACCGGATATAATGTAATATACTGATCCATTCTCGCAGATCAGTGTACATTTGATAACAATATCATTGCTGCTACATCTACATTAGAAATAATGCAATATACTCTTTCCTTCCTGCAGTTCAATGTATATTTAATAACAATATCTTTATTACTTTAGCTGCATTAGATGTGTAATACTCACTTAATAACAATACCATTATTACTATATCTACATTAGATATAATGTAATATACTGACTATTTCCTACAGGACAATGTACGTTTAATAACAATATCTTTATTACTTTAGCTGCATTAGATGTGTAATATACACTTAATAACAATACCATTATTACTATATCTACATTAGATATAATGTAATATACTGACTATTTCCTACAGAACAATGTACGTTTAATAACAACATCATTGTTACTATATCGACATTAGATATAATGCAATGTACGGACTACTTCCTACAGAACAATGTACATTTAATAACAACATTATTAGTACTATATCTACATTAGATATAATGTAACATACTGATCCCTTCCTACAGAACAATGTACAATTAATAACAATATCATTATTACTATAACTGCATTAGATATAATGCAATATACTCTTTCCTTCCTACAGTTCAATGTACATTTAATAACAATATCTTTATTACTTTATATGCATTAAATGTGTAATATACACTTAATAACAATACCAGTATTACTATACCAGCACTGGATATAATGTAATATACTGATCCACTCCGTCAGATCAGTGTACATTTAATAACAATATCATTATTACTATATCTACATTAGATATAATGTAATATACTGATTCCTTCCTACAGATCAATGTACATTTAATAACAATATCATTGTTACTATATCTGCATTCGATATGTAATATACATTAAAAATAATAGTATTATTACTATATCTACACTGGATATAACGTAATATACTGATCCACACACTCAGATCTGTGTACATTTGATAACAATATCATTATTACTGTATCTTCATAAGATATAATACAATATACTCTTTCCTTCCTACCGTTCAATGTACATTTAATAACAATATCTTTATTGCTTTATCTGCATTAGATGTGTAATATCCACTTAATAACAATATCATTATTACTATATCTACATTAGATATAATGTAATATACTGACTATTTCCTACAGAACAATGTACGTTTAATAACAACATCATTGTTACTATATCTACATTAGATATAATGCAATATACTCTTTCCTTCCTACAGTTCAATGTACGCTTAATAACAATAGCCTTATTACTTTATCGGCATTAGATGTGTAATATACATGTAGGATGTGGTTACAAGAAGGTCAAACACGACACTTAGTATTGAAAAAAGGATATTTAATATTAATGAAGAATGGAAAAAGAAATCATACATGGACTGCGTCGCGTTCTCTTCGCGACCTTTCGTAAACCTGCCTCTCTCTTGTTTCCCCTTCTGCACGCACACACGCATCCTCCTCTGCCTCATTCACACTGCCCTTAAGTCACATTCACACATCATGCATCCATTCCCTCACTCGGCCTTTCCTGCACTAGCTTCGGTCTCCGAAGATACGTCAATAATTTCCTCGTTACAATTAAACGGTTTCATATAATCTACGGCGGTACTAGTCACCATAGGTCCTTCACCATCATTCACTCGCGCAACTTCATGCCGATCATTTCGCTTAACTTTTGTCACCTTGTATGGTCCCAAGTATTTTTGTTTAATCTTAAGCTTAGGTCCGAATTTCGTTCTTTTAATAAACACTAAATCGCCTTCTTTATATTGTTTCGTCGCTTTACAATTCTTATTATATTGTCGCTTATTTTCTTCCTGTACTTTCAATAAATTTTCTGTCGCCAAGATTCTTAAATCATCGCGGTTTTCATTATACATTTGTATCGCTTCCTGCTCGATAATGGTGATAATTTCATTGTCTTCTTTGGTTTTCATTTTTCTTCCAAAAAGAACTTCAAACGGTGTCATGCCTACTGTTCTCTGATATGTGCTATTAATACATTTCTGAATTCTATTTACATGTTTATACCATTGGTCTGGATTATTTAATGATAACTTGGTTAAAGCCGGTATTATCGTGCGTATCGTGCGCTCTGCTTGTCCGTTTCCGCGAGGGACTCCCGTCGTAATTTCTATTTTTTCTACACCTTCCTCTTCGCAATACTTTTGAAACTCTAGTGATATTGTAACGGGGTCGGTCGGTTCGGTGCGCACGGCGTTGCGCACCACGGTCGGTTTCCCCGTGCCAGGGTTCGCAAGGGAACAGGTCGGTAAATAACGAAACAGGTTTAAGTAGAAAAATATATGTGTTTATTCAAAAGAAGGTACTGCTAGTGATGACTACGGTGTTACAGTGCGGCGGTTACCCTCGCCGCGCTGGAGGTCGGGCGGTGTTCTCCGGCCTCGGATACTACAATCTTAAGATAGGCTGGTGGTTAGACAAGTGGAGCCGCTTTCCTTAAGACTAGTGTACAGATCTTACATACTACGGTCGGAACCCGGTCCGTCACAGAAGTTACGCGGATCTTAAACCTACCGCTCTTAATGCTACTGCGGTCGCTACCGCCTTACAGCTAACGAATACGCACGCTGGTGTACGCGGAGCGCGAGCGCAAGCGGAGCGCGAACGCGATCAAATCTAGCGAAAGCGCCGAGGCACAATCGACTGCCGAGAAAGTCGGGAAAAGGAAAGACCCGATTGGGCCGACGGTGTTTTATTGAATCGCGCTGCGATGTTTCGCGCTGCGGTGGAGTTGTTGCCCGTTTGCCTCACGCGGCTCGTCTTCTCGTACGCCGAGGTAGAACCGAGCAGCGAACGAGACGACGACCAATCCTGGCCAGCCTGGGAAGCGCCACGAAGCTGGACGGAATCGGCTGCCAAAGGCAGAGTACGGTGCGGTGTAAGCTAGCGTTCGGAATCCCCGCGGAAGCACCAGCAGAGATTATGAACGCGCACTAGCTTGGTCACCCCGGGTCAACCATGGGACTGACGAGGCTAGGCGCCTACGGCCGCTGGACCTATAGGAGCTGCCAGGTCGTAGCGTAGTGCAATGCTACGGCCCGTTGGCCAGAGATCTCTTCGCCAGGAAACCCATGGCGTCGAGAGCTCTGGTGCTCCGGTCCGGACCTCCTAGGAGGTCCCCTCGGTGCCGAAGCCCCGAGGCAACTCATCGATCAACGCATCGATCGGTCCTACTTATAGTCTAATCGCACGGGAGTGGGGATGCCGCCGCGGTGGGGGCCCGCGATGCGCGACGCCGATCCGCGGCTGTCGTCGCACCCCCCTCCTCCTCCGGGGAGACCAGGCGTACTCGGCTGGTCGCGCAAAGCACGTAAATGCGAATAGCCATGATAATTACCTCTGTATAAACGCACCGGATTACATTTCCCCGGTGGTCCGTATTTATAGTCCATCGGCGCCCATTCTTGGTAAACCGGTGGCGTCGTACTCCGGTGTACAGCTGGACGGTGGTTCCGTCCGCCAGCGTGTAGGGGATGGTGTTCCCCCGCTTTGTATGGTCCACGGTGCAGGCCGTGACCAGCGTCCGTTGCTGTGCTGGTGATGGTGGCCGGCAATGGCTGGCCCAGGCGGCCTCAGCTACGGCTTCTGCTGATATCGGGGCCGGCTTCCTGTTTGCGGGGGCTGGATTGCCCAGGTCCGCCGCGGCGGCCAGGGCCGCTGCTTCTGCGGTCCTTTTCGCCGGTGATTTTGGCGGACGGTCGCCGGGTGCCAGCAGCAACGGAATCCGTTTGGCCGGCGTCAGCTCGGCGCTGGGTGGTCGCCTGCTTGGCGTCTGCACGCGGCTCGGTCGCGTCGCCTTGCGGGTTGGCGCCTCGCTGGTCCTGTTCCTGGGCCGCGTGAGTCCGTAACCCCTGTTTCCTGGAGGCACCGTCATCCTGACGAATTTCCTCCACTCTTGTGGCGTCAGTGTCATCGGGTCGTCCCTTGAGCGTTCTCGGATTTCGAGGCGGCGTATTGCCGCGGCTACTTCTTCTGCCCGCTGATCGGTGGCCATCGCAAGTATGAGCCGGCCGCTGCGGCTGCTGGCCTTTTATAGCCGCTGGGCCGTGTCTGGCGGAGAGGGGGCTGGTGACGTCGCGCCTCTGCGTGCTAGCGTTGCGCGGTGGCGTACGGCTGCCGCTTGGCTGCGCCTTGATTCTGCGCATCTCCGTGTCCCTTGTACCGGTCATCGGTTTGAGATCCCTCACGTGGACGTGGTCCACGCGTTTTCCCTGGCGATCTCTTAGATCGAAGATCACCGGTGAGACTCTTTTATGGACCTCGCAGGATATATCAGGAAATATGTTTGATGTAAAAGAAATATTAAATCTTATTTTCTTTAATACATTCTTTATTCCAAGTTAATGTTGTTGTGGACAATGTATCAATACATAATAATATGATTTCTTTTTCTTTATTTTCAGCATTTGTTCAGACATTAATGAGCATTCTCGCAGGATATATCAGGAAATATGTTTGATGTAAAAGAAATATTAAATCTTATTTTCTTTAATACATTCTTTATTCCAAGTTAATGTTGTTGTGGACAATGTATCAATACATAATAATATGATTTCTTTTTCTTTATTTTCAGCATTTGTTCAGACATTAATGAGCATTCTCGCAGGATATATCAGGAAATATGTTTGATGTAAAAGAAATATTAAATCTTATTTTCTTTAATACATTCTTTATTCAAAATTAATGTTGTTGTGGACAATGTATCAATACATAATAATATGATTTCTTTTTCTTTATTTTCAGCATTTGTTCAGACATTGATGAGCATTCTCGCAGGATATATCAGGAAATATGTTTGAGGTAAAAGAAATATTAAATCTTATTTTCTTTAATACATTCTTTATTCCAAATTAATGTTGTTGTGGACAATGTATCAATATATAATAATATGATTTCTCATTCTTTATTTTCAGCATTTGTTCAGACATTGATGAGCATTCTCGCAGAATATATCAGGAAATATGTTTGAGGTAAAAGAAATATTAAATCGTATTTTCTTTAATACATTCTTTATTCCAAATTAATGATTTTGCGTACAATGTATCAATATATTGTAATATGATTTGTTTTTCTTTATTTTCAGCTTTTATTCAGAATGGAAGATTTCAATACAACTGTTCAACTCGTTTGAGACAAATTCGTGACTTCTAAACACAATACAAGCGCTATAAAAAAGATACAAGTGAATGGTGAAATAGAAACTCTGTTTCAAATTATTTTTTTAATAAATTATTATTTGGTAAAACTATTTATTCGAAAGTAGAAGAAAACACTGTGAATTGTAACTTAAATTCTATATTAAGGAAATTAGAATAGGAAGTTAAATTTTAAGGGTTTCACCTACTGTTATTAAACTATTTATTTGAAATATGCTGGTATTACATTGTTTTTAAAGTCTATAACGTGCAAGACAAACTTATCTAATTTAATACTGCTCTTGCTCGAATAATTTCTGCACTGTATCTATTTAATACATCTACTACATAATATCTCTGTTGCAATTTTCCCCTCCGTGTCTGATCAAACGCTGAAAATAAAGAAGAAGAAATCATATTATTATATATTGTTACATTACACTCAACAATATTAATTTATAATAAAGAATGTATTGAAAAAAATATGGTTTAATATTTCTTTTACCTCAAACAAATTTCCTGATATATCCTGTGAGAATGTAATTGCATCTGTTTTCTGGGTACATTATTCTTATTTGTCCTATTATTCTATTCCGTACTGTTTAATTTCTTTAATGGATCTATTCAATTTTTTTACTGCATAATTTATTGGTTTAAATTTCCTCATCAATGTCTGAATAAATGCTGAAAATAAAGAAAAAGAAATCGTATTATTATATATTGATACATTGTCCACAACAACATTAATTTGCAATAAAGAATGTATTGAACAAAATAAGGTTTAATATTTCTTTTACCTTAAACATACTTCCAGATATATCTTGTAAGAAAGAAACTGCATTCAATTTCCACATGTTTTTCACTATAACCTATATCTGTCAAACGTTACACACAACCACTTGACTTTATCTTTAGATATATGTAATCATATACTTTAGCATGCATACGCATTCAAATAGCATAGCAATTTAAATCGACAAACAATAACACTATCTGCCGATTTCCAAAGGCAATGATTATAAAAGATATGGCGTCCAAATGGCACGAATCCAAACGGCACGACGTCCAAACGGCACGGCGTCCAAACGGCACGGCGTCCAAACGGCACGACGTCCAAAAGGAACGCGTCCAATCGGTCCGGCGTCCAAAAGGAACGCGTCCAATCGGCACGGCGTCCAAAAGGAACGCGTCCAATCGGGACCGTCCAATCGGGACCGTCCAATCGGGACGCGTCCAATCGGTCGACGTCCAAGTGGGCATCACGCTCAAGAAATGAAGGGACCGCGGCCACGGAAGGCTCACGTTTAGGACCACACAGGTGCTCACCAGACACGGTTGATTCGGTGAGTTCCTGCACTGGATCCGAGCGGAGGGGACGGCAGCATGCCATCACTGCGGGGCAGGGCTGGACACCGCGCAACATACCCTGGAGCACTCTCCAGCGTTTGCGCGGGCCCGTCACGCCCTGCAGTGCGAAGTTGGTGGTGATCTCTCGCCGGGGGCACTTATCAAAGAGATGCTGGCCGGCGAGAATCAGTGGAGGGCGGTGACCGATTACTGCGAGACGGTCATCGCCCTGAAGGAGGAAGCGGAGCGGGGTCGGGACAGAACCGACTCCATCCGCAGAAGAAGGAAGGGGTGTCGTCGGGGGAGACCCCCTGACGGCGTCACCTGAGGGAGATGGGGCGGTGGGCAGTGAAGATGTTACATACCAGACCCACCGACCCCAACGGGGAGAAGAGGATGGGGGGATCACCCTCTCCCCCTGAAGAGGAGTTCTGTGGGGGGACACCAGTCATCCCCCGGAAGAGGACCTCAGAGGCGTCCGCCCCTCCCCCAACACCGATCGCGCGGCCCCGCGAAACTTATGCGGGGCTCGCATCTACGCTATCCAGCGGGTGCGCACCCTCGCTGAGTCGGCCACGTCCCGGGGTGGGGTGGCGCTGGGCGTCTCCTTGGACGTTACAAACGCGTTTAACACCCTGCCCCGTGGGAAGATACGGGGGGCGCTGGTTCACCACAACGTCCCCCCGTATCTGCAGAGGATCATCAGGGCCTTCCTGGATGGCAGGTGGATACTGTACACGGGCCGGGACGGTACGCTGCACTGGAGAGAGGTCGACCGCGGAGTGCCCCAGAGGTCCAAACTGGGCCCCCCCTTATGGAACGTGGGGTACAACGCGGCGTGGCGGGTGAACCTCCCTCCCGGGGTGTGGGCCACGGTATTCGCAGATGACTACTACCTGCTGGCCACCGGGCGGGACTGGTTGAGGACCTGCCGTCGAGCCGAGGTGGGGGTCGCCATCGTGTGAATAGCGATCCGGGGGCTGGCTCTGGCGCTGGTTCCTCACAAGACCGAGGCCATGTGGTCCTTCGAGCCTCGGCGTGGGGTAGCCCCTCCGGCCCAGCTCTGGCTCGAGGTCGACGGGTGCCGGATCGTGATCGGCCGAGGTCTTCGATACCTCGGCCTGTATCCCGACAGCCACTGGCGGTTCGATGTTCACTTCGACCGCCTGGCTCCCCGATTGGAACAGGTGGCGACCAATCTTGGCCGCCTGTTGCCCAACCTCGGGGGGCCGGGAGTGAGGGTTCGCCGCCTATACGTGGGAATCGTCCGGTCCATAGCCCTAAACGGGGCTCCGATATGGGCAAGCGATCTGGCGGTCAGCAGGCACATCTGCACTCTGCTGCGGCAGGTGGAGCGCCGGCTGGCCATCAGGATCGTGCGGGGCTACTGCACGTCCGCATGTTTCTCCCATCTCTCGATGAGGCGCTTCGCCTGCAACGAGTGGCTCACGCGGTTCGGGTGATCTCGAGTTTCAGGCGTATTAAGCTCGCGTCTCGACCCTCTCCCGGACTCCGATCCGCGGTTGATTTTCCTTACCGTACTCCCCGTGTGGGCCCTTTCCAACTGCTATTTGCCAAAGGTGACGGAACTCGTTAACCCGGCTTCGGACTGCCTGGCCTGCATATGGCACCCATTAAATTTTTAAGTCGGATTTTGTATGGCTTGGCAAGTTACCCGTGCGGAAGTGCTCCTTCGCGGCTCCCCTTCCTCCCTGCTCTCGCTCAGCGTGGCTTCACGAGTACGACTTCGCCTGAATTTTCCAGACATGCGAATAATATACTTGGCATCGATTGTGCCGGTAATGATCAACTCAATGAGTGAACCCTACCTTCGAACTTCTCTGTATGTGCCCTATTTTATGACACGAGTACAGCATTCCTATTACTGGACTGGGTAAACACAAACATTAAGTTATGATCAAGCAATAATGCCTGCAAGGCGTCCATTTATCAATAATATTCTACGTAACTCCTTACCTTCCCTTACAAATGTTTTCTTGACATATAAATTCATAGATAAACTCGCAGATACAATAATACACATACTAAACTCACACACTTAACTCACATACTCGCAAACATAATTAGGTGGTCGGGTGAAGTACGTGCGTGCGTTTGGCTTGCCCTCACTAATGCCATTAATTTTGCCGGTCTGTCCTCACCGGCGCCCGCGGCCACCCCTCGCCCGGGATCCGCGTGTGCCGCGGGAGTGACGGGAGCCTCGCCGGCGGACTCGACGAGGCACCATTAACCCTGCGCGTTCTCTTGCTCTCTCCAAACTCTCCTTTTTGGTCATCACCTCGGTTACAAACGATATAAGAGAGCGTCGCCTTCGTCTATCCAGAAGACAGCTTGCAAACGACTCTGGAGTCAGCTCCCCTACCTCCAGGTATAGAAGTGTTCGTTGCACTGCCCAACGATCACACACAAACACTGTGTGGCACGCATCATCGTCCACTGGAGGATCGCAAAACCAGCAGCTCGGGGACGGACTTCTTCCTATCCGATGGAGATAATGAGCAAAGCATCCGTGACCTGTCATCACCTGCGCCAGATTATAGGTTAGATAACGTGCTCCATTGCTCTCCACCCACGCCTCGATGTTGGGAATCAGCCTGCTAGTCCAGGCGCCGCTCTCCGAGGTTGTCCATCGAGTTTGCCAGCGATCAAAGGTGTCATATTCCACCACCTGCGGCAGATTCACGCGCTCTTCCGGGTCCTCCGCCTCCTCGTACCCATACAAAGCGGCCCTGGCTGTTATTAACAAGTCCCACGGCATGCAACCTGACAGCGCGCACAATGCCTCTGATGAAACGGTACGATCCGCGCGTGTCACCCGCAGTTACCCCAACGGCTGTGTCGATGTCAATCGCTGTCTCACACATCCGTACTCCACCGCCTCGCTCCATACCGGAGGCGCATACAAAACTATAGATTCTAGCACTCGGTAATACATCAAACGCGGATTCGGACCGCATCCTCGTGGATTCGGTAGCAGCCACGAGAGGTGCTGCGCTACTTTCACTGCCTTCTCACATACCCGGCTCATTTGACTATGAAAGAGTCTGCTATTACTGAACATCACACCAAGGTACCTAATCGAGCGCGATGTCCTGATTATCGCGGCCTCGTACGATAGTACAAGTCCGTCCGGTACGCGCCGCCCAATTAAGAGCACTGCTTCAGTTTTCGCTGTCGCGAGAAGCAGTCTCTCTCTCTCGTACCACGCCCCCACCACACGTAAGGCATGTTCTGCCAGCTCGCGCACTCTGTCTAATGATCGGGCTACTATAAGCAGCGCCATATCATCCGCGAAACCCACGGTTGTCACGCCTGGTGGCAGCAGCACCTCCAGCAGCCCGTCGTACGATAGGTTCCACAACAGTGGTCCCAACACTGATCCTTCTGGCACCCCACCAAATGCAGCTGCTTCCACCCAGTCACCGCTTGGCGTTCGGGTTCCCACTCTTCGCTCGCTTAAATAGCTACGTAACATGTCCATTATTATCGTCGGAAACCCATGGCGCTCGGCTGCAGCCAGCATGCGGTCCCAACGCACTGTATTAAATGCATTTTTCACATCCAGGGTAATTAGCAGACAGTGATTTCGCCCTCTGCGCGCACGATCCCACTCCGACATGACCACCTTCATCGCCTGATGAGTTGATCTGCCCTCCGTGAACCCAAATTGACGCACCGACATCCCTCCAGACATGCGAATCGCTTTTAGCATTAACACGCGCAAAGCATATTCGAAACACTTCCCCATGTCTGACAGCATGCAAAGCGGTCGAAGGTCGGAAAGAGAATTACAGGCTTTCCCGGCCTTCGGTATTAAAGCCAGAGGCCCTACTTTCCAAGCCCTTGGAAAGTATCCTAGCCTCAGACAGGAATTGAAAAGGGCACAAACCCAGCCGGATGCAGTGTTACGCAGAACGTGAACGGCGTAACACTGCATCCCCATTGCGTACCTCACATCTTCGTTCGTGAACACGTCCCCCTGGCGCGAGGTGCCCTCCCCTGGGCTTCAGCATCTCTTTCTGGTGTTAAGAGGAACAGCGCTTGACCTTGCGGCTACCCCCGCGATCTCGCGTGCGTTGGATGCCGACGACGTTGACGCTCCTTCCTGACGAGGCCAGATCAATGAAGCCTGCGCTGCTTCTTCTCCTCTTGCTTCGTCTTCCTCTTCTTGTCGCTGCTGCTCCACCACGAAAAGCGCGGGCACCGTTGCGCGGAACTCCTCTCGGTTGAGGCGAACCAGGGGCGACTTCCCCTTCAGACGATTCATGACTGCCTTGTAGGGTTTCCCCCACGGATCTTCTTCGATAGTCGAGACCATCTCTCTCCACGATGCCTCTTTAGCTCGACGCAATGCCAAGGATAAGGCACGTCGGCTTTTCAGCATCTCCATGCGATACGGGTGCGCCTGCTGTCGTGCTGCCGTCGGGCTCCAGCGAGCCACCTTCTGCCAGCGGTGGCGGAGACGCTTTGCTTGGAGACAGAGATCTGCTATCTCCTGGCTCCACCATGGTACATTTTGTATTTTCCTCCTCTTGCGGGTCGGCAATCGTGGACGGGTTGACTGAAAGAGCGTCTCTAACTCCTCAATCACTTCATCAATTTCGGCCACGGTGCTTAGCGGCGGTAGCGCGGACTGTTCCGATGGACCGGCTGCTGCAGCTCCTCTCTCTTGACTACGTTGAACTGTTGGATCCAGGGATTCTGGCATCTGTAACTGGCCGCTCACTATTTCCCTCCACGCCTCCATGTCCGGGCGACCTAGTCTCGCCTCCCAAAGAGAATCCTCGGGCGAACCAATAGCCTCTGGTCTCACTTTAAATCGATGAATAAGATAGCGGTGACCCGATCCCGAATAGCGCGTGGACACTGTGGACCTAGATATTCGACCGTGGAGGCTGCGGCTATACGCAAGGGCATCGATTCGACAACCCACGCCACCACGCTCGAATGACGGGCCTCCTTGACTTGCCACGGGCATCAGCCCTGCTTGCTCGATCAAATTCATCATACGGTGACCGCGTGAATCCACGCGATCTGATCCCCAGTGCGGAGAGCGGGCATTGAAATCCCCGGCGATTATAATCGGTTTCCTAACACTTGACAGACATGTCGCAAGACCCCGTAATTGACCTTCAAAGCTTTCTATAGTCAGTGATGGTGAGAAGTAACAACTCACTATCACAAACTCGCGAGTCTCCAATGCCACGCATCCGTCTGTCTCAAACACCTTTCTAGTCACCCCCATGTCGCAGCTAGGACGATTCGTATACCACACGCAGGCTGAGCTGCTCCTGTCCTGATGCCAATTCGGATGAGGATTAAACGGCTCACTGATGACGACTATATTCGCGCAAAACTCGTTCACGGCCTGCCACAAGAGATCCTGTGCCGTGCGGCATCTGTTTAAATTGATCTGCAGTACGCTGAACGCAGACATGTTTTCCTCTTCTCTTTCTTCTTCGGCTCGGTGATTTAGCAGCACAGTAACGTAGCTATCGGAACAAAAGGAAACGGGCACTCTTAAGTACAAGTATCTACATTTAAGTCGAACTGAACTGACATGGCAGTGATCAACACTTACTGCGACTTGTAACGGCAATGACAACCCCGGTTATGACCCTCACGGTACAAGGATCCTTAACCACAGCAAACAATGAGTAACATGGGTTCGGAAAGCGAAGCAGATGACTTATGATCTATAACTTAAATCTGAATCAAAAGGGGGAAAAGAAAGGAAGGAAAAGAGAATAAGAGAAAGGAAGGAAAAAGGGAAGGGGAAAAAAGGGGGGAAAGAGGGGGAGGAAAGGGAACAATTGTAGCACAGAAGGGATTGTTTCAACTGACTCGCATCAATCTGCTTGCATCGCCCCCTCTCTCCGCCCTGCCCTATCAACTTAATTCAACTCACGCAACCCAATCCAAGGATGAAGCGGGACAGCGGGCTGACCTGATCCGACTTAGAAACAAGTCATGGAACCACTCGACAACGTGAAGCGAAGTCAAGCCAAGCAAGGATTTAACTGAATATATTTAATTAATTAAGCTAGGATGGAACTAAGCAATTAGTATCAGGACACCGGCAAACCGAACAGCTATTTACAGTCAGCATTCGGCCAATATCCAGCATGGTTCACAATCAAGGACTAACCAGCCTCGTATTAAAAGGAGCAACGGCAGCGGAACTATCACCAACATCAGCAACAATAGTAGTGTTTAAACGGGCAGGCTGAACAAACAAGGATGGTGCGATAAACGTTAATCGACAAATGATCACTCAATACTTACTTACCCAGCGATGCTTGTCGTAGGATGACTGATAGTGATCGGCTGCGTCGCTCTTCCTCTGTTTTACTCCTCCTTCCTCTTCTTCTTCACCCGCCTCTGCTATAAACGCGTTGACGCGTGGGCGTTGTCGGCGACAGCGGGTCCTTTTCGCTGCGAGGATGAACAATGTGCTGTGGTGTGCTGTGCTGATATGCTGCGCTTAGTTATGCACAATAACCCCTCACTGCACCACGGCGCACGTATCGACACACGCGTATTGCTCCAAGCTTCGATTCGGAGCACCACAAACAGCGCGAACTAGCGACTTCCCCAGTTAGAAATGTACTAAATGAAGGCCCCTACGAGGTGCCCCAATTTATATCCAGAGCGGCAGGCAATCGTTGTGGCTGGGGACCCTGCGAGGGGTAGTCCCTCACCCTTGAACCCGACTTTCGAGACACGCGCTTCGGCACACTCCCCTCGCTTTCTCGCCTCCCCTCGATCGAAGCAGGGGTCTCGTGGTCGTCTTCAACAAAGCCCGGCAACCCAAAACTTATCAAGCCTTCGATGAAAGGACCTAATCAAGTCAACATTAATAACGTGAATAAATTACAATTAAATCAATTGCACTCACTGATCAATAACGGTCAAGGGTGTTGACTTAATAAAGCATAGGCCAGACTTTCGATTATATCAGATCCTATTTGCTGTGGAAGTATAGAATCAAGTCTCCCCTGGAGGCGGGGGTTACAGAATACGTCTCCAGCCTCCCAAGCCTGTCATCAAAGGCGATTTAAAAGGCACCGCGCGTTTAGCCCCTCTAGATATGCAGCAACAAGCCGACATGCACGGATGAGACCCGTTCGCATCCCTTCGGACACCGGCCGATGGGTGACTCGTTGACCCGGTTCCGGCCGCTACCTGCGAGTGGGTGACGTAATCCGCTCATCACCTGCTTGTACGTGCCTCTCACCCGCCTGACGAGGCGCCCTAATACTTCTAGCTCTCACGTCTAATCTTAAATTCCAATCTTGACAACACAATTCTAAGATATGCTCCTTTTTCCGAACGCCTACTTCTCTCTCTGGAAACAAATTTTGAAAGCAATCCGCACCAACTTTCTTTCGCGAAAATTGTATTTAATTACCTTTAAAAATAATTTTCATGGCAAATTTAAAATTCAAGGTTTTGGGTCGTATGAATTCTTAATTATAATATTAATGTGGTTCTTCAAACACGAAACATCAATTCTAGTTTTCTGTAAATTTTAAATTTTGATAAATTTTGAATTTTATTACATTTTAATTTCTTTACATTTCATCAATTTAATTGAATTCAATTAAAATCGCATTAACATGACGCGCGATCCCCAATCAGTGACCTCTAATCTCGGACGCATTACGCTCACGTCTCGGCTCTCTCCCGGATTCGGACCCGCAGCTTCTTCTTTGATCCCCTCTCTCGCGCTCGCTCTTCACAGCATCCCGAGCTCGATCTTTCCCTCTCACTGTACCTGCCGGGCAGTGGATCGAGACCGGCCGGCCTGAACCTTCCTCTCGCTGGCCGAATCTCGGCGAACCGCGACCCTTCTTACTCTTCCCCTTAGGTTCACTGATTGCTTCCGCACTGTACGCAGCGTTCCGCTTACGGTGCCCTTATACACATGTAGTATAGAATTGAATGAACTGAATGGATGGATGAATGCATGTGACAAAGGACACGAGCGTTCCGAGCGCTACCGTGTGCTCTCGCATGAGCATTCCTTCGTTCGAAAAACTTTTCGCGACCTCTCCCACGCCCGGAATTCGCCCATCGAGAGATTTAGCTCACCCAAATGTGTGTTGCGGTCGATGGTGTCCAGGCAACCCAAGACTTCCTTTCGCTCGCTATCATGCGTGCATTCCTCAGTGCGCGTAACCAATTCCAGGCCCGAAATCCGCCCATCGAGAGGCTTAGCTCACCCAAATGTGTGAAGCGGTCGCTGGTGTCCAGGCGGCTCGGGCTCTCCTCTCTCTCGCATTCATGCGAGCACTCCTTCGTTTTCGCGACCTCTCCCAGGCTGAGATCCGCCCACCGAGAGGCTTAGCTCGCCCAAATGTGTGTTGCGGCCTCTGGCGACCAAGCGGCTCAGCTCAATCCTACACATCTCCTGCGGAAACATACGGGTAGGGAAAAATGATTCTGCAAGGATAATGCACAGTTCCGGCGGTGTGTACGCACAGCGGCTGTAGAGTGTCCACCAACGCACTCTATACCTTCTGTGGCTAAATGAAATCACCGTCGGTCAAAATAGCCTGCGTTATAAGCGGAGGTGCGCTGGGGCTTACCCGCGACGTTCTTGGACGACTGAACGCCTTTAGGTCGTCCGAGTCGGTCGATGTGTAAGCAACATCGTGGCTACACAGAATGCTCTCCATTAAAGCCCTCTGGGTTTACCGGAGGTATCTGTGGCCGATACGGAGCAAGTTTTTAGTGGGTATTGGGGTACTGTAACGATCCAACTCAGGGAAACTTGTTTTGGTATGTACCTTTGAGTCCCACACTGCCCGAGACCCTCCTAACCCGACGGGTTCCTCGCTTACGTAAATGTATTTTCTTGCTATCAAAATATTTAAAAAAAGGTTAGGTTAGGTTAGGTTCCACGGACCTGGCCAAGTGTACTGGCTGGGCGGGGAGGTGATACCCCGACGTGGCGCGTCCCCAGGACGCGGATAGGGTAATGCTCGCCATGAACTTTTCGGAGTGCATGTAGGGTAGGAGTGAAATAAAATAGCTCCCGCGGACCAAACACCAAGGGAAGGAAAACCCATCAAAACCTCCCCTGTGACTGGGGGATAGAATACAGACAGCGTAACCCCTGCTTGTTGTAGGAGGCGACTAAAAGGGGGGCGCTTGCTGCTGTCGAAGTAGCCTCGCAAATAACCCGGGGCGATGCCGGTAGGATCTACAGATCCTGGCAGGGCCTCCCTTGCCGGTACGGCCTGGGTCAGAGAGGCGAAAAGGTAGCCTCTGCTACCTCTGCGGGTAGCGAACCCGGTGTGCCCTAGCAATTATACCGTAACCCAGTGGTCACGTCCCGCTGGAACGGGGGGCTTGCCTTCATTGGTCGGCCCGCGAGGATGACAACCTCTATAACAAATCCCTAGCCCCAAGCTGCGGTGCGCGGTGAGGAGGGCGTGCCCGGAGTAAGCGCCAGGCATGACTGATGGGTGCAGCAGTCTCAAACGGCCAACCCCGGGGTACCTGGCGACCCCCCGGGTGTACTAGCCTTACCCGGGTAAGGCGGCTCTGCCCGGGTGGACCCATGGACCGACCCTCTCGTAGGACCATTATGGATGGAATTACTAAATCAACAAATAAACAAACTGGACTGGATTTAACGGAAACGACCATGGATACGAATCAGGACCTGAGACAGGCAGCTAGCGAGGTGGACCTGGTGCTCCCCGGCACTAGTGGAGCGACGGATGCACGCCAGCTATCCGTTCAACTATCTAGGGTGGACGCGGAATGGTCTACCCTGAGATCGGGGCGAAGAAGGGGCGGGGTCTCCCCGGCGACCTCGGATGCCGCAGCATCTCGGGACGGCGAGGACTCGGACGAGTCAGTCGCTTCGACTGTGTCCTTGGGGAGACGGCCGGCGAAGAGGAGGGGCCGTCCGCCGAACACCGGCGTGTACTCGCAACTCGCCGCGGCGAAGCAAATGCTCCTGGAGGTACAACACCAGGAGCTGGAACTCGCGGAAGAGAAGAGGGCCACATGGCCAGCAAGAGTAGCGCCACCCCGCGGTGCCCCCTCTGTGCGGACCTGGGGCGGGGCGCGGGGCATCGATTGCGGGCAAAAGGTTTTGCCCCCTCCTCCTCCCAGAGGAAGAGGAGGAGTGCCGTTGAAAGGGCAGGAACAGCCCCCAAGGAACAGGCATCAAGGACCAAGCCTGCGGAGTCGAAGAAGGGGGGCAAGAAAAATCTCCCTGCCAAGTCGGCGAGTAAAAATGCCGCTGAGGCGGCTCGTAAAACCTAGGTATGGTGCCCAAGGGCCCTATACTTCAGGCCAACTTGAACCACTCGGCCAGGGCTCAGGACATGTTGTTCCAAACCCTGGCCGAGTGGAAGGCTGGATTGGCGGTGGCCGCAGAGCCGTACCGAGTCCTCGACAGACCAGATTGGTTCGGGGACGAGGACGGCTCCGTGGCGATTATTGGCACCGCAGTACCCCCACACCCCGCCTCACTGGAACGGGGTCGGGGGTTCGTCGGCGTGCTGTGGGGTGAAATAGCGGTGGTGGTGCTCTATGCCCCGCCCAGAAGACCTCTCGCGCAATATGAACAGTACCTGGACCGGGTGGGGGAATTTGTCTCCCGTTGTTCCCCCCGGCCAGTGCTAGTCCTCGGGGACTTTAATGCCCATGCGTCACTTTGGGGCTCCCCGAGGACAAACGCGAGAGGCAGGACGGTCGTAAATTGGGGGGCGGGGCTAGGACTCCCCGTGCTCAGTGTGGGGTCCGTTAGCACCTGCGTGCGTGCCCAGGGGGAGTCTATGGTCGATTTGTCTTTCGCGACTCCCCTGGCCGCGCGTATGGTGCAGAGATGGAGGGTGGTGGAAGAGGCGGTCACACTTAGTGACCATCTATACATCCCCCTCGACCTTACCACCACCGCCCGCCGCCCCTGTGGACCACCGCCGCTACGGTGGGCGCTGAAGAGGATGGACGAGGACGTGCTGATGGCTACAGCCCTCGCTCTGGCCTGGCTGCCAACACCTGCCGGGCCGGTCGCGGACATTGGGGAGGAGGTAGAATGGTTCCGGGGAGCCATGAAGGCGGTGTGCGACGCCGCCATGCACCGGGCCAAGAACCTCCCCAGGCGGGCCGCCTACTGGTGGACGGGCGAAATTGGTGATCTAAGACGAGATTGTCTCGCAGCCCGTCGCCAGTGGCAAAGGGCCCGCAGAAGAAGGAAATTCCGCGACCCATCGAGGGAGGAGGATCTGTACGGGCAGTACCAAGTTTTGGAAACTGCCCTGCAGACGGCCGTCAAGGAGTCTAAATCCCGGGCATGGGACGAGCTCCTAGGCTCTCTCCAGAAGGACCCATGCGGGCGCCCATACAAAATGGTGATGGGCAAGCTAAGGTCCTGGGCGCCCACGGTCACGGAGTGCCTCGACCCCCGGTTTTAGGGGCGGGTAGTCGACACTTTGTTACCACGAGAGAGGGAACACACTGCTCCGGGCCCCGACGGCGTCCCCGGCCGTACCTGGGTGAAGGCTCTACGCGTCCTCGGTCCGAGATTGAGACGCCTCTTCAGCGCCTGCATTAAGGAAGGAGTCTTCCCAGAACAGTGGAAGACGGGGCGGCTAGTCCTCATCCGGAAGGATGGGCGACCCGCCGACAGTCCCTCGGCCTACCGGCCCATCGTGCTGTTGGACGAGGTAGGGAAGTTGGTCGAGCGTATTCTGGTATCCCGCCTCGTCCAGCACCTGTCCCAGGAGTGTCCCGACTTGGCCGCGTCGCAATATGGCTTCAGGCGGGGGCGCAGCACTATCGACGCAATTCAGTCGATGCGCTCCCGCTGCGACTCGGCCACGTACCGGGAGAGGGTGGCGTTAGGCGTTAGTCTAGACATCTTCAACGCCTTCAACACTCTGCCTCACGGGACGATAAGGGGGGCGCTGATACGCCACAAGGCGCCCCCCTACATGAGGAGGATCGTCGGCGACTACCTCCGGGACAGGAAGATAGTGCACAGGTGCCGGGATGGCCAAATGCACGAGAGGGACGTGGACTGTAGCCTACCCCAGGATTCTTCGAAAGGTCCCACACTTTGGGACCTGGGGTACGACCCGGTCTTGCGGGTCGAGCTCCCGACCGGTGTGAGCCTCACGTACTTCGCGGATGATACGCACGTGTTGGTCGTCTGTCGGGGGTGGAAAAGGACTAGCCGCCTCGCCGAGATTGGCGTCGCTGCCGTTTCCGCGGGGATCCGGCGGCTGGGGCTTCAGCTAGCTGCTCACAAAACCGAGGAGATGTGGTTCTACTCGCCTTGGCGTGGGGTTGCGCCACCGCCCCAGTTGGTGGTCCATGTGAGTGGAGTCGACGTCCAGGTGGAGAAGGGCCACAGGTACTTGGGCCTCCACGTGGACAGCCACTGGCGCTTCGAGGAGCACTTCGGTCGTCTGGTCCCCCGACTAGACAGGGCAAGCAGCGCGCTTGCCCGTCTACTGCCCAATATCGGGGGGCCCAACGAGAAGGTTCGCCGTCTCTACGTGGGGATCGTGCGGAGCATGGCCCTCTATGGTGCGCCCATATGGGCAAACGCCCTAATGGATTCCCGGAGCCTCCAGCAACTGCTGCGCCAGGCTGAGAGGAGGATAGCCATCAGGGTATTCAGAGGTTACCGCACGGTCAGCCACGAGGCGGCGATGACCCTGGCGGGTGTTGCCCCTTCAAGTTCCAGGCAGAGGGTGACGCCAAAGTCTTCTGGCGTCTGCGTGCCCTTCGTCTGGACGGGATCCCGCCAGAAGAGATGACCGAAGCTGTTGCTAGGATTAGGCGCCGGGCCCGGCAGAGAGCCCTGGGTCGGTGGCGACGCGAGCTGGTCGAGAGCGGCGCCCCCGCCCAGCGCGTAGCCGGGGCGGTCCTTCCAGTGCTCAAGAAATGGAAGACCCGCGGCCACGGAAGGCTCACGCTTAGGACAAACACAGGTGCTCACCGGACACGGTTGCTTCGGTGAGTTCCTGCACTGGATCCGGGCGGATGGGACGGCAGCATGCCATAACTGCGGAGCGGGGCGGGACACCGCGCAACATACCCTGGAGCACTGTGCAGCGTTTGCGCGGGCCCGTCACGCCCTGCGGTGCGAAGTTGGTGGTGATCTCTAGCCGGCGGTATTTGCGAAAGAAATGGCCGCCGGCGAGAATCGGTGGAGGGCAGTGACCGATTACTGCGAGACGGTCATCGCCCTGAAGGAGGAAGCGGAGCGGGGTCGGGACAGAATCGACCGCATCCGCAGAAGAAGGAGGGGGCGTCGTCGGGGCAGACCCCCTGACGACGTCACCTGACGGAGATGGGGCGGTGGGCTGTGAAGATGTTACATACCAGACCCACCGCCCCCAACGGGGAGAAGAGAAGGGGGGAGCACCCGCACCCCCTGAAGAGGAGTTCTATGGGGGGACACCAGTCACCCCCCGGAAGATGAGCACCGGAGAGGGGCGAACGTCCCTCCCCCAACACCGATCGCGCGGCCCCACGAAACCTATGCGGGGCCGCAGGGCCGCAGGGGGCCGGGGCTGGGGCCTCGGTCCCTATTGCACGCGGCCCGGGGAGTGCCGTCATCGGGTGTGGCCCCCGATGGCGGCGGATCTTGGCACGTAGGGGGAGGGCCAAAGTTAGTCCCTCCCCCGAGCAAGGCGGCGTCAACGCGCCATGGGTGTTTGGGCCCCGGTTTTGTTCGTCAGAGGTCCAGGGGCCCTCCCCAACACCCAGTGTAGGCCACCTTGGGGGTTTTAGCCGGTAAAAATCCGGCACTACCCTCGGCTCCTCCCCAGGGGGGCCGGGGCCGTCTTTCGAAGATTTACCCCATGTAAAAAAAAAAATAAAAAGCTTAGGTTAGTTTGGATTCCCGTTCCACGGACCTACCTGGTTATCCAGGTTAGGCGGGGAGGTGATACCCCGACGTCGCGCGTCCCCAGGTGGCGGATAGGGGAATGCTCGCCATGCACTTTTCGGAGAGCATGGGGGGTAGGAGCGATAGCTCCCGCGGACCAAACACCAAGGGAAGGAAAGCCCATTAAAACCTCCCCTGTGAGTGGGTGATAGAATACAGACACGGTAACCCCTGCCTGTCGTACAAGGCGACTGAATGGGGGACGATCGCTGCCGCTGGAATGGCCTGAATGAGGACTTGGGGCGATGCCGGCGGTGTGATTGGGCTACGGCCATTGGACTTTGGAAGGTACTACCATGCCGGTAAGGTCCAGGGCTGAGAGGCGATGAAGGTTGCAGCGGCGTCGTTGAGTTCTCCAGGGGCCAGGATGCGTGGCAGTCTGGTGCGTGTAGCGAACCCGGAGTGCCCTAGCAATTATACCGCAATCCAGTTGTCACGTTTCGCTGGAACGGGAGGCTTGCCTTAACCGGCCGGCCTGCGAGGATGACAATCTCTTCAAAAATCCCTAGCCCCAAGCTGCGGCACGCGGTGAGGAGGGTGCTCCTGGAGTTAGTACCAGGGGTGGCTGGTGGGTGTACCAGTCGCTAGCGACCAACCCCGGGGTACCTGGCGATGCCCCGGGTGTATCTGCCCCACCCAGGTAAGGCGGCTCTGCCTGGGCGGACCTAGGATCCGACCTACTCGTGGGACGAACATGGAAAATTCTACAAACCAAAAACAAAACGCAGGACGGGACGAAACGATGACAAACCAGGCAAGGGAACCTGACACGGTCAGGTCGGCGAGGAATGAGGAGACGGCGCAGCCGGCGCCCAGAAGGGCTGCGGCTCCCGCTCGGGCCAGAAGGGCGCGACCCATGTCGGCGGGATCCACCAGGGGAGCAGGGCTTCTTCTGCTGCCTCTGATAGGGGATTCTGGCGACAGCCGGTTGACAGCGAGGAGGAGTCGGATGGGTCGGTGATCACGGTGCCACCCACGACCCCCAGCACCTCGGCCGCGGCAAAGAGTGGACGTCCCCATCCATCGGGGGACTACGTGGCCCTTGCCGCGAAGAAAGAAGAATTCCTGCGCCTACAGCGGGAGGAGATGGAGATCCAGGCAACTAGGGAGCTACTGGACGTCGGCGCGGCCCCACGCCAGCCAAGCCGGTCGGCCCTCAAGCTGAGGGAGGCGGAGGAAATTACGCCGGAGGTGCGCCACCTCCCCTCGCCAGACCTTGTGGCGCGCGCCATGGAGGGCGCCGTAAAGGTCGAGAAGGTCGCGGGGTGGTCCAAAAACCTGAAGGGCACATGTGTCCGTGCCCTCAGGGCGGCATCCCGCGACGTGGAGGCGGTCGTAAACGAGCTGGGACTGAGGGCCGCGCGGCACCGCGACGACCACGAAACGGAAGAGCTCAGGGCCCAATTACAGCTCCGCGGCGCTAAAATAGCGTCACAAGGGGAGGAGATTGCGACGCTGCGGCGGGAGCTGGAGGCTCTGCGCGCGAGGCCCCCGGCGGTAGAAGCCCCGGCCGCCCCTGGCACCAGGAAGGCGTCGCGGCCGGCGTCCCCGCTGGAACAGGAGGCCCGGCCGAAGAGGAGTTGTCGGAGGGCTACCACGTTGGAGGAGACGGAGGACCCCGCCCCGGCGCGTTCACCGTCGCCTACCGCGACCGCAGGGGGGCGGGCCGTGGACGATCCCACCGAGCACGAGGCCCCGGCCGCCAATGGGGGGGATGGCCGCCGATGGCATCGCTGCCCTCGTCGCGCGGAGCGTGGCCGAGCTCCGGCGGGCGCCGCCGGGTGCCCCTCTCCTGCCACCTCTGGACGGCAGGGGAAGGGGCAGAGCCAACAGCGCGGTGATCCCACGACATCCGGGGGAACTCCGCAGCCCCAGAAAAAGGGTTCGGGTGCGGCTGGGACTCGCGCGCCTTCCCGCCCTTCGGTCTCCTCCGGCTCGTTCGTTGCCGACAGGATGGCAAAAATCCAGGAGGACCACCGCCAGGAGACCGAGGCGTGGTCCAAGGTGGTAGGCCGCAAAGCCAAGAAGGCAGAGCCGGCGAAGAAGAAGGGTGTGGAGATGGCCCCCCCTCCGCCGCCGGCGAAGAAGACGGGGCGGAGGACGACGGCCGGGACGACAAATCCCCCGGCCGCACGAAAGGAGGGAACCGCTGGGGGCAAGGCGACAAAGGAGGCCACAAAGAAGCCCCGCCTCGTCCGCCACCCAAAACCTCGGTGGTCACGCTAACGGGCGCACCCGGGGCGAAGACCACCTGCTGTGAGGCCATGATCAGCGCCAGGCAGGAGGTCGACCTCGCGGAGATCGGCATCACCGATCTCCGGCCCAGGCGCGGAGCCACCGGCGGTCTCGTCCTGGAGATCGCCGGGACGGAGAGGGCGGCAAAGGCGGCGGCCCTGGCTAGCCGCATCCAAACTGTGTTCCGCGGGTCCGATGAGGTTAGGGTGGCGTGCCCAGTTAAGATAGGCGAGATCCGCCACATCGGGCTCGACGATTCGGTCACCCGGGAGGAGGTAGCAGCGGCGGTGGCAACCGGAGGAGCCTGCACCGCGGAGGAGGTCAAGGTGGGGGAGATTCGCGCCCCACCCCGTGGCCTGGGGAGGGTCTGGGTGAGGTGCCCCCTCACCGGAGCCAACAAGGTCGTCGACGCGGGGAGGGTGACGGTCGGCTGGTCCGCAGCACGGGTCGATGCAGTGGCGGCTCGCCCCCTGCAGTGCTACCGCTGCCTGGAGACTGGACATGTCAGGCAGCGGTGACTCTGCGGAGTCGAGCCAGTGGCTGTACGGCCCCGCGGCGGTGCCCCCTGTGCACCGATTCAGGGCGGACCGCGGGGCACAGGATGGGGACCAGAGGATGCCCGTCGGTCCCCGCGAAGAAAGGGCGGAAGAAGTCCGCCAAAAAACGAGCGCGAAGCAGTCCCCGGCTGCATCTCCCACTGGGGTAGCGGGCCCCAGCAACGCAGGAGCAGCTGTGGAGGCAGCGGTGGACCCGGCGCGCAATGGGGCCTAAGGGTCCTTTCCTTCAGGCCAACATCAACCACTCGGCCGGGGCGCAGGACCTTTTGCTACAAACCCTGGCCGAGTGACAGATTGAGGTTGCGGTGGCGTCGGAGCCGTACCGCGTACTGGACCGGCCCAACTGGTTTCCCCGAAGCGGCGGGCTTCGTCGCCATCGTCCTGGGGGGTCGGCACGCCCCCCCGCCCGCCGATGTCTTAGCATGGTGGCGGGGTTTCGTGGCCGTTGACTGGGGGAGCGTAGCAGTGGTGGGCGTGTACGCGCCGCCCAGCTAGTCCCTGGAGCGGTTCGATGAGTTCCTGGACCGGGTGAGGAGCGTTGTGGTTAGCTCCCACGGCCGGCCGACGTTGATCCTCGGGGATTTCAACTCCAAGGCCGAAGCCTGGGGGTCCCCGAGGACCGACGCGAGAGGAGGGGCGGTACCGCTCTGGGCGGCTGGCGCGGGGCTCCTGCTCCTGAACAGGGGCTCCGCCAGCACCTGCATTCAGGCTCAGGTGGAATCCATTGTGGATCTGGGCTGGGCGTCCCCTGTGGCCGGGCGCATGGTGCAAAATTGAGACGCTGAATGATCATCTATACATCACCTTCGGCTACTCCCTCCCCGCCGCCCCCCGGCCGGCGCGTGGCCCGCTACTGCGTCGCTGGGTGCTGAGGAGGCTGGACAAGGACATGCTGATGGCCGCAGCCCTTGCCGTGGCCTGGCCAGCTCTTCCGGTCGTGGACGTTGAGGGGGAGGCCAAGTGGTTCCGGGAGGCGATGACCGCAATATGCGACACCGCCATGCCCCGGGCACCGCGCCTGCCCCCCCGGAGGGCGGTGCACTGGTGGTCGGGCGACATTGCGGATCTCCGATCCGAGTGTCAGCACGATCGCCGCCAGTGGCAGCGCGCCCGAAGGGCTCGAGTCCGCGACCCGGCGAGGGAGGATCTGCTGAGGGGCACAAACCAGGTCTTCGTGGTAGCCCTGAGGCATGCCATCAGGGACGCGAAATCCCGGGCGTGGGATGAGCTCCAGGGCTCTCTGGACGAGGATCCGTGGGTGCGCCCTTACCGGATCGTCATGGGTAAGCTCCGCGCACGGGCGCCCGCGGTCTCGGAGAGCCTGGACCTCAGCTGCTGACGCGGGTAATAGACACCCTCTTCCCCCGTTCCGGGGGAACATCGCACCCGCGCCACCAGCAAGGGCCGGCGGAGCCCGTCGCCTGGTCCGCCGACCTGGGGGTCACAGAGTAGGAGCTGGACGATGCCGTCAGAAGGCTCCGGGCCAAGGACACCGCCCCGGGCCCGGACGGCATCCCCGGCCGCGCCTGGGTTAGTGCGTCCGGCATCCTAGGTCCGAGGCTGTGCCGCCTCTTCTGCGCCGCTTTGGAGCAGGGGGTGTTCCCATCGATTTGGAAGGAGGGGCGGCTGGTCCTCCTCCGAAAGGACGGACGGCCCAGAGATTCTCCCTCTGCGTACCGTCCAATTGTGCTGTTGGACGAGGTGGGAAAGGTCTTCGAGCGTGTTATCGCAAACCGCGTCGTCCACCACCTGTCGAGCGTTGGCCCCGCTCTGGCAGACATCCAGTTCGGGTTTCGCGAGGGTTGCAGCGCCATCGACGCTATCCAGCGGTTGCGCACCCTCGCCGAGTCGGCCACGTTCCGGGGTGGGGTGGCGCTGGGCGTCTCCTTGGACGTTACAAACGCGTTCAACACCCTGCCCCATGGGACGATACGGGGGGCGCTGGTTCATCACAACGTCCCCCCGTATCTGCAGAGGATCATCGGGGCCTTCCTGCATGGCAGGTGGATACTGTACAGGGGCCGGGACGGTATGCTGCACTGGAGGGAGGACGACTGTGGAGTGTCCCAGGGGTCCAAACTGGGCCCCCCGAGGCCATGTGGTTCTTCGAGCCTCTGCGTGGGGTAGACCCTCCGGCCCAGGTCTGGCTCGAGGTCGACGGGTGCAGGATCGTGAACGGCCGGGGTCTTCGATACCTCGGTCTGTATCTCGACAGCCACTGGCGGTTCGATGTTCACTTCGACCGCCTGGCTCCCCGATTGGAACAGGTGGCGACCAATCTTGGCCGCCTGTTGCCCAACCTTGGGGGGCCGGGAGTGATGGTTCGCCGCCTATACGTGGGAATCGTCCGGTCCATAGCCCTATACGGGGCACCGATATGGGCCGGCAATCTGGCGGTCAGCAGGTACAGCTGCACTCTGCTGCGGCGGGTGGAGCGCCGGCTGGCCATCATGCGGGGCTACTGCACGATCTCCTACGAGGGGGCGATGGTCCTGGCGGGTCTCATCCCATTCCGGTACCAGGCGGAGGTCGAATCCAGTACATACTGGTATTCGCGAGCCCTCCGCCAGGCCGGGGAGGACCCGCCGGGGCCGACGGTCGAGGAACATCGGAGTCAGGCCCAACTGGTCGCGGCGGAAAAGAGGCAGAGATCCCTAACAGAGGGGGCTGCCGCCGGAACCCGCGCCGTCGGGGTGGTCCTGCCGATGATATCGGAGCGGCGGGTCCGCGGCCACGGCGCCCAGTCGTTCCGGGTAACGCAGGTGCTCTCCGGATACGGGGTGTTCGGGGAGATCCTGTGCCGGAGGAACAGGGGATGGACCCTCCACTGTCGGCTCTGCGGGGCAGCGCAGGACGCCGCACAGCACACGCTGTCGGAGTGCCCGGTGTTTGCGGTGGCCCGCCACACCCTGATGGCAGAAATAGGGGAGGATCTCTAGCCGGAAGCCGTCGTGAAACAGATGCTTGCCGGCGAGACAGAATGGAGGGCCGTGACCACCTTCTGCGAGGAGGTCATGGCCGCAAGGAGAGGTCCGAGCGAGATCGTGAAAGGTACGATCCCGCTCGGAGAGGTCGCGGACGTGGAACGCGACGACGTCGCAGGGATCCGCCGCCATAAGGGGTGCGGGGGGGGGGGCTATGGCGGCTTTCGTTATTTGCCCCCTCCGGCGCGACGGATGCGGGACGGGGGAGATTTTACGGGGGGTGATTTTTGTGGGGGTGGGATGGGTCGCGGTGTACCCTCGTGCCCCGGACGAAATGAGCACTGACCCCGGACGGACCCGGGGGCGGGTGGGTGGGGACCCCGTTTTCAATCGGGGGCCCCTCTCCGTTCGCCTCTGGGGGGCCGGGTGACTCCGGGCGGAGAGTGGCGTCCCCTCCCACGTTGGGATTGGCGCTGGCCCCCCCAGGCGGGTGCAGCGGAGCCGAGGGTGTCCCCCCGGAGGGTGGCCGGCCACGGCTCGCCGCAGCCCATAGGGGGACCACTCGGCGGGCCGCTGGCGCCCTGTGTGGGCGCCATTGCACGCGGACCCGGGGTGTAACCGGCACCGGAAGCCGGCGGAGCGAAGGACAGCGCCCGACCTGCAGGCGGTACGGGCTGGGGGGCCGGGCCGCCATTGCACGCAGTTCCCCCGCGATGGAACTCGCACCGTTCCCGAGATATTTGCAGATTTACCTCAAGGAAATGGGCGTCACGCACATAGTCCGAGATATTTCTTCTTCTTCTGGTTCTTCTTCTGCACATCGGCGCTGGAAGCGGCATTTACAGCTCGAAATAGTGAATACAGTTAAGAATAGTGCAGATTTACCTCAAGGAAAGGGGACACAGTGCTTCTTCATCCGTATAATGTTGTTGCGGCTTCGGAACTTTTAAATATCTCGATATATCTCGAAAACTACGCATCAGGTCAAAAAATGTCACAGAACATAAATAGTAGGAAATTTAATATGCTACAAAAAAGGTCTGTTAACATTTTGTCATAACTCGCACCGTTTCCGAGATATTTGCAGAGGTACCTCAAGGAAAGGGGCGTCACGCACATATTCCGTGATGTGTTTTCTTCTCCTTGTTCTCCCTCAGCACAGCTGCGCTGGAGGTGGCATTTACAGCTGGGAAGAGTGGATACAGCTTAGAATAGTGCAGAGTTACCTCAAAGAAAGGGACCACAGTGTTTCTTCTTCCTTATAATGTTGGTACGGCTTCGGAACTTTTAAATATCTCGATATATCTCGAAAACTACGCATCTGATCAAAAAATGTCATAGACCATGAAGAGTAGGAAATTCAATTTCCAACAAAAATCTTCTCTCAACATTTTGCCATAGCTCGCACTGTTTCCGAGATATTTGCAGATATACCTCAAGGACATATGCATCACGCACATATTCCGAGATACTTCTTCTTCTTGTCGTTCTTCTTCTGCACAGCTGGGCTGGACGTGGCATTTACAGCTCGGAATAGTGAATACAGCCTAGAATAGTGCAGAGTTACCTCAAAGAAAGGGGCCACGGTGTTTCTGCATCTTTATAACGTGTGTACGTGTACGAATTTTGCACTTCAATCTCGTACGAATATCTCGGTCGGTAACATGGATCGATAATCCCGTCTTCACCAAATGCGTAAAAGTAATCGCTGCTGCGCTGTCTGTCGACCGATCCGAGCGCTCGCCAATATTAAAACTCCTAAATTCGAACCGTTACGGCATTAATGCGAAAGCAATTCAACGAGCGATTACACTGTCCAACAAATTTAAACTTTTTCTCTGTTTTCCAATAGCCACTGGGTGATCATTGTAGCACTTCTCGTCCTGAACACGAATCCGAAAACCGAAGTGCTCTATCACCCTCAGTTTTCGAAAAACACGGGTTTTTGTAAAAATATGTAGTTTGGGGGGAAAATGACCTATTACGCGGAAACTAAAAACGCTAGAACATTCGTATTGTTCTCATAAGATAGAGGAGAGTTTCCCGAATACATTGATGTATATAGTTATTATATTACATGGTTCTGAATAGATGAAAATGTCGATGAAAGTTTAAAAAATAGCCGGCGCACGTATTTCCTACGTATTACTTTTGTATTTTTAAGAAACGTTTTTTATCTAGCGCGAATTCTCTATACAGTACCGAATTCTATCGACATTTCCGAAGAAGAAACTATACGGGGTAAGTATTGGAGCAGTATGCAATTCGAGTAAATCGAAAAAATATCTGCCGGTGACACGCGCTCGGCGTTTTGCCGCCAGGCGGCCATAGCTCGCTCTCTTCGCCTAGTCAGTGCCGTAGCTACGCGTAATCAACACTAATGGTGGGGTTTAATATACATTCACTTTTTATATCTATAATGTTTGATTTTTTTTTGCTATTATTATTATTGCTGGACTTTGATGAAGGACAACAAAGATATTACGTACAAACGTAAAGCAAGACGAAAATATTTTTAAGTTCGTTTACTGCAGGTAATTCTTTATCTTATACATTTTATTCTTTCTATATCATAAACAAATTTCAAAACTGTCTTC
Organism: Osmia bicornis bicornis; assembly: GCF_907164935.1. Lineage (NCBI taxonomy): Eukaryota > Metazoa > Arthropoda > Insecta > Hymenoptera > Megachilidae > Osmia > Osmia bicornis. The sequence continues at coordinate 302,531 of NW_025791096.1, forward strand.
AATCGAGTGTCGATTGATAAAGTCGTAATGCTCGTCAATCGATTTTTAAATTTTAAATTAAAGTATTTTATGATTTTATTGTTGGTATCTAACAATAATAATGAATACCAACAAAAGAGAAATAATAATTATGAAATAATAATAATAGCAAAAAAAATCAAACATTATAGATATAAAAGGTGAATGTATATTAAACGGCACCATTAGTGTTGATTACGCGTAGCTACAGCACTGACTAGGCGAAGAGAGCGAGCTATGGCCGCCTGGCGGCAAAACGCCGTGCACGCGTCAACGGCAGATATTTTTTCGATTTACTCGAATTGCATACTGCTCCAATACTTACCCGATATAGTTTCTTTTTCGGAAATGTCTACAGAATTCGGTACTGCATAGAGAATTCGCGCTAGATAAAAAGCTTTTCTTAAAAATACAAAAGTAATACGTAGGAAGTACGTGCGCCGGCTATTTTTTAAACTTTCATCGACATTTTCATCTATTCGGAATCATGTAATATAATAACTATATACATCAATGTATTCGGGAAACTCTCCTCTATCTTATGAGACCAATGCGAATGTTCTAGCGCTTTCAGTTTCCGTGTAATAGGTCATTTTCCCCCCAAACTACATGTTTTTACAAAAACTCGTGTTTTTCGAAAACTGAGGGTGATAGAGCAATTCGGTTTTCGGATTCGTGTTCAGGACGAGAAGCTCTACAACCATCACCCAGTGGCTATTGGAAAACAAAATTCGTGTTGGACAGTGTTATCAAGCGACAGCAACGACCAAGAGCTTTATCTTTACTCGAGTTTAGAGCATTTTTAATTTCAATTCAGTGCCTTGCACCGCGAAGTCTGTGAATCATGTAATCCCAAATTAAAACACAAGTGTGATTTTTGTAGTGCTTAATTCACGGCTCATTGTGTAAAAATTATAAGTTATACACAATTAAGCTGTGTGGTTCATCTTCTCCTCGACGCCCACGTCTTTGAAAAGACGGAATCCACGCCTTTTCCGAAAACTGTAATTCTCGCCGAGAACACATTATTTCAAATGTGGATATAGTAATAATGATATTATTATTAAATGTACACTGATCTGTAGGAAGGTATCAGTATATTACATTATATCTAATGTAGATATACTAATAATGATATTGTTATTAAATGTACATTGATCTGTAGTAACGAACCAGTATATTACATTATATCGAATGTAGATATACTAATAACGATATTGTTATTAAATGTATATTACATATCTAATGCAGATATAGTAATAATGATATTATTATTAAATGTACATTGATCTGTAGGAAGGTGACAGTATATTACATTATATCTAATGTGGATATAGTAATAATGATATTGTTATTAAATGTATATTACATATCAAACGCAGATATAGTAATAATTATATTGTTATTAAATGTACATTGATCTATAGGAAGGCGTCAAGATATTACATTATATCTGAGGAAGACATAGTAATAATGATATTGTTATTTAATGTATATTACATATCTAATGCAGATATAGTAATAATGACATTCTTATCTTTCTATATATATTTCTTCTGTTCGTGTGTATGTGACTGTACTACTCGTAACCATTTTTTGATCAGATGCACAGTTTTAGAGATATATCGAGATATTTAAAAGTTCCGAAGGCGTACCAACATTATAAGTAAGGAGAAACACTGTCGCCCCTTTCTTTGAGGTAACTCTGCACTATTCTAAGCTGTATTCACTATTCCCAGCTGTAAATGCCACTTCCAGCTCAGCTGTGCAGAAGAAGAACAAGAAGAAGAAGAAATATCTCGGAATATGTGCGTGACGCCCCTTTCCTTGAGGTAAATCTGCAGATATCTCGGAAACGGTGCGAGCTCTGGCAAAATGTTAAGAGACGTTTTTTGTAGGAAACTAAATTTCCTACTATTTATGTTATATGACATTTTTGATCAGATGTGTAGTTTTGGAGCTATGGCTCCAAAAAACGCGGAATTTCACTGCGAATCGTTTCCAATTTACGAAAATTATCCTTAAATAATGTCCAATGTTTATAATTAACACCCTGAACACCGGAAACACGATGTCGAAATGCGGCGTAACACGCACATCACGTTTCCGTTATTTATCAATAGATTAATACAATATTTAATCAAAAAACGACAGAATAGCACTTCCGAACACATAATAAAAATGATTTTACCAAAAAACGCGAATAACTAAGCCGCTATCCACCGTGTTGAAAATCTAACCACGGACCGACCACGAAACATGTCCGCTCTCCTCGACGCGTCGAGCGGGAATCCAACCTTTTTTTTTTCGTGGGGAAATCTTACATAAGACGCCCCGCCACCCGTGGAGGAGGGCAGCGGCGGAGTCTCAGATTCCTACTGACTAAAACCCCACGGCGACCTCCTCTGGCGTATGGCAGAGGATCCGGGACCTGAATACTATAACTCCGGAGCATCCCCCGCCGTGCGCTGAGAGCGCCCCTCACCAGGGGAGTAACAACTCCCACAGCCGGCACCAGGGGTCGCACCCGGTGCCGGCTCTATCGCGGGGGAACTGCGTGCAATGGCGCCCGGGCCCCCCATCCCGTACCGCCTGCAGTCCCCGCGCCTCGATCTCCTCACAGGCTACGGGGAGGAGCAAGCCTCGCCCGCCCGCGAGGAAGGTCGGGCGCTGTCCTTCGCTCCGCCGGCTTCTGGTGCCGGCTACGCCCCGGGTCCGCGTGCAATGGCGCCCAGACAGGGCGCCTGCGGCCGCCGAGTCGTCCCCCTGTGGGCTGCGGTGAGCCGCGGCCGGCCACCCTCCAGGGGGACTTCCTCGGCTCCGCTGCACCCCCCCTGCGGGGGCAGCGCCACTCCCAGCGTGGGAGGGAGACGCCGCTCTCCGCCCGGAGTCGCCCGGCCCCCCAGAGGCTGACGGAGAGAGGCCCCCGATTGAGAACGGGGTCCCCACCCGCCCACCCCCGGGTCCGACTGGGGTCCGGGCTCATTTCGTCCGGGGAGGGAGGGTACACCGCGACCCCTCCCGCCCGCACAAGAATCACCCCCCGTAAAATCTCTCCAGGAGGCGGGACGGCACGCGGGCCCTCCCGCTACACTACCCCGTCCCGCATCCGTCGCGCCGGGGGGGCAAATAGCGAAAGCCGCCATCATCCCCCCCCCGCTCCTTATGGTGGCCGTTCCCTGCGACGTCGTCGCGTCCCACGTCCGCGACCTCTCCGAGCGGGATCGTACCTTTCACGATCCCGCTCGGACCTCTCCTTGAGGGCCATGACCTCCTCGCAGAAGGTGGTCACGGCCCTCCATTCTGTCTCGCCGGCAAGCATCTGTCTCACAACGCCTGCCGGCGAGAGATCCTCCCCTATTTCTGCCGTCAGGTAGTGGCGGGCCACCGCAAACACCGGCCACTCCGCCAGCGTGTCCCGCGCCGCCCCGCAGAGCCAACACCCGGTGTCCGGAGAGCACCTGCGTGACCCGGAACGACTGGGCGCCGTGGCCGCGGACCCGCCACTCCGATATCATCGGCAGGACCGCCCCGACGGCGCGGGTTCCGGCGGCAGCCCCCTCTGTTAGGGATCCCTGCCTCCTTTCCGCCGCGACCAGTCGGGCCTGGCTCCGATGTTCCTCGACCGTCGGCCCCAGCGGGTCCTCCCCGGCCTGGCGGAGGGCTCGCGAATACCAATATGTACTGGATTCGACCTACGCCTGGTACCGGAGTGGGATGAGACCCGCCAGGACCATCAGCCCCTCGTAGGAGATCGTGCAGTAGCCCCGCACGATCCTGATGGCCAGCCGGCGCTCCACCCGCCGCAGCAGAGTGCAGCTGTGCCTGTTGACTGCCAGGTCGCCGGCACATATCGGAGCCTCATATAGGGCTGTGGACCGGACGATTGCCACGTATAGGCGGCGAACCCTCACGCCCGGTTCCCCGATGTTGGGCAACAGGCGGCCAAGATTGGTCGCCACCTGTTCCCATTGGGGAGCCAGGCGGTCGAAGTGAACATCGAACCGCCAGTGGCTGTCGAGATACAGACCGAGGTATCGAAGACCCTGGCCGATCACGATCCTGCACCCGTCGACCCCAAGCCAGAGCTGGGCCGGAGGGGCTACCCCACGCCGAGGCTCGAAGAACCACATGGCCTCGGTATTGTGAGGAGCCAGCGCCAGACCCAGCGCCCGGGTCGCTCTTCGCACGATGGCGACCCCAACCTCGGCACGGCGGCAGGTCCTCAACCAGTCCCGCCCGGTGGCCAGCAGGTAGTAGTCATCTGCGAATACAGTGGCCCACACCCCGGGCGGGAGGATCACCCGCAGCGCAAAGGGGGGCTCAGTTTGGACCCCTGGGGCACTCCGCAGTCGACTTCCCTCCAGTGCAGCGTGCCGTCCCGGCCCGTGTACAGTATCCACCTTCCATCCAGGAAGGCCCCGATGATCCTCTGCAGATACGGGGGGACGTTGTGGTGAACCAGCGCCCCCCGTATCGTCCCATGGGGCAGGGTGTTGAACGCGTTTGTAACGTCCAAAGAGACGCCCAGCGCCACCCCACCCGGGGACATGGCCGACTCGGCGAGGGTGCGCATCCGCTGGATAGCGTCGATGGTGCTGCGACCCTCGCGAAACCCGAACTGGATGTCGGCCAGATCGGGGCCAACGCTCGACAGTTGGTGGACGAGGCAGTTTGCAACGACTGGCTCGAAGAGATTTCCCACCTCGTCCAACAGCACAATGGGCCGGTACGCAGAGGGAGAATCTGCGGGCCGTCCGTCTTTCGGAGGAGGACCAGCCGCCCCTCCTTCCAAATCGAGGGGAACACCCCCTGCTCCAAAGCGGCGCTGAAGAGGCGGCACAGTCTCGGACCTAGGATGCCGGACGCGATAACCCAGGCGCGGCCGGGGATGCCGTCCGGGCCCGGGCGGTGTCCTTGGCCCGGAGCCTTCTGACGGCATCGTCCAGCTCCTCCTCTGTGACCCCTAGGTCGGCGGACCAGGCGACGGGCTCCGCCGACCCTTGCTGGTGGCGCGGGTGCGACGTTCCGCCGGAACGGGGGAAGAGGGTGTCTATTACCTGCGTCAGCAGCTGGGGGTCCAGGCTCTCCGAGACCGGGGGCGCCCGTGCGCGGAGATTGCCCATGACCATCCGGTAAGGGCGCACCCACGGGTCCTCGTCCAGAGAGCCCTGGAGCTCCTCCCACACCCGGGATTTCGCGTCCCTGATGGCCTGCCTCAGGGCTACCACGAAGACCTGGTATGTGCCCCTAAGCAGATCCTCCCTCGCCGGGTCGCGGACTCGAGCCCTTCGGGCGCGTTGCCTCTGGCGCCTGGCGTGCTGACACTCGGATCGGAGATCCGCAATGTGGCCCGACCACCAGTGCATCGCCCTCCGGGGGGGCAGGCGCGGGACCCGGGGCATGGCGGTGTCGCATATTGCGGTCATCGCCTCCCGGAACCACTTGGCCTCCTCCTCAACGTCCACGACCGGCCCGGCCGGAAGAGGCCACGGCAAGGGCTGCGGCCATCAGCAGGTCCTTGTCCCGCCTCCTCAGCACGGAGCGACGCAGTGGCGGGCCGCGCGCCGGCCGGTGGGCGGCGGGGAGGGAGTAGCTGAAGGTGATGTATAGATGATCACTCAGCGTCTCCCTCGCCGCGACCCTCCAATTTTGCACCATGCGCCCGGCTACAGGGAACGCCCAACCCAGATCCACAATGGATTCCTCCTGAGCCCGAGCGCAGGTGCTGGCGGAGCCCCTGTTCAGGTGCAGGAGCCCCGCGCCAGCCGCCCAGAGCAGTACCGCCCCTCCTCTCGCGTCGGTCCTCGGGGACCCCCAGGCTTCGGCCTTGGAGTTGAAATCCCCGAGGACCAGCGTCGGCCGGGTGTGGGAGCTAACCACAACGCTCCCCACCCGGTGCAGGAACTCCTCGAAACGCTCTAGGGACTAGCTGGGCGGCGCGTACACGCCCACCACTGCTACGCCCCCCCAGTCAACGGCCACGAAACCCCGCCCCCGTGCTAATACATCGGCGGGCGGGGGGACGTGCCGACCCCCCAGGGCGATGGCGACGGAGCCCGCCGCGTCGCCGAACCAGTTGGGCCGGTCCAGTAGGTCCGACACCACCGCAACCTCAATCTGCCGTTCGGCCAGGGTTTGTAGCAAAAGTTCCTGCGCCCCAGCCGAGTGGTGGATGTTGGCCTGCAGGAAAGGACTCTTAGGCCCCATTGCGCGCCGGGTCCACCGCTGCCTCCACAGCTGCTCCTGCGTTGCTGGGGCCCGCTACCCCAGTGGGCGATGCAGCCGGGGACTGCTTCGCGCTTGTTTTTTGGCGGACTTCTTCCGCCCTTTCTTCGCGGAGACCGACGGGCATCCTCTGGTCCCCATCCTGTGCCCCGCGGGCCGCCCTGAATCGGTGCACAGGGGGCACAGCGGCGGGGCCGTACAGCCGCTGGCTCGATGGTCCAGATCGCCGCAGTTGAAGCAGCGATCCGAACGATCGACCCCGCAGGGACACCGCTGCCTGACATGTCCAGTTTCTAGGCCGCGGTAGCACTGCAGGGGGCGAGCCGCCAGGGCCTCGACCCCCCTGGCGAGGTTGCTGAGGACCAGCCAACCCTCAGCCTCCCCGCGTCGACGACCTTGTTGGCTGCGGCGAGGGGGCACCTCACCAGACCCTCCCCAGGCCACGGGGTGGGCGCGAATCTCCCCCACCTTGACCTCCTCCGCGGTGCAGGCTCCTGCGGTTACCACCGCCGCTGCTATCTACTCCCGGGTGACCGAATCTTCGAGCCCGACGAGGCGGATCTCGCCCATCTTAACTGGGCACGCCACCCTAACCTCATCGGACCCGCGGAACACAGTTTGGATGCGGCTAGCCAGGACCGCCGCCTTTGCCGCCCTCTCCGTCCCGGCGATCTCCAGGACGAGACCGCCGATGGCCGCGCGCCTGGGCCGGAGATCGGTGATGCCGATCTCCGAGAGGTCGACCTCCTGTCTGGCCCTGATCATGGCCTCACAGCAGGTGGACTTCGCCCCGGGCGCGACCGTTAGCGTGACCGCCGAGGTTTTGGGGGGGCGGGCGAGGCGGGGCTGCTTTGTGGCCTCCATTGTCGCCTTTCCCCCCGCGGTTCCCTACTTTTGTGGGGCTGAGGGATTTGTAGTCCTGGCCGTCGTCCTCCTCCCCGTCTTCTTCGCCGGCGACGGAGGGGGGGCCATCTCCACATCCTTCTTCCTCGCCGCCTCTGCCTTCTTGGCTTTGCGGCCTACCACCTTGGACCACGCCTCGGTCTCCTGGCGATGGTCCTCCTGGATTTTTGTCATCCTGTTGGCAACGAACAAGCCGGAGGAGGCCGTAGGACGGGAAGGCGCGCGAGTCCCAGCCGCCCCCGAACCCTTTTTCTGGGGCTGCGGAGTTCCCCCGGAAGTCGTGGAATTCCCGCGCTGTTGCCTCTGCCCCTTCCCCTGCCGTCCAGAGGTGGCAGGAGCCCTCTCTCCGACGAGCTCCCGCCGGAGGTCGGCCACGCTCCGCGCGACGAGGGCAGCGATGCCATCCATTAGCGCGGCCGTCCCCGACGCCACGCCCCCCCTTGGCGGCCGGGGCCACGTGCTCGGTGGGGTCTTCCACGGCCCGCACCCCTGCGGTCGCGGCAGGCGACGGTGAACGCACAGGGGCGGGGTCCTCCGTCTCCTCCAACGTGGTAGCCCTCCGACAGCTCGTCCTCGGCCGCGCCGCATGCTCCAGCGGGGACAACGGCCGCGACGCCTTCCTGGTGCCAGGGGCGGCCGGTGCTTGTACCGCCGGGGGCCTCTCGCGCAGAGCCTCTAGCTCCCGCCGCTGCGTCGCAATCTCCTCCCCTTGTGACGCTATTTTGGGGTCGCGGAGCTGTAATTGGGCCCTGAGCTCCACCTTTTCGTGGTCGTCGCGGTGCCGCGCGGCCCTTAGCCCCAGCTCGTTTACGACCGCCTCCTCGTCGCGGGATGCCTCCCTGAGGGCACGGGCACACGTACCCTTCTGGTTTTTGGAGCACCCCGCGACCTTCTCGACATTTACGGCGCTCTCCATTGCGCGCGCCACAAGGTCTGGCGAGGGCAGGTGGCGCACCTCCCGCGCAATTTCCTCCGCCTCCCTCAACTTCAGGGCCGACCGGCTTGGTTGGCGGGGGGCCACGCCGACGACCAGTAGCTTCCTAGTTGCCTGGAGCTCCATCTCCTCTCGCTGTAGGCGCAGGAATTCTGCTTTCTTCGCGGCAAGGGTAACGTAGTCCCCCGATGTATGGGGGCGTCCCCTCTTTGCCGCAGCCGAGGTGCTGGAGGTCGTGGGCGGCACCGAGATCACCGACCCACCCGACTCCTCCTCGCTGTCAACCGGCTGTCGCCAGAATCCCCTGTCAGAGGCAGCAGAAGAAGCCCTGCTGCCCCTGGTGGATCCCGCCGACATGGGTCGCGCCCTTCTGGCCCGAGCGGGAGCCGCGGCCCTCCTGGGCCCCGGCTGTGCCGTCTCCTCATCCCTCGCCGACCTGACCGTGTCAGGTTCCCTTGCCTGGTTTGTCATCGTTTCGTCCCGTTCTGCGTTTTGTTTTTGGTTTGTAGAATTTTCCATGTTCGTCCCACGAGTAGGTCGGATCCTAGGTCCGCCCAGGCAGATCCGCCTTACCTGGGTAAGGCAGATACACCCGGGGGTCGCCAGGTACCGCGTGGTTAAGGTAAGCCTCCGGTTCCAGCGAAACGTGACCACCGGGTTACGGTATAATTGCTAGGGTACTCCCGGTCCGCTACCCGCACCAGACTGCCACGCAGCCTGGCCCCTGGAGAACTCAACGACGCCGCTGCAACCTTCATCGCCTCTCAGCCTAGGACCTTACCGGCATGGTAGTACCTTCCAGAGTCCAATGGCCGTAGCTCAAGGACCCTGCCGGCATCGCCCCAAGTCCTCATTCAGGCCATTCCAGCGGCAGCGATCGTCCCCCTTTCAGTCGCCTTGTACGACAGGCAGGGGTTACCGTGTCTGTATTCTATCCCCCAGTCACAGGGGAGGTTTTGATGGGTTTTCCTTCCCTTGGTGTTTGGTCCGCGGGAGCTATCGCTCCAACCCTCCATGCACTCCGAAAAGTGCATGGCGACCATTCCCCTATCCGCCACCTGGAGTCGCGCCACGTCGGGGTATCACCTCCCCGCCCAGCCTTTTTTTTTTGGTTCAGTTGGAAGCGGAAATGCGTTTGCGCACGCGCGGGTTGGTTCCCCATTTCGTCTATTCGGCTAGAGGGGACCCGGGCAGTGTGGGACTCATGTCCGCCCTGAGGGGCAGCCTGGCGCCCGTGAGGTGAGGGCAAACCCAAAGAGTCAACGCCAGAAGGGGGCAATCTGGCAACCCAACCCTTAAGGGTTGAGTTTAGCCCGAGAGTAGGCCACAGCCCTGAAGGGGCGACCAAGACGGGCAGCCCAGAGTGGGCACTCCCGAGGCTAGACATACTACCCACTAAAACCTCACCCCTAACGTGGGCCGCCGGCACCTTTTCACTCGTTAGAATTCATAAAGGAATACCAGCGTATAGCCACAACGACGCTTCGGCACTTCAACGCATTTCGCGTTATTGCGGCCGCCCGCAAAAACGCCATGCGCTAGGCACATGGGGCATCTGCGGATCCACGCCGTTGCACCCCCGATCCAGCGGTAGGACATTTTCAACCTGTACGGTAAGGCACAGGATTTTTCTTCGGCCACGACCAGGAACCGAAGTAAGCCCATCCCGGGTGGTCGCGCCATGTGTTCACCTGCCAGGGCAGGAGCTTGCTCTTCGACACGGCCAGGAACCGGGACATCGTATCTCCACGGCTGACCGTGTCCATCTTCGTCCACCATGGTTGGTTGATAATGATGATGTGGCTTATCCTAGATGTCATCACGCCCACCTGACCTTCCACGGGGACAGGCCATTTTTCTTCAGCAACGACCGGCACCGGGGGGACATCTTCCCGGCTTGACCGCGCCACCTCTTCGCCTGCCTTGCACTATTGCCAGGACAGGGGTTCCTCTTCGGCCACGACCAGGAACCGAAGCTCCTGCTCAACGGGTGATCGCGCCATGTGTTCACCTGTTTTAACAGGACTTGCTCTTCAACACGGCCAGGAACTGGGACACCGTATCTCCACAGTTGGCCGTGTCCATCTTCGTCCACCATGGTTGGCTGATAATAATGATGTGGCTTATCCTTGTAGTCATCACGCCCACCTGACCTTCCACGAGGACAGGCCATTTTTCTTCGGCCACGACCAGGAACCGGAGCTCCTGCTCAACGGGTGGTCGCGCCATGTGTTCACCCGTTTTAACAGGGCTTGCTCTTCATTCAGAGTTACCACAAAGAAAGGGGCCACAGTGTTTCTTCATCCTTGTAATATTGGTGCGGCTTCGAAACTTTTAAGTATCTCGATATATCTCGAAAACTACGCATCTGATCAAAAAATGTCATAGAACGCAAATAGTAGGAAATTTAATTTCCTACAAAAAAGGTCTCTTACGATTTTGCCATAGCTTGCACCGTTTTCGAGATATTTGCAGATTTACCACAAGGAAAGGGGCGTCACGCACATATTCCGAGATATTTCTTCGTCTTCTTGTTCTTCTTCTGCACAGCTGCGCTGGAAGTGGCATTTGCAGACGGGAATAGTGAACACAGATTAGAATAGTGCAGAGTTACCTCAAAGAAATGGGGGACAGTGTTTCTTCTTGCTTATAATGTTGGTACGGCTTTGGAACTTTTAAATATCTCGATATATCTCGAAAACTGCGCATCTGATCAAAAAATGTTTAGGAGGAGTTCAGTTACATACACACGCACAGAAGAAATATATATATAAAGATAAGAATGTCATTATTACTATATCTACGTTAGAAATAATGTAATATACTGATTACTTCATACAGATCAATCTATAATACATTTAATAACAATATAATTATTACTATATCTGCGTTAGATATGTAATATACATTTAATAACAATATCATTACTACAATATCTTCATTAGATATAATGTAATATACTGATCCCCTCCTACAGATCAATGTACATTTAATAACAACATCACTATTACTATATCCACAATAGATACAACGTAATATACTGATACCTTCCTACAGATCAATGCACATTTAGTAATAATGTCATTATTACTATATCTGCATTAGATATGTATTATACACTTAACAACAATATCATTATTACTATATGTGCATTAGATATGAAATATACATTAAATAACCATATCATTATTACTGTATCTGCATTAGATATGTAATATACATTTAATAACAAAATCATTATTACTACATCTACATTAGAAATAATGTAATATACTGTTTCCTTCGTACAGATCAATGTATATTTAATAACAATATCATTATTACTATGTGTGCATTAGGTATGTAATATACATTAAATAACAACATCATCATTACTATATCTACATTATGTGTAATGTAATGTAATATCTTGATACCTTCCTACAGATCAAGGAACATTTAATAACAATATCGTTATTACTCTATCTGCATTACATATGTAATACACATTTAATAACAATATCATTATTACTATATCTGCACTAGATATGTAATATACATTTAATAACAAAATCGTTATTAGTATATCTACATTCGATATAATGTAATATACTGGTTCGTTACTACAGATCAGTGTACATTTAATAACAATATCATTATTAGTATATCTACATTAGATATAATGTAATATACTGATACATTCCTACAGATCAGTGTACATTTAATAACAATATCATTATTACTATATCCACATTAGAAATAATGTGTTCTCGGCGAGAATTAGATTTTTCGGAAAAGGCGTTGATTCCGTCTTTTCAAAGATGTGGGCGTCGAGGAGGACATGAACGGCACAGCTTAGCGGTCACTAATTGTGTATAACTTATAATTTTTACACAACGAGTCGTGAATTAAGCACTACAACAATCACACTTGTGTTTTAATTTGTCAGTACACGATTCACAGACTTCGCGGTGCAAGGCACTGAATTGAAATTAAAAATGCTCTCAACTCGAGCAAAGATAAAGCTCTTGGTCGTTGCTGTCGCTGGATAATCGCTCTCTCAATTGCGTTCGCATTAATGCCGTAACGGTTCGAATTTAGGAGTTTTAATATTGACGAGCGCTCGCATCGGTGGTTAGACAGCGCAGCAGCGATTACTTTTACGTATTTGGTGAAGACGAGATTATCGATCCATGTTACCGACCGAGATATTCGTACGAGTTTGAAGTGCGAAATTCGTACACGTACACACGTTATAAAGAAGCAGAAACACCGTGGCCCCTTTCTTTGAGGTAACTCTGCACTATTCTAAGCTGTAAATGCCACTTCCAGCGCAGCTGTGCAGAAGAAGAACAACAAGAAGAACAAATATCGCGGAATATGTGCGTGACACACCTTTCCTTGAGGTAAATCTGCAAATATCTCGGAAACGGAGCGCGCTATGGCAAAATGTTATGAGACCTTTTTTGTAGGAAATTAAATTGCCTACTATTCACGCTCTATGACATTTTCTGATCGGATGCGTAGCTTTCGAGATATATCGAGATATTTAAAAGTTCAGAAGCTGCACCAACATTATAAGGATGAAGAAACACTGTGGCCCCTTTCCTTGAGGTAACTCTGCACTATTCTAATCTGTATTCACTATTCGGAGCTGTGAATGCCACTCCCAGCGCAGCTGTGCAGAAGAAGACCTAAACGGGGCTCCTGTATGGGCCGGCGATCTGGCGGTCAGCAGGCACAGCTGCACTCTGCTGCGGCGGGTGGAGCGCCGACTGGCCATCAGGATCGTGCGGGGCTACTGCACGACCCCCTACGAGGGGACGATTGTCCTGGCGGGTCTCATCCCACTCCGGTACCAGGTGGTGGTCGAATCCAGTACATACTGGTATTCGCGAGCCCTCCGCCAGGCCGGGGAAGACCCGCCGGGGCCGACGATCGAGGAACACCGGAGCCAGGCCCGACTGGTCGCGGCGGAAAGGTGGCAGAGATCCCTAGCAGAGGGGGCTGCCGCCGGAAGCCGTGCCGTCGGGGCTGTCCTGCCGATGATATCGGAGTGGCGGGACCGCGGCCACGGCGGCCTGTCGTTCCGGGTCACGCAGGTGCTCTCCGCACACGAGGTGTTCGGGGAGTTCCTGTGCCGGAGGAACAGGGAATGGACCCGCCACTGTTGGCTCTGCGGGGCGGCGCGGGACACCGCACATGACACGCTGGCGGAGTGCCCGAAGTTTGCGGTGGCCCGCCACGCCCTGACAGCAGAAAGAGGGGAGGATCTCTCGCCGGCAGGCGTCGGGAGACAGATGCTTGCTGGCGAGACATAATGGAGGGCCGTGACCACCTTCTGCGAGGAGGTCATGGCCCTCAAGGAGAGGTCCGAGCGGGATCGTGAAAGGTATGATCCCGGTGGGTGAGGTCGCGGACGTGGGAAGCGACGACGTCGCCAGGATCCGCCGCCGTGGAGGGCCCGTGTGCCCTCTCGTTTCCTGGGGAGATTTTACGGGGGGCGTTTCTTGAGGGGGTGGGAGGGCTCGCGGTGTACCCTCTCGCCCCGGACGAAATGAGCCCGGACCCCGGTCGGACTCGGGGGCGTGCGGGTGGTGAAACCGTTCTCAATAGGGGGCCCCTCTCCGTCCGCCTCGGGGGGGCCGGGTGACTCCGCCCGAAGAGTGGCGATTTCCCTCCCACGTTGGGAGTGGCGCTGGCCCCCGCAGGGGGGGTGCAGCGGAGCCGAGGGAGTCCCCCTGGAGGGTGGCCGGCCACGGCTCACCGCAGCCCACAGGGGGACGACTAGGCGGGCCGCAGGCGCCCTGTTTGGGCGCCATTGCACGCGGACCCGGGGTATAGCCGGCGGAGCGAAGTGCTGCGCCTGATCATCCTCGGGGGCGGGCGGGGGGTTGCTTCTCCCCGTAGCCTGTGAGGAGATCGTGGCGCGGGGACTGCAGGCGATACGGGGTGGGGGGCCCGGCCGCCATTGCACGTAGTTCTCCCGCGATGCAGCCGGCACCGCGTGCTACCACTGGTACCGGCTGGGGGAGTTGTTACATCCCCGGAGAGGTGCGCCTTCAGCGCACGGCGGGGGAGGCTCCGGAGTTATAGTAATCAGGTCCTGGAGCCTCTGCCATACGCCAGAGGAGGTCGCCATGGTGTTTTAGTCAGTAGGAATCTGACACGCCCCCGCTGCCCTCCACCAGAGGCGCGGGGGATCTTATGCAAGATTTCCCCACGAAAAAAAGGTTAGGTTAGGTTAGGTTAGGTTAGGTTAGGTTCGGTTGGAGTCCACGGACCTGGTCAAGTGTACTGGCTGGGCGGGGAGGTGATACCCCGACGTGGCGCGTCCCCAGGTGGCGGATAGGGGAATGCTCGCCATGCACTTTTCGGAGTGCATGGAGGGCAGGAGTGATATTAAATAGCTCCCGCGGACCAAACACCAAGGGAAGGAAAACCCATCAAAACCTCCCCTGTCACTGGGCGATAGAATACAGACACGGTAACCCCTGCCTGTCGTACAAGGCGACTGAAAGGGGGGCGCTTGCTGCTGTCGCAGTAGCCTCGCAGATGACCCGGGGCGATGCCGGTGGGATCTACGGATCCTGGCAGGGCCTCCCTTGCCGGCAAGGCCTGGGTCGGAGAGGCGAAAAGGCGGCTGCAGCGTCGTTGAGTTCTCCAGGGGCCAGGCTGCGTGGCGGTTTGGTGCGGATAGCGAACCCGGAGTGCCCAAGCAATTACACCGTAACCCAGTGGTCCCGTCTCGCTGGAACGGGGGGCTTGCCTTCATTGGCCGGCCCGCGAGGATGACAACCTCTATAAAAAATCCCTATCCCCAAGCTGCGGTGCGCAGTGAGGAGGGCGTGCCCGGAGTAATCGCCGGGCATGGCTGATGGGTGCATCAGTCCCTAGCGGCCATCCCCGGGGTACCTGTCGACGCCCCGGGTGTACTTAGCCTTACCCGGGTAAGGCGGCTCTGCCCGGGTGGACCCACGGCCCGACCCACTCGTGGGAACATTATGGAAGACGTTAAACAAAACAAAAAACAAATTGGATGGGATGTTACTATGACGGAAGCGGCTACGCACACGGATACGGATAGAGAGCAGGCGGTGCAGGTTAGCACCGAGGGTAACGCGAACTTGTTCGCCGCACCCCGCCCCCAGAGGGTGAAAAGGGGAGGCTCGCACTCCCGTGGAAGAAAGAGGTCATCGGCATCGGGGAGGGTATCTTCTGCCCGCACTGACAGCGGGGATGATTCTGATGAGTCGTACGCGTCCGCTACCTCGCTGGACAGATCGTCGAGGAGAGAAAGGCCGTCGACCGCCGCCAACTATGCTGGCCTCATGTCGGATGAGGAGAGGGTGCTGGACCGCTCTCTTCCTCCACCCGCCCCAAGTAAGAGCAGCATTCCCCTGCCGGAGCAGGAGCAGCTCGAGTTGGAGCTCCGCTACGAGCCTATGACGGCTCTGGCAGCGCAGACACTCGAGCTGACTGCGGATGTGGAGAGGGTTGCCTCCGTGTCCAAAGGGCTCAAAGGGACCTTTCAGAGGTCCCTCCGGCTGGCTGCCGGGCGTATAAGGGCCATCAACGTGGAGATGGCCAAGAGAACGGCGCCGGACAGCGGAGAGGAGGAGTTGGCACGATTGACGCTTCAGCTCCGCCAGCGAGAGGAGCAGATCAGCAAACAGGGTGAGCAGCTGCTCACCCTGACCAACGAGCTGGCGGAGGTGCGGGGTCGCCTGCTGGCGGTTGAGGCCCCCATCTTCGTTGCCCCCGCCCGCGCCGAAAAGGCGGCTAGACCGCCCTCCCCCCTGGAGGAGCAGGGAGGAATCAAGAAGAGGAGGCCGGAACAGGAGATGGCTATGCCCGATCCAGTGGCTGGTCCCTGCTGGATGGAGGTGGCGTCGCCCGCCCCCATCCGTGCCAAGAGGGCTGCCCCTGCTCCATCCAAGGCTGTGCCCAGGATTTCCCGGGTGGAGGCGATCGACCCCGAAGGGGGGGACATCAGGGTGTGCCTTGCTGCCTTCATGCAGCAGGTCTCCTCCCTCAGGGCAGAGTTTATGGGGGCTCTGCAGTCCAGAGGGGGCAAGGAAGTCCCGCCCATTAAGAAGAAGGGGGAAGTGGCTGCGAGGCCTAAGGTCATCCCCCGGTCCTGTACAACCAGCGGCAAGAGCCAGCAGGTGGGGAGAGGCCAGCCTCCCCAGGTGAAGAGGGAGTCCACCCTGGAGGCGAGGATGCGGGGCATCCAGGAGGAGACCCGCCTTGTCTCTCAGGGGGAAAGTTGGGCCACAGTGGTCGGCCGCAAAGCCAAGAGGGCTCAGGAGAAGAAGAAGGAGGGGCCACCACCGACACCCGGTGGCTCAGCGTTGCGAGGGACGCAGCAGAGTGCCAGGACCCCCCCAAGAAACCAGCTGCCTCAGTCCCTGCACCGAAGAGGAAGGTAACTAGGCCGCCTAAAACAGCGGCCGTCGCCTTGACTTTGGCCCCAGAGGCCAAGGCCACGTACGCCGAGGTGATGGCCACCGCCCGGGAAAGGGTCGATCTCCGGACCATTGGAATAACGGCGATTCGACCCCGCCGGGAGGTCACTGGCGGCCTGGTACTCGAAATACCGGGCGAGGAGCGCACCGAGAGGGCGGCTGCGCTAGCCGGTCGCCTTCAGGAGGTGTTCGAGGGCACCGAGGTCCGGGTGTCTCGCCCCATGAAAATGGGCGAGATGAGGATTTCGGGACTCGATGACTCGGTGACCCCAGTGGAGGTTGCGGCAGCCTTGACCGCTGTGGGGGATTGTGCCCCAGCCGATCTAAAGGTCGGGGAGATCAGAATCTCCCCGGCGCGGCTAGGCACTGTCTGGGCAAAATGCCCCCTGACGGCGCTTAAAAAAATAGCCGCTCCGGGAGGATCCTGGTTGGCTGGTCGTCAGCCAGGGTCGAGGCGCTGCCGGCGCGGCCTTTGCAGTGTTTCCGCTGCCTCGAAAAAGGCCACGTGAGGCAGCGGTGCACGTGCGTGGTGGATCGGTCCGATCGCTGCTATGTTTGCGGCGAGTCGGGCCATAAGGCCGCCACATGCAGCGCCTCCCCGCGGTGCCCCTTGTGCACCGACTTGGGGAGAAACGCGGGGCACCGGTTGGGGGCGAAGTCGTGCGCCCCCAAGTCCCGGAGGCCCAATAAGGAGAAGGGCGCCGTCCAGGGGGGACTAGCACCCCCCCAACAGGCGCAGCAGCAGCCAACTAAGGCTGCTGCGCCTAAGAAGAAGAGGGGTGGCAAGTCCGCCACCCCAAAAGGAGGTAAGGCCGTGGAGGCGGCCTCTCCCTCCAAAAAGCAATGAGGCCCAAAGGGCCCGTAATACAGGGCAACCTGAACCACTCGGCCAGGGCGCAAGATCTTCTTCTGCATCACCTGGCCGAGTGGAAAATAGCGCTGGCTGTGGCCGCGGAGCCGTATCGAGTCCCGGACAGACACGACTGGTTCGGGGATGACGGCGGCTCCGTGGCAGTGATTGGCACAGCCTTTGCCCCGCCCCCTACGCTAATAGAACGGGGGCGGGGGTTTGTGGCGGTGCTCTGGTGCGATACCGCGGTGGTGGGCGTCTACTGCCCGCACAGTTGGTCCCTCGCGGCGTTGGAAGGGTGTTTAGGTCGGGTGGGAGATGTAGTCTCCTGATGCTACCCCCGACCGGCACTCGTCCTCGGGGATTTCAACTCCCATGCCCAATCGTGACGCGAGGGGTGAGGCGGTATTCGAGTGGGCGGCGGAATTCGAGCTCCGGCTGCTGAACCGGGACTCGGTCAGCACCTGCGTGCGCGCTCGGGGGGAGTCGATAGTTGACCTATCGTTCGCGACTCCCTCGGCTGCACGCATGGTGCAGAGTTGGAGGGTGGTGGAGGAGGCGGAGACGCTCAGCGATCATCGCTACACCCGCCTCGAATTCTCCACCCCCGAACGTCGCCCGCCGAGCGGGCCACCGCCGCTGAGATGGGCGCTGAAGAGGCTTGACAGGAACGCGCTGATGGCCGCAGCCCTCGCTGTGACCTGGCCGGAGCAACCGGTCGGTCCAGTCGCGGATTTAGGGGAGGAGGTAAAATGGTTCCGGGGCACGATGAAGGCGATCTGTGACGTCGCCATGCCCCGGACCAAATGCCTCCCCAGACGGGCCGCCTACTGGTGGTCGGGCGAAATCGCCGACATTCGGCAGAACTGCAACTTCGCCCGACGCCATTGGCAAAGGGCCCGTCGGAGAAGGAACCGCGACCCAGCGGGGGAGGAAGAGCTGTACGGGTGCTACCATGTATTAGTGGTAGCTCTGCAGCTGGCCATCAGGAAGGCCAAGTCGCGGGCATGGCAGGAGCTCCTCGGCTCTCTTGATGCCGATCCGTGGGGGCG
Organism: Osmia bicornis bicornis; assembly: GCF_907164935.1. Taxonomy (NCBI): domain Eukaryota; kingdom Metazoa; phylum Arthropoda; class Insecta; order Hymenoptera; family Megachilidae; genus Osmia; species Osmia bicornis. The sequence goes on from NW_025791096.1 coordinate 320,963, forward strand.
CCCTTATATGTGGGCAATGGGCAAACTAAGGCCCTGGGCGCCCCCCGTGACGGAGAGCCTAGACCCCCAGTTCTTGGGCCAGGTGGTGGACACGTTGTTTCCTCGTGACGACGGTAGCCACCCCTGGCCCCCGCCGGTCCAAGTGGAATGGACCGACGACATGGGGGTCACAGAGGGAGAGCTGGCCGAGGCCGTTAGGCGCATCGGGGCTCGGAACACCGCTCCGGGCCCCGACGGCGTCCCCGGCCGGGCCTGGGTATTGGCCCTGCGCGTCCTTGGACCGCGATTGAGACGCCTCTTCAGCGCCTGTCTTAAGGAGGGTGTATTTCCCTCCGCATGGAAGGTTGGACGACTGGTCCTGCTAAGAAAGGAAGGACGGCCCGCGGAGAGTCCCTCCGCGTACCGGCCCATAGTTTTGCTCGACGAGATCGGGAAGCTTTTAGAAAGCGTTATAGCTGACCGCCTCGCCGAGCACCTATCCCGGGTAGGCCCTGATCTGGCCGGGTCTCAGTACGGTTTTAGACGGGGGCGCAGCACCATCGATGCGATCGACTCGCTGCGCTCCCAATGCGACTTGGCCACGTCCCGGGGTGGGGTGGCGTTGGGCGTTTCACTCGACATAGTGAACGCCTTTAACACCCTGCCCCATGGGGTGATAATGGGGGCACTCGCTGAACATGAAGTGCCCCCAGTACTGAGAAGGATGATCGGGGACTACCTACGGGATAGATTCATCGAGTATGTGGGCCGGGACGGACATGTCTATCGGAGGGACGTCGATGAGGGTGTACCCCAGGGTTCCCGTTTGGGGCCCCCATTGTGGAATGTGGGGTACAACCCAGCTTTGCGGGTCGTGGTCCCGGACGGTGTAAGCATTACGTGTTTTGCAGACGACACACACATGTTTGCCACCGACCGGGACTGGGGCAGGACCAGTCGTCTAGCGGAGGTTGGCGTGGCTGCCGTCGCAGCGGCGATCCGGAGGCTGGGGCTACAGATAGCGCCCCACAAGACCGAGGCGATGTGGTTTTACTCGCCTCGGCGTGGGGTTGCACCGCCGCCCCAGTCTTGGATCCGGGTAGGTGACACCAGGGTCCAGGTGGGTGAAGGGTTCAAGTATCTGGGCCTCCACCTGGACAGCCACTGGCACTTCGAAAGGCATTTCGACCGCCTTGCCCCCCGATTAGACATGGTAGCAAACGCCCTTGGGCGGGTACTGCCCAATATCGGGGGGCCGAGCGAGAAGGTTCGCCGCCTTTACACAGGGATCGTGCGGAGCGTGGCCCTATATGGCTCGCCCATATGGGCTGAGGCCCTGATGGCGTCTCGCCGCAGCCAAACTGTGCTGCGGCGAGTGGAAAGGAGGATGGCCATCAGGGTCGTGAGGGGATACCGCACGATCTCCCACGCAGCGGCGATGACTCTGGCGGGTCTCGTACCTTTCAAGTACGAGGCGGAGGCCTGCGCCACGATTTTCTGGCGCTTGCGCGGCCTCCGCCAGGCTGGAGAAGACCCGCCAGAGCGGGCGGTCGAGCGGGAATGGAGGTGCCAGGCCCGACAGGATGCCCTGGACCGGTGGCATCGCGAGATAATCGCGAGTGGCGCCGCCGGCCAGCGAGCGGTCGGGGCGGTTCTGCCCGTCATCAAGAAATGGCGGGACCGCGGCTTTGGTCGGATCACCTTCCGGACCACACAGGTGCTCACCGGGCATGGTTGCTTTGGTGACTTCCTGTGCCGGATTCGTAGCGCGGCGATGACTATATGCCATCACTGCGGGGCGGGGCGGGACTCCGCGCAACACACACTGGAGCACTGTCCAGTGTTTGCGCGGGCCCGTCACGCCCTGCAGTGCGAGTTGGGGGTGGATCTCTCGCCGGCGAGCGTGGTAAGAAATATGCTCGCCGGCGAGGATCAGTGGAGGGCGATGACCTCCTTCTGTGAGGACATCGCCTTGAAGGAGGAGGCGGAGCGGAGTCGGCAGAGAGCCGACCCCGACCCCGCCCGTAGGAGACGGCGCCGTCGGGGGAGGCCCCCCGACGGCACAGTGAGCTGAGGAGGACGGGGCGGTGGGCCTTGATAATCCTGCCCACCGCCCCTAACAAGATGAGGGGGGGGCTTCGGCTTCCCCCTCAAAGTAGATGTAGCGGGGGGAGGCTTCGGCCTCCCCCAGGGTGATAGGTTGGGGGGGAGTTTTGGCTCCTCCCCAAGGCAGATGTAGTGGGGGGAGGCTCCGGCCTCCCCCAGGGGGATTGGATGGGGGAGGGACTTGCCCTCTCCCCCCATCACAGATCTAGCGGCTCCCATTTGGAGTCGCTGGGCCGCAGGTGGCCGGGGCTGGGGCCCCGGTCGCCATTGCACGCGGCCCGAGGAGTGGCCGGCGTCGGGTGTGGCCCCTGACGTTGGTGGAGCAGGCACTTAGGGGGAGGGTCAAAGGTTAGATCCTCCCCCGAGATGGGGCGCTATGCGCCAAGGTTGGAGGGGTCCCGGTGTTGTTCGATAGAGGTCCCGGGGCCCTTACCACAGCCCTGTGCAGGTCACCGTGGTGGTTTTAGCCGGTAAAAATCCGGCACTACCCCCGGCTCCTCCCCAGGGGGGCTTGGGGCGTCTTTCGAAGATTTCCTCCACGTAAAAAAAAAAAGAAAAAAAGGTTAGGTTGGAGTCTCGTCACCCCTGTGGCTGGGGGGTTTAGAATACAGCCACGGTAACCCCTGCCTGTCGTAAGAGGCGACTAAAAGGGGGGCGTGAAGACGGAAGACAGCGAAGAGGACAGTCGTGGTTGGGGCGCTGCAGTGAGAAAAGGACGCTCTGAAGGAGTGAAGCAGAACACGGGTGAGCTTTCATTTATTAATATACTTAATCATTTATTTTGTGTGCTTGAGATCTTGTGAGAATGTGCGAGTGTATGCGAGTGTGCGTGGAGCAGGTCATCGAGGATTGCAGCCTACGAAGACGTGGCACAGTCAACCGGGGGAAGGACTCGCCCCGGGACCTGGCTGTGCTGAAAAAAAATGGCCTGTCCCGGCAGGGGTCAGGTGGGAGAGATGACCTCAGGGAAAATGCACATCTTCAGCATCCTACAAGGTGGACCAAGACATGGCACGGTCAACAGGAGGCAAGATGTCCCGGTCCTGGCCGTGGTCGAAGAAGAAGCTCCTGTCCTGGCAAGTGCTAGGCAGGTGAACACAGGCACGGCCAACCGTTGAGTGGATACCTCCGGTTCCTGGTCGTAGTCGATGAAAAATCCTGTGCCTTATCGTACAGGTTGAAAATGTCCTGTCGTTTGATCGGAGGTGTAGCGGCGTGGATCCTCAATCCCTTATAGCTTGATATGCGCATGGCGGATTGAGGGTGGACGAAAGCGTCATGAAAGCTAGGGAGCCGAAGCGCCGTTGCGGCTATCGCTGTGTTCATGTGGGATATCCTCAAAGGATGAAACGGTTCCGGCGCCCTACGTCAGGGGAGGGGTTTTTAGTGGGTAGTGCATCAGGCCGCGGACGCCCCTTCTGGGTACCGCCGGGTCGCCCCTTCTGGGCTGTGACCCTATCTTTTGAGCCCACCCTTTAGGGTAGGGCTATCAGGTTGCCCGTTCTGGGTTGCCTCTTTGGGTTTGCCCCAACCAATGTCCCACACTGCCCGGGTCCCCTCTAGCCGAATAGTGCGAACAGGGGGTAGCCCGCGCGTGCATAAATGCATTTTCCTCTTCCATTAACCCCAAAAAAAAAAAAAAGTTGGAGTCTCGTGCTGGCTACCGAGCTGGTCGGACGTGTCGTTTGAGGGTCCCGTGGCCTGCCAGGCATCTGGCGCTGCGGGGTTGCATCGTTCTTTGATTCCTTGATTTTTCTTGATTTTCTACAACTTCTTCGGTTTTTCTTCGGTTTTGCAACATCAGTAATTCCTACGATTTCGCGACCTCTGCGGCCCTTGCTGTGCTTCGCGGCGCCTCACGACTATGTGGATACTAAGTGCAAGGTATCTTCTTTGGTGCATGTGTGTGCGAGTTCTTTTTGTGTCTCCCCGTAATCTGTGCGGTTCTATAAGTGTTACGGAAGTGTACCAGTGATACGAGCTCGCTTCACTAATGTTTTACTGCAAGCGTGCTTTGCGGTTCTATTTCGTGGCTGCGACGTACATTCATCGAGGACCTCCTTATCTTGGCGACTGGTCCACCCTGATCTGCCTCGCCAAATCTAAATTGACATCTACCCAACCCGACTCACGAGATGAGAACTGTGACATGAGGTTTTGAGAGAACCAAAGGAAGGTTACGTGCACTGCTGCCATTGTTGATGCTGCCTTTTATCTGGACGGCTAATCAACCCTAATTTGGCATATCAATCAAGTTTGACACCTTCTCAGCCTATCTTACGAAAGGGCAACTGCAACACACATTGCGAGCCGCCCACGGTTGCATAATGGTATGTCACTCCCGCACAAATAACCGAAGGAAGGGTAAGTTTGAACCAGGAAATTTTAATTTCAATCCCAGCCTCAACCCTAGTCTCAATTTCAGGTTCATACATTATAAACTAATCAAACGCAAACACAATTGCATAACCTAATTCAAACATAGTTTGCTCTCTGTTAATTACAAACCGGCGATGGCTTCTGGAAGCTGTCGTCTGCTCAACAAGTATCGGGCTCTCTGTGAGAAATATGCAAACGGTTGTGCTAAACCCTCATGTAACCAAGTATAGCCTAAATCTATGAATGCTTCTTTCATATCTCTTATATCTCCTGTGGCACTATGGCTCGTCTGTCCGACCAACTAGCAAAGTAGAGAACTGTATTAATTGAATTTAACTCCCTTTGGAGGCGGGGATTGTAGAACCCGTCCCCAGCTTCCTTGGCCCGACGTCGTTAAAAATGAAGCAAAAGGTGTCGCGCGCGAAGTCCTTATTATAGCTAACGGCGGGTTTCACGTGCATGGGCGCGACTTGGCCACACTCCTTGGACGTTGACTGATGGCTGATCCACTGACCTGTTTTTATCGTCACCCGCAAGCGGGCGGCGGAATTCGCTCGCCGCTCGTCCGCATGTTTCTCCCATCTCTCTATGAGGCGCTTCGCATCCAACGAGTGGCTCACGCGGTTCGGGTGATCTCTGACCTGCTGAAGTCTCAATTATACTCTAACTTCAATTGTGCAACTGCTTGGGCAAGCAGCTAAAGAAATAACCAACACAGATTACCGGCTCATCAACGGTTGAATCTATCCAATCTTAAATCTAATTTCTAGCTCACATATGTACCTAAAACCAGAGTACGAAACCTCTCATAACTCTTATGTAACCTTTCACTCTGCGAACATCGTTTCTAGCATTCTGCTGATCCTAAATCCTGAAATAGTGATCAGCAGCCTATTTTATGAACTTACATTTATGGCCCCTTAGCTTCAACTCCCACGTTAATACAAAACTCAATTTACGAATCCCTCTCAACTTCTAATCACTAGTATAGATTCATAATTATGAATTATGAATTATCAACTCTAGCTCCCTGTTGTCCTTAATTTGGAAATGTTGAACTATAACACACTCTTTTATGCAAACTACATTCTATCAACCTAAATATAATTGCATTTCCTGCGCTGCACGACTGTCAATCGGCAACCTCAAACTCCAGGTTCATCACGTTCGTGTCCTGGTTCTTTGCTGGGCTATGATTTGAAATATGGAATTGAATTTCCCCTGGAGGCGGGGGTTACAGAATACGTCTCCATCCTCCCTGGCTTGTCGTAAAAGGCGACTAAAAAGGGACTTCGCGCGGAGTCTCACCAGATTGACGCCTTCAGGCCGTCGTACACGGACGCGGCTCGCTTGCAGTTCTTCTTACATCGGCCGATGGTCGTCTCATCGACTTAGTTCTGGACATTACGTGCGAGCGGGTGACGTAATCCGTTCATCACCCGTTAGTACGCGCCTCCCACCCGCCCAACGAGGCGCTTAAAACTGCTAGCTTTCGCGCCTAATCTAAAATTGAAATTTCGAAAATACAATTTTAATACTTGCTACATTTCCCGAACATCTACCTCTCTCTCCGACAATTAATCTTGAAAGCAATCTGCACCAACTTTCTTTCGCGAAAATTGTATTTAATTACCTTTAAAATTAATTTTCATGGCAAATTTAAAATTCAAGGTTTTGGTTCGTATGAATTCTTAATTATAATATTAATGTGGTTCTTCAAACACGAAACATCAATTCTAGTTTTCTGTAAATTTTAGATTTTGATAAATTTTGAATTTTATTACATTTTAAATTTCCTTACATCAATTAAATTAAATTCAATTAAAATCGCATTAACATGACGCGCGATCCCCAATCAGTGACCTCTAATCTCGGACGCATTACGCTCGCGTCTCGGCTCTCTGCCGGATTCCGACCCGCGGCTTCTTCTTTCATCCCCTCTCTCGCGCTCGCTCTTCACAGCATCCCGAGCTCGATCTTTCCCTCTCACTGTACCTGCCGGGCAGTGAATCGAGACCTGCCGGCCTGAACCTTCCTCTCGCTGGCCGACTCTCGGCGAACCGCGACCCTTCTTACTCTTCCCCTTAGGTTCTCTGATTGCATCCGCACTATACGTAGCGTTCCGCTTACGGTGGCCTTACACACATGTAGTGTAGAATTGAATGAACTGAATGGATGGATGAATGCATGTGACAAACGACACGAGCGTTCCGAGCGCTACCTCGTGCTTTCGCATGAGCATTCCTTCGTTCGAAAAATTTTTCGCGTCCTCTCCCACTGTCCTGCCCGGAATTCGCCCATCGAGAGATTTAGCTCACCCAAATGTGTGTTGCGGTCGATGGTGTCCAGGCAACCCAAGACTTCCTTTCGCTCGCCATCATGCGTGCATTCCTCAATGCGCGTAACCAATTCCAGGCCCGAAATCCGCCCATCGAGCGGCTTAGCTCACCCAAATGTGTGAAGCGGTCGCTGGTGTCCAGGCAGCTCGGGCTCTCCTTTCTCTCGCATTCATGCGAGTACTCCTTGGTTTTCGCGACCTCTCCCAGGCTGAGATCCGCCCATGGAGAGGCTTTGCTCACCCAAATGTGTGTTGCAATGATTCTGCAAGGATAATGCACAGTTCCGGCGGTGTGTACGCACAGCGGCTGTAGAGTGTCCACCAACGCACTCTATACCTTCTGTGGCTAAATGAAATCACCGTCGGTCGAAATAGTCTGCCTTATAAACGGAGGTGCGCTGGGGCTTACCCGCGACGTTCTTGGACGACTGAACGCCTTTAGTTCGTCCGAGTCGGTCGATGTGTAAGCAACATCGTGGCTACACAGAATGCTCTCCATTAAAGCCCTCTGGGATTGCCGGAGGTATCTGTGGCCGATACGGAGCAAGTTTTTAGTGGGTATTGTGGTACCGTAACGATCCAACTCAGAGAAACTTGTTTTGGTATGTACCTTTGAGTCCCACACTGCCCGAGACCCCTCCTAACCCGACGGGTTCCTCGCTTACGTAAATGTATTTTCTTCCTGTCAAAATATAAAAAAAAAGTTAGGTTAGGTTAGGTTAGGTTAGGTTAGGTTAGGTTAGGTTCCACGGACCACGTGGGACGCGACGACGCCGCAGGGATCCGCCGCCGTAAGAGGTGCGGGGGGCCGATAGCGGCTTTCGGTATTTGCCCCCCCGGCGCGACGGATGCGGGACGGGGTAGTGTAACGGGAGGGCCCGCGTGTCCTCCCGCTTCCTGGGAGAAATATTTTTACGGGGTTGTTCCTTGGGGGGGTGGGAGGGGTGGCGGTGTCCCCTCCCGCCCCGGACTAAATGAGCCCGGACCCCGGTCGGACCCAGGGGCGGGCGGGTGGGGACCCCGTTCCAAATCGGGGGCCCCTCTGCGGCCGCCGCTGGGAGGCCGGGTGACTCCGGGCGTAGAGTGGCGTCTCCCTCCCACGCTGGAAGTGGCGCTGGCCCCAGCAGGGGGGGTGCAGCGGAGCCGAGGGAGACCCCCTGGAGGGTGTGCGGCCACTGCTCACTGCAGCCCACATGGGGACGACTCGGCGGGCCACGCGGACCCGGGGTGTAGCCGGTACCGGAAGCCGACGGAGCGAAGGACAGCGCCCGATCTTCCTCGCGGGCGGGCAGGGGGTTGCTTCTCCCCGTAGCCGGTGGGGAGATCGAGGCGCGGGGCTGCAGACGGTACGGGCTGGGGGGCCCGGCCGCCATTGCACGCAGTTCCCCCGCGATGGAGCCGGCACCGGGTGCGACCTCTGGTGCTGCTTGGGGAGTTGTTACATCCCCGGTGAGGGGCGCTTTCAGCGCACGGCGGGGGAGGCTCCGGAGTTATAGTAATCACGTCCCGGATCCTCTGCCATACGCCAGAGGAGGTCGCCGGGAGGTTTTGGTCAGTAGGAATCTTACACCCCCCGCTGCCCCCCCCCCTAGGGGCGGCGGGGGGTCTTATGTAAGATTTCCCCACGAAAAAAAAAGAAAGGTTGGGTTCCCGCTCGACACGTCGAGAGCGGACGTGTTTCGTGGTCGCTCCGTGGTCAGATTTTCACCGCGGTGGGTAGCGGCTTAGTTATTCGCGTTTTTTCGTAAAATCATTTTTATTATGTGTTCGGAAGTGCTATTGTGTCGTTTTTTCATTAAATATTGTGTTAATTTATTGTTAAATAACGAAAACGTGATGTGCGTGTTACGCGGCATTTCGACGTCGTGTTTCCGGTGTTCGAGGTGTTAATTATCAACATTGGACATTATTTAAGGATAATTTTCGTAAATTGGAAACGATTCGCAGTGAAATTCCGCGTTTTTTGGAGCTATAGCTCCAAAACTACGCATCTGATCAAAAAATGTCATAGAACATAAATAGTAGGAAATTTAATTTCGTACAAAAAAGGTCTGTTAAGGGCACAGACTCCTTGTGCCATGACCTGTATGCGTGCACTTACACAATCAACGGAAAGCATGCACGTATACGCCATGTGTGAGAGAGACACTTGATTTCGTAGATTCCATTTTTCGTCTGGATAATTGCATAAATGAAATTTTCGCGGGTACACCACACACGGGTAGACTTCGGTACAGGTCGGTCAGGTCCGCTTTAACGCTAATAAACACCATACGTTGAGAAAAATTGAATTTTCGAAACTGTACGATTGAGGCAGACGCTGTTGTAAGCAAACAACATGGCTGCCGAATGCTGTGTTCGGCTACATTTTAGCGAATGTTGGACGATTTAATCGTTTTTTTACTGATAACAGAGCTGACTAACTTTCCCTGAACTAGCACAATATAATTGAAATTCGATTTTTCACAATTTATCACTTCTGGAAGACGTAAAATTGAATCTACGATTTGCACGCATCAGACATCAAATAGACATATGAATAGTTCATTGATTCTCCGTCAGAGGCATTGATGGTATATTTGACCACGTTATCATCAGGGTCGATAAAAACACAAATCAGTCTATAAATGTAAATTCGATAAATCAGACGATAAATGTAAGGCATAGTTGCCGTAACGTATTAAGACTTCTGTCACGGTGTTGCCACATCTGTTACAATTGTAACAGGCTCGAGCCGATTTTGATTCCTGCCAGACATAGAAAAGAATAGTGCGCTCGAGAGAAAGAGATCCGAGAATGAAACAATATATATTCTAATGTGTGCAACCATAAAACTTTTTTATTCATATTTATAATCATGTTTTTTTATCAATGTAATTGCAGATAGAATATTTGAAATGATATGCCAGAAAAATGAATTATAAAACTTGCACCATATACAGTGAAAACTTGATAAATGTAACTATTGCCGGTCCACTTCGCCACTGTTATGGAATAGGAGGATCATTTTTCGAATTTAATTGTCTAGTCAATAAACACTGACTAGAAACAGTTAGTAGCTAAAGACGAAAGAGAAACTGAAACCGGGATTTATTGCCCTCATTTAAATGCCCCATGTCAATGTGACCATACTAATGCACAGAATAAAGTTTTTTATTTTGTACTTTTTATTAATAAAAATTTCACTATCATGTGGAGAAGATTTTTCTGATTAAAATGCAGCTAAACACAATATAAATTGGTCAACATTTAGTAGCATAATATTGGGTTAAATGTTGTGCTTGCGAGTATTTCTCTCTTTGTTTATCCTTCTTGCGCTATCCTTTTCTATGTTCGGAAACATCAAAGAACGACGGATTCATGGTGCTGGTAGAGGTAGAATGAATGAAATAATACACATAACGTAAGTACGCGACCATAAGACTTATAGGAATGAAAATTACCTGACATAATAATTTCAAGAAGGGAATAAGAAATAAAGAAATGAATAATGAATTTTAATATAATTCTGTCACGCTTAGCCTGTGACACCCTGTATATGCAGGTACAATTATATTAAAATTCATTATTATATTTCAGATGAAAAACATTTCAATAATACGTGGCTGGAGTGGCTGTCATGGTAACCGACGATGTAGACGTCGCGGAGAAAGAAGAGGCATTGTTTATATTTATTGATTATATTTCAATCAATAAATATTGTATATTATAGATCAATTTACATGTTCCTATAAGTTTTATAGTCGCGAACGTTATGTGTATTACAGAGTCTCATCGAATCTGTCGTAGCGTGTGACTATATTTCCGCCGATCGGCCCTACGTTGTTTCATTCATGATACTCCTTCTCTTTCTTTCGTGCTCTCCTTTTCTATGTCCGCCAGGAATCAAAATCTCGCTCGGCTCAATCAAATTCATTTTGCTAGATGGTCACAGATGCGGCAACACCGCGTTAGAACTCTCAAATGATGAGATTTGGCAACTATACCACCTCACTTTCGTTTCTTATTCTGCATAATGACGTTAGATGTCACACCGTCAAATGTCGAATTTCTCAATTATGTATTTTCACGATTGCCCGATTCTTTCTAATGGCGCTTACATCGATTCGGAGGAGGCCTAGAAGGAGTCCGTGCCCTTAACATTTTGCGATAGCTCGCACCGTTTCCGAGATATTTGCAGATTTACCTCAAGGAAAGGGGCGTCACGCACATATTCCGAGATATTTCTTCTTCTTCTTGTTCTTCTTCTGCACAGCTGCGCTGGAAGTGGCACTTACAGCTCGGAATAGTGAATACAGCTTAGAATAGTGCAGAGTTACCTTAAAGAAAGGAGCCACAGTGTTTCGCCATCCTTATGATGTTGGTGCGGCTTCGGAACTTTTAAATATCTCGATATATCTCGAAAACTACGCATCTGAAAAAATGTCATAGAACATAAATAGTAGGAAATTTAATTTCCTACAAAAAAGCTCTCCTTACATTTTGCCATACCTCGCACTGTTTCCGAGATATTTGCATATTTACCTCAAGGAAAGGGGCGTCACGCACATATTCCGAGATATTTCTTCTTCTTTTTGTTCTTCTTCTGCACAGCTGCGCTGGAAGTGGCATTTACAGCTCGGAATAGTGAATACAGCTTAGAATAGTGCAGAGTTACCTCAAAGAATGGGGCCACAGTGTTTCTTCTTCCTTATAATGTTGGTGCGGCTTCGGAACTTTTAAATATCTCGGTATATTTCGAAAACTACGCATCTGATCAAAAAATGTCATAGATGATAAATAGTAGGAAATTTAATTTCCTACAAATTTTATTCGGGTTGATTCATTTGATTTCATTTTATTTTTCCTTGTTGTTTGTAATTTGTAATTTATATGTAATTTATATTTATTTCATTCCACCCTATTACAAACGTATGATTCATATTTATATATAATAAATAACCGTAGTATTGATTTTACTAACTGATTTATCCTCCATCTTGATCTGTCTGGAAGCTTGATTTGATGTTCGTGTGCTTTATACCTTCGTGAAAGTACTGTATATCAGACTTATCTTTGATGATAAGTTTGATGGTAAGCATGGATTCCTAGGATTGCGCGGCTGCACGATGGATGGTTTTGCAGTCGATAACTGTGTGTACCTGGTAGCTGGCGCGCGGTAGGTAATTGCTGCGCGACAGATAATTGGTCTGTGGATAACCGTTACGGAACCGTTACGGAGCGAGCGGCCGAGTATTATGTGATGGATGGAATATTTGCGGTTGGTAATATCGCTGGTGCTGCGGTTGGTTACCGACTAGGGATAGCTTTACGGCTTATCTTCGGGCAGTATTGCATGCTTTACTTATTACGATGCGTTTTGCTATCGTTATCTTTCGTAGGTACCTTACTTCTGGTTTCATCGCGGTGATTTATTGAAAGTTGTTGAAGTATTTTCGCTTTTATTTCCGCTTTTCGCTTTTGAACGTTATATATTCTGTATAATTAGTTGATTAATTTGATGATTTGGTGGTTAATTTGATGGTCGATAATCATTATGGTATGGACTAGGGAATTCGAACACTAGGTATCTATGTTCTTTATGGTTTATGGTCGCGCTCTTTATTTTACTTCGCCCGGTTTCCGATCTTAGTTGACGTTGACATGGTCATCGGTCATCTATGATGTGATGTGATACGAAGTGTTAAGTGATAAGTGTCAATTGAACTGAATTAATTAATTAATTGAATTGAATTTATTGAAATTATTGAATTTTGAATTTTCTAATTTGAATTTTGTATTTATTCGTGCGGATGTGATTGCTGTGACAGTGCGCGTACTAATGTGTTACGCTCGGAGGTATTGTATTGTAGTGTAATTGCAGTGTATTTGTTAATGTAGTATCATTAGCTCCGTTTTGTGCATTTTATGCATTCGGTGCATTTACATTACTTACTATTATATATTATATATTATATGCTGTATTATGTTATATTATATTATGTTATATTGTATTATGTTGAAATATTGTATTATAGTATTGTTATTGTATTGTATTGGTTATATCTGTGGTTATATCTGTGATGATTGTATATGCGATTATATTTGCGGTTATATTTATTTGACTTAGTTTAATGGGTCTTGTATTATGGAATTTAGAAGAGTCTATCTGCATTGGATGGATTAATGAGTTTATATCATATACGTATATTGCGTTTATCATCCCTTTGCATATTTTAAGGGTGGGTTTGATTCTGATTCTGGTTTCTTGTTTCTTAGTTCTTAGCTCCTTAGTTTCTCTTGTAGTATCATGCATTGTTTCTAAGCTTTCGGGGGTTGTTTGGGTTCCCAGGCATTGTCAATTAATTGTGGACTATAAGATATATCATATATCCTTTAGCAATTTAGATATGAATGACGTGTAACGACATTGGTTTATTGTTCGCCGTTCACTATTCATTATCCTTATTCTTTTCTTATTTTTATTCTTGGTCACTTGACATGTTTCAGTGACTTCATCTTCAATTGAGTGTTACGTTTTACGTTCCATGTTCCTATAATATTATTCACTGCTCTTTTGTAGCTCTTCGTACCCCCCCCCCCCCCCCCCCTCAGGATACTGTTTTGCATACTATGTTTAATTCAATTAATTTTAATCAAATAGTGCAGCTGTGACAGTTGTGAATCTGTGTATTTTGAATACTTACGGTACTTTATGCAATCTTTTGTACATTAATTACCCTTTCTTAATTACAATTCTGATTCTGATTTTGATTCTGATTTGGAAAGTGTTAGTTCAGTATTGGTTAGTGCGGCTGGTGCTCAGTAAGGCATACGCTGCGGTAGTCCGTCCTGCATGATACAATGTCTTTATGGTTTTCTATACATACATATATGCGTTATGGTTCCTTAAATTCTTTGAATTTCTTGACCGTGGATCTCGTACGACTTTCTTACAGGAGTGTCTGGCTTGGTTTAGCACCTATGTGCCTTTTCTATTAATTGGTATTAAAGGGGGTTTAATGGAACTGCATCATTTAAACTGACTATGGTATGAGGAGTTTAATTAATTATCTACATCGGTATACTTATTAAATTGATTATATTTGGAGTGTTTTCGTTACATATTACATATACACATATGTTCATAGTAATTTTGATCTATTGTAGTGTAGTTTAGTTTTCTTGTACCATTATATTATGATTTAGTAGTAATATGGTTGTATGTGGGGTTTATTATTGATTGTTTATTATTGATTAGTTTTCACCACGCGCTGTATTGCATCGACTTACCTGTATCAGTATTAATATTAATACCATACTTATCGGAGCGGTATTATAATCCAGTAACAATCTAATCTACTCAATTTATAACTATTTGAACTGTTTGATCTGCCTTATGGTTTATGCCGATTTAGGTCTCATGTGCTCCCCATATTATATCAGATGGGTATTCTCTTCTCCTGTTATCCGTTAATTACACTCTACCTCCACTTCCATTGGCTGGCGCTAGGGCTTTCTGCAAATAGACCAGGATTATGTTGCATTTTACATTTAATACTATGGTTAATTTCTGATGATAACAGTTCTGTCTCTTCCTATTATTCTCATTATGAGGTATATGTTGCTACTTATCTTTATTGATGATTTGCTCGCAATAATTTCTAATTGTTTTTTATTGCCTTCATTTGATCATTGATTGTACTTCATCATGTTTGCTTGCCAACCACGTTGAGGTTGTGGTCGCGTAAATGTTCCTGCAAGTAAATTTAAGTAACTTAATAGTTTCAATGAATGGTTTCAATTATTAGTATTACATTACGCTCACCTATTTATTTCCTTCCCAGCTTACTTTCTGGTTATACCCTATATTCTATATTTTATACTGTACCTTATTTACCTTTACCTCTGATAATAATTAGTAGCATTCTATGTTATGTTATGTTTGCGTCTCTTCTCTCATGGCTGGCTTGCTATTTGCTATCTGCCTGGCGACTTTATTTTACATCACGGTTCACATCCTTGGTTTATTTCATTTCAAATTTATGGTTTATCTTGAGTTTAATTTTATGTGATTATATTGTGCGCTAGTGTTGAATGTTAAATATTCCTCTTCTGCGATTTGGCTGCTCGGCTGTATGCATGTATGTTTGACGTTTTAGGTGTCGGAGGTTTTGTTGGTCATTTGCTTATGTCCAGTTCACATATGCTCGCTTACCTGCTTGCGTGCAATACTACTTATATTTACTTCACAGCTTCTCACGTTCTCATATTGCTTACTGTTTCTTTTACTGTTAACTACTCATTAACTGCTCTATTGCATTAGATGCATTAGATGCATATATATATTTATTTCCCGTTGTATTTGTGATTTGATTTAACCAGTTTTAGTATGTTTAGTATGTTTAGTATGCTTATTATGACAGCTGTTCCTCTATTATATTCATGGGTTCCATGTGTTTATTAATTCCTATTCATTATTCATTATTTATTTATTCATTCAGTCATTCATTTATTCATTTATTTATTCATGTATTCTTTACTCATTATTTATTCAGTATTTATCGTTGCATATTTGGGGCATTCGAAGCGCTACTCGAAGCGCTATGCTTGTCATGAGCGTGTGTGTGTGTGTGTAAAGTATGTATGGGACAGGTCATCGAGGATTGCAGCCTACCACGATGTGGCACAGTCAACCGGGGAAAGGACTCGCCCCGGGCCCTGGCTGTGCTGAAGAGCAAGCCCTGTTAAAACAGGTGAACACATGGCGCGACCACCCGTTGAGCAGGAGCTCCGGTTCCTGGTCGTGGCCGAAGAAAAATGGCCTGTCCTCGTGGAAGGTCAGGTGGGCGTAATGACTGCAAGGATAAGCCACATCATCATTATCAACCAACCATGGTGGACGAAGATGGACACGGTCAGCCGTGGAGATACGATGCCCCGGTTCCTGGCCGCGTCGAAGAGCAAGCTCCTGCCCTGGCAGGTGAACACATGGCGCGACAACCCGGAATGGGCTTACTTCGGTTCTTGGTCGTGGCCGAAGAAAAATCCTGTGCCTTACCGTACAGGTCGAAAATGTCCTACCGCTGGATCGGAGGTGCAACGGCGTGGATCCGCAGATGCCCCATGTGCCTAGCGCATGGCGTTTTTGCGGGCGGCCGCAATAACGCTAAATGCGTTGAAGTGCCGAAGCGTCGTTGTGGCTATACGCTGGTATTCCTTTATGAATTCTAACGACTGAAAAGGGGCCGGCGGCCCACGTTAGGGGAGAGGTTTTAGTGGGTAGTATGTGCAGCCTCGGGAGTGCCCACTCTGGGCTGCCCGTCTAGGTCGCCCCTTCAGGGCTGTGGCCTACTCTTGGGCTAAACTCAACCCTTAAGGGTTGGGTTGCCAGGTTGCCCCCTTCTGGCGTTGCCTCTTTGGGTTTGCCCTCTCCTCACGGGCGCCAGGCTGCCCCTTCAGGTCGGACATGAGTCCCACACTGCCCGGGTCCCATCTAGCCGAATAGACGAAAAGGGAACCAACCCGCACGTGTGCAAACGCATTTCCTCTTCCAACTGAACCAAAAAAAAAAAGAAAAGGTTTCAGGGGTACCCACGGACCTGGCCAAGTGTATTGGCTGGACGCGGAGGTGGTACCTCGACGTGGCGCGTCCCCAGGTGGCGGCTAGGGGAATGCTCGCCATGCACTTTTCGGAGTGCATGGAGGGTAGGAGTGAAATAAAATAGCTTCCGCGGACCAAACACCAAGGGAAGGAAAACCCATCAAAACCACCCCTGCGACTGGGGGATAGAATACAGACACGGTAACACCTGCCTGTCGTACAATGCGACTGAAAGGGGGGCGTTTGCTGCAGTCGAAGTAGCCTCGCAGATGACCCGGGGCGATGCCGGTGGGATCTACGGATCCCGGCAGGGCCTCCCTTGCTGGTAAGGCCTGGGTCGGAGATGCGAAAAGGTGGCTGCACGGTCGTTCAGTTCTCCAGGGGCCAGGCTGCGTGGCGGTCGGGTGCGGGTAGCGAAACCGGAGTGCCCAAGCTATTACACCGTAACCCAGTGGTCACGTTTCGCTGGAACGGGGGGCTTGCCTTCATTGGCCGGCACGCGAGGATGACAACCGCTATAAAAAATCTCTAGCCCCAAGCTGCGGTACGCGGTGATGAGGGCCACCCTTGAGTCAGCGCCAGGGGTGGCTGATGGGTGCATCAGTCCCTAGCGGCCAACCCCGGGGTATCTGGCGCCCCCCGGGTGTACTAGCCTTACCCGGGTAAGGCGGCTCTGCCCGGGTGGACTCACAGACCGACCCACTCGTTGGAACACTATGGATGACTTGAAACTAAAAACGCCAACAACAACAACAAACACTGGACGGGACGTACCGATGACGACTGCGGCTGTTCAACACGACGCGAGACGGGAAACGGGCGCGGAGGATATGGCGCAGCCCAGCACTAGCAGGGTAACGGATGCGCGCCGCCTATCCGTCCGGTTAACTAGGGCGGATGTGGAGTGGCCTACCCTAATGCCGGTTCGAGGAGGGACCGGAGTTTCCCCGGCGGCCTCTGATGCCCCCGCATCCAGAGAGAGTGAGGTGGACTTGGACTCGGACGAGTCACTCTCCTCGGCAGTATCTCTGGAGGCACGGCGCATGAGCAAGAGGTGTCGCCCGCCGCCCACGGGCCAGTACGTGTGGCTCGCGGCGGCTAAGCAGAGAGTCCTGGATGTCCAGCGCCGGGAACTTGACCTGCTGGAGGGGAGGAGGGTGCTCGATCCTACCGAGGACCCTATACAACCGAGTCGGGGTAGCAGGTCCCTCCCGGACCCTGAGGACCTGGCGGAGGAAGTCAAGTCCCCACGCGGGACCTTATTGCGCAGTCCTTGGAGTTGTGCAGCGACATCTTCGAGGTCGCGGGCGTCTCCAAGGGGCTGAAAGGGACATTTGTTCGCAAGCTGAGGATGGCCTCCCGCTACCTTAAGGCCATCCACACGGAAGCGGGAATCAGGGCTGCTCCTGCCAGGGCCGATAAAGAGGTGAAGGAGCTTCGCGAACAGCTGTAGCTGCGGGAGGAACAAGTGGCTGCCCAGGAGGCCAAAATCAACATCCTGCAAAATAGCCTGGCAGACATTACGTACAGGGTCGCTGCCACCGAGGTGCCGGCGCCTGGAGGCCCAGGCCCTTCCAAAAGGTCGGCGAGGCCCGGCTCGCCGTTGTCTGGCGAAGAGGCGGGCAGGAAAAGGAGGAAGGACGCAGTCGAAGCTTTCGACTTACCGTCTTGCCCGCCTGAATGTCCCGTGGTGTAAGTCCCAATCCCAGCTGCTGCACCTGGAAAAGAGGAGGGGAAGGTTGGTGGCCTCGAGCCCGACCTGATGAGGGGATTTGCGGCTCTCCTCGAAAAGGGCCTGTCGGGGCTCCGTGCAGAGTTCAAAGCCGCTATTACAGCCGTCCAGCCCCCGCCTAAGAGGGCGGAGCATGTTAAGGGCGGAGCTGCGGCTGCGACCATCCCCACTGCATCTAGGAAGGAAGCTGAGAGGCGGGTGCGGAATAGGACCCTGCCTGCCACGGAGCAGTTGCCGAAGCCCTCCTCAGCACCCGACCAACCGGCATCATTTGTGGAGACTAGAATGGCCCGGATTGTCGAAGAACATCAGAGGACGGCGGATGGGACCTGGGTGACCGTGGTCGGCCGCCGCGCTAAAGCTGCAGAGATGAAGGCGGCAGCGGCAAAGGCCCCTCCCTCCCAGAGCTCCAAGGTGGTTGCCCAGAAGGGGCAGAAGAGAGGGGTTAAGGGGCAAGGGCCCAACCTGCCAGGCAGAAGGCACCCCGCCCTCCTCGTAGTGCGGCGGTCACCATCAACCTAGCTGCCTAGGCTAAGGTCTTATACGCCGAGGCCATGCTCATGGCCCGGGAGCGGGTCAAGTTGGAGGAGCTGGGCATCACGGCGTTGATGCCCAGAAGAGCTCGGGCCGGTGGCATGGTCCTCGAGTTACCTGGGGCGGACAGGACGGAGAAAGCTGCCAAGTTGGCTGACCGACTCCGCCAGGTGTTCAGTGGCACCGAGGTGCGGGTTGCCCGCCCCATAAAAATGGGCGAGGTTAGGGTGACCGGTTTCGACGACTCGGTCACACCGGCGGAGGTGGCGGCCGCATTGGCCGCTGCGGGGTTTGCTCCGCTGAAGAAATTAAAATGGGGGAGATTCGCACCTCCCCCAAAGGATGGGGACTGTCTGGGCGAGATGCCCTCTAGCGGCACTCAAAAAGTTATCCACCTCTGGGAGGGTTCTGGTCGGGTGGTCCTCGGCCAGAATACAGGCACTACCACCGCGGCCATTTCAGTGCTATCGCTGCCTGGAAAGAGGGCATGTTAGGCAGCGATGCACCTGCGAAGCTGATAGGTCCGACCGCTGCTATGCGTGCGGAGAGTGGGGCCACGTGGCCAGCAAGTGTAGCTCCACCCCGCGGTGCCCCCTCTGTGCGGACCTGGGGCGGCCCGCGGGGCATCGATTGGGGGCAAAAGGTGGTGCCCCCTCCTCCTCCCAGAGGAAGAAGAAGAGTGCCGTTGAAGGGGCAAGAACAGCCCCAAGGAACAGGCATCAAGGACCAAGCCTGCGGAGTCGAAGAACGGGGGCAAGAAAAATCCCCCTGCCAAGTCTGCGAGTAAAAATGCCGCGGAGGCGGCTCGTTATTAAATATCTTACGATATTATAATAGAATTTGATCTGTTTTGTATTTATACAATTAAATTAACACATTTTAAAATAATATAAATTAAATAATATAAATAGAATTAAAATATTAAATATTTATTTCAGAATAATATGAATTAAATATTATTAAATATTTATTTAAATACAATATTAATTAAATAGTATTAGGGAGTTCCGTTGTGGCAACGGTCGTGTGCGAACGTGGGCTTAGCCAGACGGTGCGAATAAAGAGTGAGAAAGCCGTATAAGTGAAGAAATAAAGTATAAAGACAGCAGGAGGGTGAGCGGGAAGGGAAAAGATAGTGTGAAGGTGTAGGAAGAAAACAATTTTGAGAGAAAGGAGAGGAAATTAGACGATAAGAAAGTGAAGTGTTTGGAGGTTAGAACCCAGAAAGGATAGAAAAGAGCGGCAAGCAGAGAGGAGAGGCCGAAAGTAGTGACACCTGGGGGAGAGAGGGCGGTGGCCACAGGAACAAAGGGATGGCCGGTAAAGAAGAAGAAGGAGCAGAGAAGAGGACGGGAACACAGAGAATGAAAAAGAGGCAGGCCCTCCAATATAGAGGTCCTGAGAAGGGAAAGAAAGCAAAGCTTGGGAAGTATGTCAAACTTAGAGGAAATGTGGAAAAGGAAAAAAGAGGAAGGAAATGAAGAGGTACTCCCGAAAGAAAAAGAGGACGAAGAGAGAAGGCAAACAAATGATTGGATGTTTAGAGAAAGTAGCTTGACGGGGAGGTCACCGGAGAAGAAAAAAGAAAGAAGAGAAGGCGAAGGAGGAGTAGGGGAAATAAAAGATTTAGGAAAAGATTTGGGAGGGAAGATGGGAAGGGTGGAGGCAAATATGAGGGCCTTGGGAAATGAAATAAGAGGAGAAATGGAGAAACTAAAAGAAGATACGATGAGAAGAGAGGTCATGTGGGCGGAGCAAAAGAGAGAAATGGAAGGGAAGATAGAAATTTTGATAAAAAAGATTGGGGAATTAGAAAAGAGAGGAGAAGAGGGGGCAAGATGGAATGAAATAGAACAGAAAGTGCATAAAACGGTGCAGGAGTCCATAGAAAAAAGAAAAGAAGAGCTAGGAGGTGAGAAGGTCAATGAGAAGATCATTGAGCTAGAAAAGAAATGGGAGAAGAAAGAGAGAGACGAGAGGAAGAAAAACATAACAATCAGAGGAACGAAAGTGAGAGAAGAGGGGGTGAAAGAGAAGGCGGAGGAGATACTAAAGATAATTGGGGTGGAGGACGCAATAGAAGAAGCGAAAGAGGTAGGCGGGGTGGAAAAAGGGAAATACGCTAGCATGATACTTGTAAAAATAAAGTCGAGCGAGCTGAAAAGGAGAATAATGGAAAATAAAAAGAGGCTAAAAGGGCGGGAAGAAAGGATAGAAGATGACTTAACGTGGGCGGAGAGGAAGACCCGATGGACATTACGAAAAATCGGAAGAGAAGAAAGAGAGAAAGGAAAATACGTGTGGGTAGACCACGGGAAAATAAGAATAGAGGGGAAATGGTGGAGATGGGATGACCAAAAAGGAGCGCTGGTAGACTGGGAGGGAAAAGAGTGGAAGGCCTACCAAGAAGGAGGACAAAGGAAGGGGGAAGGGGAGAAGGGGATATAGGGGCGGAAGAAAGCTTCGAAATACCAAGCAAGCAAAAGAAAAGAGGAAGGAAAGGAACAGCGGACGAGGGACGGAAAGAAGAGAGCGGAAGGAGGGACGAGAAGAAGGGAACAACAGATAGAAAAATAAGTAAAAGGACAGATGAGAAGAAAAACAAAGAAGAGGAGGAAGGGGGAGTATGGGCAGTAGGATTCTGGAACTGTGCGGGAGTAAGAAACAAAGATGAAGATTTTTGGGAAACAATAAAGAAATGGGACGCGGTAATACTCATAGAGACATGGTTGGAGGAAAGGGGGTGGGAAAATATGAAAGACAGGCTACCAAAAGGGTACAGGTGGGAGGTACAATTAGCGAGCAGAAGGAACAAAAAAGGAAGAGCAATGGGAGGGATGCTAATGGGGGTAAAAGAAGAGATGATAGGGGAGGAAGGGGAGTTTAGAAAAGGAGAAGAAAAAGAGGGCATATTGGTGGCAGAATGCAAGGGGGGGAAAGAGAATTGGAGGCTGGTGGGGGTGTACGTAAACGGAGACATGGAAACAAAGATAGAGGAGCTGAAACCATGGCTAGAGGAAATTGAGGGGGAAGGAAGGACGATAATTGGGGGTGACTTCAATGCGAGAACAGGAGAGGAAGGAGGAGCGCAAGAAAAAGGGGAGGAGGAGGAGGGGGAAAAGAGAAGAAGATCCAAGGACAAGAAGATCAACGGGGACGGAAAAAGATTGCTGGAAATTTTAAGGGAGACGGGCTGGTCAATTGTGAATGGGAACGTAGAAGGGGATGAAGAGGGAGAATTTACCTACACAGGGGCCAGAGAAGACACGGTGATTGACTATGTGATAGCGGAAGTAGTGGGGAGGGAAGGAATTGTATGCATGGAAGTGGGGGACAGTGTAGACTCAGACCACCACCCGGTGATAGTGAAACTGAGGGCGGGAGGTATACAAAGGACGAAAGCAAAAAAGGAAAGGAGAACAACAACGAGAGGAAACTGGACGGAACAGGGGAGGAGAAAGTTCAGGGAAGAACTAAACTGGAGGGGAAGCAGGGACGGCAAAATTGAAGAGGATATGGAAGCAATGATAGAGCAATTCAAAAGAGGATTAGAAAAAAGCAGAGAAAAGGAGCAGAGGAGTAAGAAAAAAGGATGGTGGGATGAGGAATGCAAGAAAAGGAAAAGGGAGCTTAGGGGAGTACTAAGGGAGTGGAGGAAGGGGCGGACGGAGGGAGAAAGCTATAGGAAAGCAAAGAGGGAATACAACAGTTTATGCAAAGATAAAAAGAGGGAGGAAAACAAGAGGTTCATAAAAGAGGTGGAGGAAGCCAGAACAGACAGAGAGGTATGGAGAATAGTGAACAGAGAAAGGAAGAAAAGAGAACAGGTTCACGCAAATATAAAGGACGACGAGTGGAAAATCCACTTTATGAACCTGTTAGGTGGGACAGAAGAAAAAGTAGTGATGGGTGGCGAGAGAAAGCCAGAGGAGGAAGAAGAGGGGGCGCAAGAGGAAGAAATAAGCAGGGAGGAAATCAGAAGAGCGGTAGCAAAGCTGAAGGATGAGAAAGCAGTAGGCGGAGATGGAATACCGAATGAGGTATGGAAGTACGGAGGGGAGGAAGTATCGAAATGGATTTGGGAAACTTGCAACAGAGTATGGAAGGGAGAAGGGTGGCCAGAGGGATGGAAGGAGGATATAATTGCACCAATCAGAAAGAAAGGGAAAGGAAAACAAGCCAGTGACTACAGGGGAGTGACCCTGATGCCAACATTGTACAAGATATACGCGGCGGTGCTAACGGAGAGAATAAGGAAAGAGGTTGAAGACAAAGGAATGATACCAGACAGCCAGACAGGATTCAGAAAAGGAATGGGAACCATGGATAATATATTCACACTGTACTATGTAGTAAACAGGCAGATTAAGAAAGAGAAAGGGAAAGTGGTGGCGTGCTTTGTCGACCTAAAAGCCGCCTTCGATTCGGTGGATAGGGGAGTGCTGATGGAGGCTCTAAGGGAAAGAGGGGTAAGGAAAGGGTTAAGAGAAAGGGTAAAAGAAGTATTGAGAGAAACCAAAAGCAGGGTAAGGACGAGCGAAGGGATGTCAGAACCCTTCTGGACGGCGAGAGGACTAAGGCAAGGGTGCCTGCTAAGTCCAATTCTATATAATCTGCTGACGGCGGATATGGAAGAGGAAATAAGGAAAGGAGGAATGGGGGGATCAAGATAGGGGAGAGGAAAATATGCACACTGGCTTACGCATATGACGTGGTGATAATGGCGGAGAAAGAAGAAGATATGGCAGTGCTACTAAAGAAGCTAGAGAGACA